>NW_026607318.1:0-528326 GCF_029890125.1 Rhinichthys klamathensis goyatoka
CAATAAGAATTTACACATTTACACATTTACACTCCTGTTATCAAGAACATATAAATGATAAATCCCTCCTCTTCCTGACACAAATCAGTGACATTTTCTGGAAAGCAACACAACATTGCTGTTTGGTTTTGTCAAGGTTGGTAACTCTTGGTTAAAATATTTAATGCTACAAAAATAGTGCACTTAACTTTATTGTTTTCATTAAAATGTCGATAATTGTCATTTGGAATATTTATATATGTTATCTATATGCTATTAAAATTGAAAATCCATCTTTTTGATTTATCCTGTTTTAGATGCATGTACAGTTTCTCATCCTGGTTTTTGGGCTAAATCTTCATGCTGTAACGGCATTCAGAAATGGACAGGTAACTGTGGCATGCATGTCTATGACTCCTGGACATGGGACTAACTTAAACTCTACATTAGAACCTCCATATACTGTCACCTCAGACGCCTCAAACTACACAGATGGTCAGGTGATCACAGGTTAGTGACAGCCATTCATCTATAAAAACATGTATAAATTACATTTCATTAAACACAATCTGCAAACACATGCTTTTCTCAGAAATAACCACTTTTGCGGTAACACTTTACAATAATGTTCATTAGTTAACATTAGTTAATGTATTAACTACCATGACCTGACAATGAGCAATACATTTGTTACAATATTTATTAATCTTTGTTAGTATTAGTTAGTAAAAAAAAAAAAATCCAGCTGTTCATTGTTTGTTCATGTTAGTTCACAGTGCATTAACTAATGTTAACAAATACAACCTTTGATTTTAATTTTAATAATGTATTAGTAAATGTTGAAATTAATATTAACTAAGATTAATTAATGCTGAAGAAGTATGGTCATTCTTCATGTTAACTAAGTTCATAATGTTACTAATGAACTTTATTGCAAAGTGTTACCACTTTTACTAACCTTTTTTGGCAATGATTTTTAAGCAACACTATAAAGAAATCTTTTTTTATATCAAATTGGCTGTACAACTAATTTAAACTTAAATTATACTAAACTTAAAGAAATCAAGTTGGATCTCGTAAACAAAAACAAGTTGAAATTAAATTATTTTGATGATTTTTTTTTTTCAGTGTGGAGTCTTGTAATCTTTTGTATTGGATGTATGTGTCAGTTTCCCTCAAGTTCACAGTTAACATCACTGTTTTATTGTCAGTGACACTACAAGCAAATAACACTGGATTCAAGGGCTTTCTTCTTCAGGCCAGGAATGAGAAGGGTCCAGTAGGAACTTTCACAGTCATAGGAAACAATACTCAATTACTCTCCTGTGGAACAGAGGTAAAGGAACAGTGAACATTCCTGTCATTTGCTCACCCTCATGTCATTCCAAACCTCTATGACTTTGGGAAGCTTCCTTCAGTAAAGAAGTTTTGGCCTTGCATTACATAATTATAGCTTAAAGTGACTGGATACATACATATAGCAAAGAAGGAATGAAGATAGGATTGTACTTGTTGATGTGAACCAGCATACTCTGTCTTTCAGGGCTCAGCTGTCAGTCATACTTTAAATGATGTCAAATCAACTATTGTGGCTCAGTGGAAAGCTCCCAACAGTAACAACACAGATATTCACTTCAGGTAAAACTTATTAGAGGCCAAGCACCAAAGGTGTGTAGGCACCTATTGTATCTGTTAGTGTTCCTCCTTCTTCTTCTTCTTCTTCTTCTTCTTCTTCTTCTTCTTCTTCTTCTTCTTCTGCTCTTGAGTCTATGGCAACTCATAGAACCGCTTGAGGGAAAATTATGAAATTTGGCACACTGATAAAGGACAGTCTCAACATTAACCACGGCAATTCTGGATTCTCTAACTCAATCCCTCAAGCACCAACTGACTTACGTTTACGCTAATAACTTTTGAACTGTAAGGCTAGTAAAAAAAAAAAAAAAAAGTTTTTCCTCTGATTGGCTCAAGAAGATTCGATTGCACGTCATGCAAATGATTTAATTTCCTGTCATGAAAATTCTTCTGCTATTTGGAATTTTCTGAGAAACCTTTTTCGAACTTGTCCAATAGGGTTCATCTGAAAAAATGGCTAAGTTTACTTATACAGTTTGCCCAAATAACATAAAATTTCTCCCCTTTAATTCACTGCAGAATACAGAGTCAAACGATTTTCCCATAGCAGCAATTTTGGGCATTGGCCATTTTGAGGATTGTCATAAAATGCTTTATTTTCTGAACACATTAGTGTATCGTTATGAAACTCATTATGTGTCATAAGGACCATGTCCTGAAGGTTCTCAAAAAGGTTCACCAATTATAATGAAATTTCAAATAATGCTAAAAGCTTTTGATTAATTTTGCCTATTTTAATGAAACTGGTCTTGGTAGATTCCTTGCGTCATACCGATCGAACTTGCTGTCCGCCATTTTGAATTTACTTTTTGAACTCATCCTAAATTGTTGGTCTGATTTTCAAAAATAAATACAGATATATTCTCAGATCATATTTAGACCATGCTGGCCAAATGCTATTACAAGCTTTTTGGTTGAACAAACCGTCCTTGAATAAACATCAACGAAATTGTTGGCATGGTGCCAATCTGATTCTGAGGCTGTATCTCTGCAACGCTTTGGCATATTGACACCAGACTTTGTACATGTCATTGTCTCCTCACACTAACCACACAACATCAATTTGGTTACAGCGGCACCTATTGGACAAAAGTGATAAGCAATTTAATCATATTTCAAGTGATTAATCATATTTCAAGCATTTTTAAACATTGCATTCATAATGCAGCAATTGAGGATTTTCACTTCCCTTGCCTCGTTACCTTTGAAATGACACACTGAAAGATGCTTTCAACAAATAATTATGATATGAAGTGCTTTTTTCAGTTAACTGCTTCTTCCTGCTGTCATTGCAAATGTAAATGGATTTAATTGTTTTTTGCAGGGCAACATTTGTGCAGAATTTCTCTCTCTTCTGGGTTGGTGTTCAAAGTGATTCTGTTAGATTTCTGGCAACAAATCCTCCAAACATGACAGTCTCCCCACCGAACGTGACAGTCACCACAACCAGAGTGACAGTCTCCACAACCAAAGTGACAGTCTCCGCAACCAACGCAACAGTCTCCACAACCAAAGTGACAGTCTCCGCAACCAACGCAACAGTCTCCACAACCAATGCGACAGTCTCCACACCCAACCAAACAACTGATGATAGTCCATCAATATCTCTCACATGGTGTCTTCTTTTTCTACCTCTGCTGGCAATTATTTAAAAAAAAACTGGACAAAATCCTTAATCCAATCAGTTTTTATAGGCTTTTAGTTTAAAATTCAAACAGGTTTATATTGTTGAAGTACAATGGTGTTAAAAAAGCTATTTTTATGGTCTCAAAATATATTACATTTTTCAATGATATGCTGATATTGTAATATAAATATTTTTTCTTTTAATAGGGCAACATAAAAGCCTCATTATACCCTACTGTCATATTTATATTTACAGTATATAATGAAGCTTGTATCAAATGTTAAGACTTATGTAGCCTGTTAAAGGAACACTTCGACTTTTTGGGACTTTAGCCTATTCACCTTATCCCCCAGAGTTAGATAAGTCCATACATACCTTTTTCATCTCCGTGCGTGCTATAAGTCTGTTTGACGCACCCACCGCTAGCCTAGCTTAGCACAAAGACTGGATGTAAATGGTTGCAGCTAGCATACTAATCCAAATAAGTGACAAAATAACGCAAACATTTTTCTATTTACATGTTGTGATTTGTATAGTCACAGAGTGTACAAAAAAAACAAAGTCACATGAGACACAGACATATTTTAACCCTAACCGTATAAATACTGGGAACTATATTCTCTGAAGGCGAAGCACTGCTACTTGGGCGGAGTGATAACCGCAGCACCTGAGACGCGCTCTCTGCTACTCACCACGGCGCGTCTCAGGTGCTGCGGTTATCACTCCGCCCAAGTAGCAGTGCTTCGCCTTCAGAGAATATAGTTCCCAGTATTTAAAATATGTCTGTGTCTCATGTGACTTTGTTTTTTGTACACTCTGTGACTATACAAATCACAACATGTAAATAGGAAAATGTTTGCGCTATTTTGTCACTTATTGGGATTAGTATGCTAGCTGCAACCATTTACATCCAGTCTTTGTGCTAAGCTAGGCTAGCGGTGGGTGCGTCAGATAGAGTTACAGCACGCACGGAGATGAAAAAGGTATGTATGGACTTATCTAACTCTGGGGGATAAGGTGAATAGGCTAAAGTCCCAAAAAGTCGGAGTGTTCCTTTAAATGTCAGTGTCTCGGTAGTGGGACATGGTGCACTTTTTTCCTATCAGATATTTTAGTAATCATCATAAATTAGGTATCATGTGAAAGCTTAAACACTCAAAACTTGAAATAAGACATTGCCTTACATGAAAACGGGCTTATTTTTAATCAACAACTTGGTTAGACATAGGGCTTTGATTTTCTAGCAATTTGAGAGTCCACTTAGTTCAGTACATTTGCTCTCATTCATTTTACTTCTGCAAGAGTGTATTTTACAGGTTAGTTACAAAAGCATGAATGTTTACAGTATGGGTGAACACAAGAGTCTGGATGTATGAAAAAAAGACAGCCCAGATCTCAAATCCGCTTTAGTTTTATTTCTTCTTCCAGTCCAAAAGTGGACACAAAATACAAACAAAAACAAAACAAAAAAACTTTGTACATACATATCATACAATGTGTTTAGAAGTATGTAAGAGCAGAATCAAGGCTTCTACAGTACACAGGAGGAGCCTGTACAGTTGTTTGATCAGAGGACAGTGTGTCTCTATCATCAGTAGACCCACGGCTCCTCCGCAGTCCAGTTACAGGAGCTGCCTTTCCTGGGACCACTTAAGGGCCAGTACCCTTTTGATATAGCACCTTTCTTTAAGGAGGGGTAGAGTGACAGCAATGAGGGTTGGAGGGCTGGACTGGTAAAGTTCTGGGTTCAGTGCGTCCAGTATAGGGAGGAGGGTCTTCACATTAACTGCCAGGCCACAGTGAAGAGCCAGACAGACTCTACTGGCTCTTGTTCCTGCAGGACAGACAGCAGGCCTTCCTGTAGTACCAGTGAGTGCACAACTTCACCCGCAGGACAAGGGCACAGTTGGCTGTCGCTTTATCCTGACAAGCATCCTCAGCTGGGGAAAAATAGAAAACAGACTATTTTAAAAGACATAAAAGATGTGAAACTTTATTTAATACAAATGAATGATGTAAGAATCAATACATTAATTATATAATTATTATAACTTTTTAAATGTTAAAATCACAATAGCAATAAATAAATAAAATGTTTTTTGCTAGTTTAATAGCAGAGAGAGTTATAAATACATAAAGTACATAAATTTCAATATTTACATTTATATTTCCCATGTAAGAATCAGTTTACTGTAATAGTAGAGAAAGCTATATAATAAATACATACATACATCCATTTAAATATTACAAAAAAATTCATGTAGAAAAACAAGAGAAAACTGTATTATAAATAAATACATTCGTTAATTCGTAAAAAAAAATTTGCTGGGAAACGCCAATCTTCTGATGAGCTAATCAGCTCAGCGCACCTGAAGCTCATCAGTCTTGCCTTTATATCCCGTGTGTTTGCTCTTGTCTTTTGTCAGATCGTTGTGGTGCTCATGTCTGCTGGTTCTCTCTGTTCAGTTTGTTGTCAGTTCTCTGTGCCAGTGTGTTTGCTTCCTGTTCTGGATTTTTTCTGCCTCACTGTTTGCTGGATTAGGCTACTTGCTGGATTTACCGATCAGCAGACGACGCTCGGCCCATTGCAGTCTCCTCTCTGCCAAGGCCTACAGTTCTCCATTTTCAACCCATGACACCTGACTCCATCTCTCTGATTATTTACTGTTTATTAAATAAACTGTTGAACTGCATTCATGACCGAATCCTGAGTTATTTCCTTGGCATAATTAAGATTTCAAAAGATTTATCTGTTTGTTTGGTTTATTATATAGGACAGTGTAGATGAGACAGGAAAAAAATTGGGAGGAGAGAGAAGGGAACAAGACAGGCAAAGGACCACAAACTTATAGTTTCTTGTAATTGTGACTTTCATTTCTCGTAATTGCAATCACATAATATCTCATAATTGTGGCTTTATCACACAATTTTGCATTTTTATCTTCTCACACGACTTTATGGGCCTCATTTATAAAAACATATGCACAGCACACCCAGACAGAAACATAGTGTCAGCCCAGATCCGGGCAGAGGTGGACAAAGTACACAACTTCCTTACTTGAGTGAAACTACAGATACTACTGGTCAAACATTACTCCGTTACAAGTAAGTCGTAAAGATCGATTTTTATTCAAGTAAAAGTACAGAAGTACTTAAAAGAGTTAGTAAAAAGTAAATGTCAATGCATTGTTGTATGTAATACTTACAGTACCTTATGCCTCTGAATCTATGCCTGCCCTCATATCAATATCAAATTTATTTCTAGAACACAGTTCCAGTAGTGGGATTGAATGTGAGATTGAATAAGTGCACTCAATAACGTCCACAATGGTTTCAGACACCCAAATGGTTGTTCCCTCAAATAGTGCCCTATTTTAAAAAAATGTTAGTCTTTTAGTATGAATATGTTAACCTTACTGTTATCTATAAGATAGTGTGCTCTAAAACAATGACAAAATTTGCATTTAGAAGACCAAATCCAACGTCAGATTGACATTAATCTCCAACGTTGGACAGGCGTTGTATTGTGGTTGAAAATGAAAATCGGGTTGATGTCAGAAACCAACATCCATCATTGGATGTTGACGTCAATCTGACGTCGGGTTCTGACGTCAACCCGACTTTCATTTCCAACCAAAATGCAACCCCTGCAACCAAAATCATCCCCTGACTGACGTTACTACTTTCTACCCAAGGACCTTGACAGAAATGTAGTGGAGTAAAAAGTACGATATTGGTCTTTCAAATGTAGTGAAGTTAAAGTAAAAAGTTTCCAGAAAAAATAATACTCAAGTACAGATACTCAAAAAGTGTACTTAAGTACAGTACAGTAAGTAAATGTACTTTGTTACTGTCCACCTCTGGATCTGGGCCACATCTGGTACATGTGGATTTAACGCATACCAGATGTGGGCCGGATCTGGGCCGACACTATGTTGCTGTCTGGGCAGATTTCAACTTAGAGTGTTGAAATCCACGTCAACGTTCATATTTATAAAAATGGTCTTTGAAGTGGAAAAGTTAATTATATTAATTAGGTGGCATTTACAAGGTGGAAATCTGAAATCATTCAGCTGCGCAACATTTTAAGATCATTTGCGATGTATAGATTTCACATTTGGAAGAGAGGCGTACTATGGAAGCAAATAAGAGACATAACTATTTGAAATTTAACAGCCACTGAATACTTAGTTTTGAAATATTTTATTTTGAAAAACATTTATCTGAATTTATTTGCTCTGAATTCACCCCTTTGAAATTATTTTACTTTGGAAACCATGTATCTGAATTTATTTGTTTTGTTTAAAAACTTGAATTTCAATTTTAATATTTTTCAATGCTCACAAATTCAGATACAAAAAAAAATCAACTTACAGAATTTCAGATAAAATAGATTCAGGTTGATCAAATTCGACTGCTCAAATTCAGATCTCAAATTCGACTGCTCAAATTCAGATCTCAAATTCGACTGCTCAAATTCAGATCGAAAAATTCAAGTTAAATATTCACATGGGAACATCCGGGCTATACCCAGGATAGGAAAAACAGCTGAGCCTGTGTAGAGACAGAGCGTATTTAAGCCACGCCCACACGGGGCAAAACAATCCAACCGTCTCCATTGACTTTGCATTGCGAGAGGCTGCCTCCTTATAACATATAACAAAAGACAGAAAAATGCATAAAAGCTGCTGTGTGACAATGTGTACAGCAAATAAGCTAAAAAAAAAACACACCAGAAATACAGTTTTATAAGCTTCTGAACATCAGCAGGAAGAATGGGTGTACATTTAATATATCTCCTCTTCTCAGGTTCACATAGGGTGGTGAAATAAGCAATCGACATGGTTAAAATTATGAATAATTTTTTTTTTTTTTTACAATATCATGTCGCGTTTTCAGTGGGCGTAGTTCTCTCAGAGTAGTTCGAGAAATAGTTGCGCTCTTTCTCAATTGATCCACTTTTATGTCCTGAAAACAAACCGTTTTTGGGGTCGACAGCGTATAAAAAATCATTTCTGGGTTATTTAGCTTGTTTGCTGTACACCTTGTCTCACAACAGCTTTTAGACATTGTTTTGTTTTTTGTTATAAGTCATAAATGACAAGGAGGCAGCCTCTCGCAATGCAAATCAATAGAGACGGTTGGATTGTTTTCCCCCCGGTGTGGGCGTGGCCTATCCTGGGTAGCCCGGATGTTACCATGTGAATATTTAACTTGAATTTTTCGATCTGAATTTGAGCAGTCGAATTTGAGATCTGAATTTGAGCAGTCGAATTTGATCAACCTGAATCTATTTTATCTGAAATTTTGTAAGTTGATTTTTTTTTTTTTTATCTGAATTTGTGAGCATTGAAAAATATTAAAATCGAAATTCAGGTTTTTAAACAAAACAAACAAACAAATAAATTCAGATACATGGTTTACAAAGTAAAATAATTTCAAAGGGGTGAATTCAGAGGAAATAAATTCAGGTAAATGTTTTTCAAAATAAAATATTTCAAAACTAAGTATTCAGTGGCTGTTAAATTTCAAATAGTTATGTCTCTTATTTGCTTCCATACGTACGCACATTTTCTGTGTTGACATTCATTCTCTGAATCACCCATAGGACATTTGAGAATTGATCGTAAGATCAAATGTAGTATGGAAAACATTTTATAAATGAGGCCCCATTTCCCATAATTGTCCCATAATTTCCAACCAACGTATAAGTTATATTTTTGCCATTTTATGCCTTTTTTAGAATCAATGAAGAGGAGAAAGGGGACCGGGACAAGCATAGAACCGGTGCTAAGATTTGAACTGAGGTTCAAATTCCAGAGGACTGTCTATTTGACTAAAAAACGTAACAGTGGAATGGCTGGAGTGTTTGGGAAACCTGTTTGGAAACAATCATGGTTTTTGCAGTACGGCTTGTTGCACAGAGATTACACACTTCCCCTTCATAAGGCAAGTCTTTGCAGAGATGTAGAGAAAAGTGCTTTAAGTAGATCTCGATGAACATCAGTGACTGCAGGTCTGTACCATGTTCTCCCAACTAAATCTCTGACTGAGAACAAGGAATGTCACTGCTGTCCAAAAACACAAAATTCGCTGCCAAATTGACAACATGCATGATGCACTTGCCCTGCAAAGCTTAAAAACAACAAAGCATTAATCTGGTCTAAATTTCACAGGAATTAGCTTGTGTTGTGCCAAGATAGATTCACATGTGCTTTTAATTGAGCCAAGCGTTTTAACACGCACTCGTTGCTGTGTTTCATTAAAAGGTACAGCGTAAACTACTTACAACTGGCATGATCAAATAATCGCCTTGCCAGAGTGCGTCCTTATAGCATCTTTCCAAATAAAGATAGATTGGATTTCTTTTCAGTTCTCTCAGGGCCTGTCTTGTTGAAAATCTGCTGTCCGTATCAAAGCTTAGACCATCTCAAGCTGGTCTGGAAACCTCAATCTATTTGTATTGTAGTGCTGTGGTTTGCTTTAACAGTACCTGGTGGCTCAGTGGTGCAGGGCTGCACCTCACAGCTCTGTCTGGCCTCTGGTCTCAGTGTTGAATCACAGCTATGGCCCAGTTCTTCTCCTTGATAACACTTGACCTCTCGCACACGCACTCCAATCCCACATGTCTTACTGCACTGCATGGCACAGACATACACACAAACACATGTGTGAGCGGCTAACATTTTAATGAACTATTAACCAGAACAGAGAAATCACAGCCTGTTTGCACTGATGACTTTCAAAGAGGTGCAAAAGCAAATATTTTCTAAAATGTTGGTCTTACAGAAGCCCTGTATAATTAGGCTGGGTTAGTCATGTGCATCAGACACCATACAGAAGTGTTTCTTAAAGTGCTGACACATTCATTTCAGGTCTGTTGTCCTTGATGCATGTAGCACTCCTCACATAGAAGTCACTTTTAAAACAAGCAGCTGCCTGTTGGTCAATGTGGCAAATTTGTGTGACCAACCTGCACATGAGCAAAATCATCAAAATTGTGGGGAACTTTTACACCGTCACATGAAACTCCAGATCGTGCGGATTCCTATTTAAATGACAGGATTTCACTCGCAAAATTACCCCAAGCAAATGTGACTGCACCTTTAGGAGGCGTTCACATAGGACATGTTCTTGAGCTCACAAGTGCGATTTCATGTCTCAGAATTGAGACTTTATTTCTCACAACTGCAACTTTATTTCTAGTAATTGCAACTTTTATCTCTTGTCATTTTAATTAAATCCCACAATATCTCATAACTGAGACTTTCTCTCGCAAGTTTGACTTTATATTGTCTCACAACTTAATTTCTTGTAATTGTGATTTTAAATGTCACAATTTCCTGTAATTGTGACTTTTTATTGTAATTGCAATAAAATTCTATACTATCTCATAATTCTGGCTTTATCGAACAATTTTGACTTTTATCATCTCACACAACTTATTTTTGCATAATTGCGAGTTTAAATCCCACAATTTGTTGTAATTGTGACTTTATATCTCACAATTGCAACTTGATTTCTCATCATTGTGGCTTTTTTTCTTGTAACCGAGGTTCCCTTTCGTAGTCACTTCGAGTTACGTCGAAATGATGACGAAATGGGGTTCGCTTATCATCCTCGAAGCCTATCATCTTCGAAAGGAATAAAACAAGCCAATGGCCAGGAAATGCCATGGGTCTGCGGAATTTGCATGGCGTAACTCTGCCCCACCGTGTGGGTATAAAAGGAGAACGCCGGCAATATGCAGATATGTTTTCACTTCTCTCCAGGTGTTGGTGTGATGGCGATTTCCAGCGAGTGCACATTCCCTGCGATCTGTGCAGTGATCTGCCAGTGTGTGTGTGGTCTCCCTGGTCGCTTCAACACTCTGCGGAGATTTAATCCTCTCTTAAAAGAGCAGTGCGTGGCACGTTTTTTTAAAGATGCATCGACCGTGCACTTCTGGTTGCGGTCGACTCCTATCTGACTCTGATGGGCACAAGTGTTGCTTTGCGTGTTTGGGCTTAGAGCACGCTAAAGCAGCGCTTGTGGATGACTCATGTTTTCATTGCGGGAAACATGGCCATCGTAACACTACGGTCAAGACTCAGTGATCTTGCAAAAGTGAGAGTCCCCTCATCCACACCCCGATCTACTGTTTCCACGGGAGCTGGTACTTCGGCTGGTGGCCAGGGTGACCTGAGGGTGACGGTGTGGCACCAACAACCGACGATTCGTCCTCGGGCCACATCCCTCCAGTGTTACAACCCGCAAGCTGTCCGGATGATATCCCGTGCTCGTCCTGGTCACATGACGCGGGTGGGCCGCGGGTGTCATTCGACGGTCCAGAGGAGGATGCCATGTCGATTGCTGCATCACTAGGTGGGCAGGAGTCCTCAGGAGATGACGATTCGGCATCGCTGCCGCCTTCGGGTGCGCCAGCATTGCCCGAGTCAGATCCCGAGCTGACGGCCATCCTTTCCCGGGCGGCCGTGAGCATTGGGTTAGAGTGGAACCCTCCACCCTGTCCCGAGCGCTCACGGCTAGATGATTGGTTTTTGGGTGCGGCCGCTGACCCCCGTCGGCGGCCAACCCCAATACCTTTCTTCCCGGACGTGCATGAGGAGGTCACGAGGTTCTGGAAGACACCCTTGTCTTCTCGTGATCGCTCGGCGACCTCCTCCGCCTTTCCTCCCCTCGATCAGGCCGCTGCTAAAGGGTACACTGGGGTCCCCATGGTGGAATGCTCTGTTGCGATGCAACTGTGTCCACAGAGTGCTTCTTCCAGTGGTGACCCAAAGCACCCCTCCAAAGCCTGTAGGTTTTCGTCTACTCTGGTGGCGAAGACCTATAGAGCCGCGGGGCAGGCAGCCGCCTCACTGCATGCCATGGCCACTCTGCAGGTCTACCAGGCCCAGATGCTCAGGGACATGCATGAGGGGAGGACTGACCCAGGGCTCTTTGATGAGCTGCATGCCGCCACTGACCTCGCCAAAGAAAATGACCGCACGCTCCCTGGGTCAGGTGATGTCCACTAACGTGGTCCAAGAGAGACACCTGTGGCTCAACCTGGCTGATATGCGGGACGCTGAGCGAACTCGTTTGCTCCACGCTCCCATATCCCAGGCTGGCCTCTTCGGCGGCGCGGTTGAGGACTTCGCCCAACAGTTCTCAACCGCCCAGAAGCAGACTGAGGCTATTAAGCATATTCCTCCCCGACGGACGGCTGCTGCCACTACCCAGCCGTCGACACAGAATCCTCAGCCTGCTCGGCACTGAGGGCGCCCTCCTGCGACTCCCGCCCCTCCCGCACGGCCCCAGCAACAGCCTTCACCCGGGCCGCGTCATGGAGGAAGCCACAGGAAGGCGCCACAGCCCTCTCCAGCCCTGCGCCCTGCTAAACGCCAGGCCAAGCGGCGCTCCTAAGATAGGCTGCTCAGAGATGGTCAGCAGTTCTTTCCAGGAGATGGTAGCAGGACCACTCCTTCCCCCGATGGAGGGCCGGGTGAGCAGCACCCTAATGTAGTTAAAGAAAGAACTGACATACCCATCTCTGAGCACACAGAGTTCTCGGATGACAGTGTGCGCTGCCCACGGGCCTCGCTTCTCTCGTCCCCCTCTGTCACAGAGTTCTCGGATGACAGTGTGCGCCGCCCACGGGCCTCGCCACTCTCGTCTCCCTCTGTCGCCAGACCCCTGGCAGAGCAGGCCCCCGTGGAACGCTGGTCCTTCCCTGGCCTCCTCTGTCAGGACGCGGCTAATGACCGTGCACCGGACCGCTATGCCACCCACGTCCGGGGCGGTCATTCCGCCTCGCTGCACCACCGAGGGGACGTCTGTGGTTCGCATGACCCCGCTGGTACAGTCCTTAGGAGCCTGACTAGAGCTTCCCAACCTGTCCCACTGGGTCACCCGAACCATCAGGCTCGGCTATGCGATTCAGTTCGCACGGTCTCCTCCCCGCTTCAGGGTAGTCCGCTTCACTATGGTCGGTGGCAATGCCCCTGTCATGAGACCGGAGGTCGCCACCATACTGGAGAAGGGTGCGATCGAGACTGTCCCTCCAGCCGAAATGAGGTCCGGCTTCTACAGCCCCTACTTCATTGTACCCAAGAAAACCAGTGGGTTAACCGCCTCTTGAACCGTTCCCTTCACAGGCTTCCGTTCAAGATGCTCACGGCCAAACGTATTTTCGAATGTGTGTAGCCACAGGATTGGTTTGCAGCGATCGACCTGAGGAACGCCTACTTCCATGTCTCCATTCTTCCTCGACACAGACCGTTCTTGCGGTTTGCTTTCGAGGGGCAGGTATACCAGTACGCGGTTCTTCCATTCGGGCTAGCCCTGTCTCCTCGCGTCTTCACGAAGGTCGTCGAGGCAGCTCTTGTGCTGCTACGGCAACACGGGATTCGCATCCTGAACTATCTCGACAACTGGCTGATAATAGTTCACTCTCGAGACCAGGTTTGCGAACAAAGGGATCTAGTGCTCCGGCACCTAGCTCGTCTGGGCTTTCGGGTCAACTGGGAAAAGAGCAAACTTTGCACCGTGCAGAGGATCTCTTCTCTCGGTATGGAAATCGACTCGGTCGCCATGTGCGCGCAGCTTACGAGCAAGCGCACGCAGTCACTGCTGACTTGCCTGAGACAGTTCGAGGGTAAGAGTGCGGTTCCACTGAAACTTTTTCAGAGGCTCCTGGGGCATATGGCATCCGCAGCAACGGCAACGCATTAAGACAGCGCTCCTGGTTGCTTTGGCCTCCATTAAGAGGGTAGGGGACCTGCACGGATTTTCTGTAGATGAAGCGTGCCTGGAATTCGGGCCGGCCTATTCTCACGTGATCCTGAGACCCCGGGCTGGATATGTGCCCAAGGTTCCCACCACTCCCTTCCGGGACCAGGTGGTGAACCTGCAAGCGCTGCCCCTGGAGGAGGCAGGCCCAGCCTTGGCATTGCTCTGTCCAGTACGCGCCCTCCCTCCGTGCTTATGTAGACAGAACGCAATGTTTCAGGACCTCTGACCAGCTCTTTGTCTGTTATGGTGGGAAGCTGAAGGGAAAGGCTCTCTCCAAGCAAAGGTTGTCTCACTGGATAGTGGACGCCATTGGCTTGCCAGCAGCGAGGTCGACCATGCCCCTTTGGTGTGACAGCACACTCCACCCAGACGTAACGTCTCCGTTCCCTACTTAGGGAACGAGGGTTACATCCGTAACCGAGACGTTCCATTTCTCACGGCGTGACTATGTCTCACAATAGTGACTTTATTTCTTATTTTAAACAGGCTTCCATAAATGACCAGTAGGATGTTGAACATCTACTCAATGGAAATCAAAATTATAACTGAGATTTTAAATTGATTTGTAATGTTTAAAAATGGCACACGACATTTTGTGTAATACATAGTATTTTGAACTACACTGCCACAGCATGAGCCTAATAAGTAAAAATCCCAATGAAAATGCTACATATGGCATAAATTGAATTCTATAGAACATATAAAATGTAATAATGAGTTTCCAAACCAGTTAAACTATAATAACCACTCCTAACCTGGGACCAGGAAGTGGTGAACCACTTGGAGCAGGGTCTCTCGAAACAGGCCACACTGTCTGCAGGCCTGAGGGATCTGTCACACATCCGTTCGGGGAACTCCTTGAACACACCACCCTCCAGCCCTGCACACACCACCTGACGCGTCTTCACCCCACGGCCACATGTGGCATTACACTGGGAATGTTCAAAACAAAATACTACAGTAAAAAACTCATTATACAAATAGTGTTGTTATCGTTCACTAAAACTAAAATCGAAGTAATTAAAAATATTGATAAATATTGTAATAGTATATAAATAATGCTAATAACACAGCATAGGAGATGGATGGGAAGAGTTAGCATTCATAAACTGCAGTTCAGCTCACCTGTTCCCACTCTTGTTCCACCCAGTGGGCATGGCAGTTTTTGTCTCCGCACGGATGCACCGCCAGCGGCTTGAGCTCTGGATCACACTGCCCATCAGAAATCACCTTCCCATTACTGTTCTTACACACCACGTAGCGTCTCATCCTGCCCTCCCCACACGGCCCTGAGCACTTAGAGAGGGAGAAACAAAGACACATAATGTCATGTTTAATGGACAATCTATTTGAAGTTTCTATGTGATATTTTACAGGATGTTTTCTGAAACCCACCGGCCCCCAGTCAGAGACGGTCCACCTGCGGTCACAAGGCGGCCCCTCGCACTCTCTCTGGCTGGCCGGTCTGGTGGATTCGTTACAGAGTCTGGCCTCCATGGAGCAGCGCACCTCACGGCTCCTCACCCCACGACCACCGCACCGCGCTGAACACTGTCACAATGAAAAACACTACGGTTACTGCCACATTCGGCTCACTATGGACACTTTTCATGGACTGTGATGACGCATTTCCACAGTTATCAACATCACACATCTAGTAAAGTGTTTAATAATTTATTTATTTTTAAATACACATTTATGACTCTAAACTTTGTGTTATATTACCTTGTCAGTAAATTACAAAAAAATTTATTAACGCTGCTGCGAGGGTGTTGTGATGGGAAATCTTTCTCTCTTCTGACTGCTGTAATCAATCTCTCTATATTTTTCCCTCTTATGGAAAGTCGTGGAAACACTATTGTGTATTTTTTCTTTTGCTATTGCAAATGCAAATGCAAAAATGATATTTGCTGTCTTCTCTCATTCACCGCTATAGAAGTTTACCCAACTATGACGAATTTTGCTTCTGAGAACGGAGATGTGGGTCCATTGGGTTTGAAAGGCACATCCCTTGTGAAAAATTGTACTGAATGTGAACTTTTAGTGTACTTCAAATCTTCAAAGTATATGCAGATAATATAATATTAATGAAATAAAAGACCACTTAAGTGTACTTAAAGAGAGTATACTTTTATGACTGTTTCTTAAAACACTTGATCATTACAAATATGTAGTTACAAATATTATTAAATGCATAACATACAGGTTTTAATAGATATTTAGTTAACGATAAATGTTTGTCAGTACATTTGGCAGTACACTTTAACCATATTTCAAAGACAATAGAAGTATTGTCAAATAAATGACTTATTACATAAAAAAAGTTGTACTCAAGTGGGTTAAAAAAGCTCTCTAAAGTTCAGCTAATTGCATTTAATTTAATTTTAAACTATAATACATTTTTATTTAATTCTAATTATCATGCAATTAAGTGTCTGAAAACATTACATTATGTACGCACTTAAGTATATTCTTTTAAAGTATATTATTTCTGTAATAAGAACTATTTTTCTCTTTTTTAATTTCCTTTCCACAAGGGTTTTCTGTAAAGCTGATTTGGAGCATACAAATAAACTTAATTGAGATCAATGCAACTAACTGTGCAGGCATACGTCAATTTTGGCATCTAATATTCAGTTCACATGCACATTTTAAATAAAGTCTTGAGACTAAAGGCTTTACACACTGACCTCAGACCAGTCTGAAATCTCCCACTGCGGGCCGCAGCTTTTGCTCTTGCAGGCTTTCCGTGTCATGGGCTTCTGCAGCTCGGCAGCCTGACACAGCTCATCATACACAGTGCTGTCGAATCCCGGTGCCATCATCTTCCAGCAGCGCACCGTGCGGAACTGAAACCCCTCCCCACATGTCCGGGAACACTCGCTCCAGCGACTAGTTTCCCACCTGCCTCAGAATACAGAATACCTATAGCATCTGCATCTATGGTTAAGATGCTGTTCCAAACATCTATGCTTAAGAATTGACTTACTGTATAATGAAGCAAATTATATTAAACTCAATTCACAGCATTAAGTGTCAGTATCAAACCTGGGCAGGCACTCTTTCCCTGTGCAGAACTCATGTGTGGGCTCCGGCCTGGTCAAAGCGTCACAGTAGCTCTCATCCACCTCTGACCCATCATACTTCACACATAAGGCATAAGAAGTGCTTATACCTACAGACACAGAGCATAAGGTCAGGTTCATTGTGTGTTTGCAAATGTGTATCAGTGTCTGTGTATATGTTTCTGTGTGTGCTTGTAATTTCACCTGTGGTACACGTTGAGCTGCAGGGTGCATACGCAGATACCTTCCATCTGTACATGTCGGACATGCTGATGTCATGATCCAGAGATTCCACCTCAAACTCATTACTGCCGGGGTAGGAGAAAAGAGAGAGAGAGAAAGGACAGAAAAAAGTTTGTGAGAAGTGCTGGTTCAAATGACTGATTCTTTTTTTTTTTTCAACTTTTGAAATGTCACAGAATTAAAAATTATGTATTATATACTATATTAAGCTTATACAGTGTTAAAATAATGTTTTTCATCAGTCAACATATTTATATTTACAGGGAAGAAACAAGTATATTTTAACAAGGAAATAGACCTTTACATACTATCATACAGTATAGACAAAATATGCAGATTTTTTTTGTTTTCACTTATACATTACAGTTATATTGTAGCTGTATAACTGTACAATTCTATACTGTACAATTCTTTTTTTAAAGTAAATAAATTGGTTTAAAGAAAATTGTGTAAATAGTTTTTTTTTGTAAAACAAAAAGGGAAAGTATAGAAAAAATTCATAAATAAAACTTAACATTACATTTAAAAATATATATATATTACATATATTATATTAATATATGTTCATTCTTTTGTGGTTGGGACAGTGAAAATATTGGCAGGCCAAAAAACAAAACAAATAAACAGCTCAAAAAAAAAATCCTGGCGTAGTTTGGAAAATTAATCAGAAATTAGTTATTTCGAATTAGTAATTTAATAACAACAAGACAAAATATGAGATTTCCACAAGAGTTTATATGCCATTTAACTGAATAGGGTGAGACTGGCATTGGTCAACTGAGTTCCAGTTCCAGCTCTTGGTCCTTTCCCAATCCTGTTCCTGTGATTCCTGTCTCAATTCAAACACATTGAATAAAGCCAGAAAGGCACAAAAATATAGCTTTAAAATAAATAAATAAAGCCTGTTGGTTTAGATTGCATAGGCTAAAATAGTGCACATAACTCATCAGACCTTGAATTCACCCACCCTGACACTTTTGTCGCTTTCACACTTATATGTATGTTTGCTTAAGTCTGAACCAGAATTTGAATTATTGAACTACATTACCATCAATACAGTTACAGCAGAAAATGTAAATCCCATGAGTTCCTGCATATCCACAATTTAAGAAAAGGCTCATTTATTTTTCATAATTTCATGTTAACTTGCCCTCTGAGAATAGAACATTGAAGGCTGGGAAAGGAAAAGTGTTCTACCTTTTTTCTACCCTAACACGCACATCTGTGGAAAGGATGCAGTGACGTTTGGAAAGATTGGTGCACATTTCCATTCATAACAACTCAAGCCAGACCATGGCAATAAATATGTCAGAGCATTCATTAAAAGGCTCAATCCTCTCAAATGCCCTCTGTCTGACCTCTCACTGTGGGGGGTCTGCACTGGCTCCACCTGGTGGAGCAGGAGGAGGTTGGACTGGTGCTTTGTGGAGTCATTAGTCCTGGGCTCCGGCTGAGGCTCTCCATCTGAACCGTGCATGTCCAGGCTGCCCGGGTAAATCTCCAGTGTCAGGCTGTTGTCCAGTGAAGAGCTGGAGTTGAGCTTGATGATGGCACAACCTGAGAGTGCAGAATCGTCTTTACAGGGCTGTCTGGAGCCTGAGGGCCATTGCGCCCCATCATAGAAGAGACTCTTCAGAACTGGCATAGAGGTGTGATTGGAGTCACTGGAACTAGACGAATCACCGTCAATCAAGTTGGAATCAGGACCTGGACAACAGCAAAGCATGCTTAAATGTGAAATCAGTCATTTAGTCCTTCGGTTCCCAACAGGGGGGTCGCGGCCCACAAGGGGGCCTCAGCGAGCTCTGTGGGAGGTCGCGTCATATTTTGAAAGGTTTGAGCAATGAGCATTAAATAAAAGTCCTTAACTTTTTTCTGTTCAAAATTTACAAAATGTCTATAATGAGCGAGTTCATAATGAATCCATTTTCCAATCCGTGTTTTTGCCTTATCCTGAACCACTATGGTACACCTATAATAAGTGTTTACATTGGGACTATTTTACACTGGTTCGGATCGCTGCCGCTGCGGAGTAGCCCAGTACCTGCGTGACTAGTCATAGACGTGCACAGAGAGATGTAGTTCTGGCAACAATGTTCTTCCGAAAGACGCATTATTCTGTTAATAAATGCAAGTTTATTATCGCTCGCTATAGCGCCAAAAGCGTAAAAAATAAAGCCTCACATTGATAAAGCCTCACAAATAACATGCAAGTATTGAGGCCCCAGACAACAGTCATTTAGTAATAGCCTATATTCTTTCTTTTTTTTTTACCTACACACCAGTGTGAATATTTTTGTTTTTGCATTTCAAATAGGGCCAATTTATAGTCTTCTCCTAGGCTTACGTTTTTAAATTACAAAGGGCCTACTGATGTTTTTGTTATTGTATTTTCAGTATTATAGGCTATTATTTGTGCATAAACATACCGTTTGTTTGGAAAAAAAAACCCATATTTTGTCATCCTTGTCATCCACGAATACTTCTATTCAGCGAGCAAGGATGCATTAAATTGATAAAAAGTTACAATAAACACATTTATTTTATAAAAGATTTCTATTTCAAATAAATGCTGTATCTTTAAAAATGTATCACGGTTTAAAAAAAAATTCAACATTGACAATAATAACAAATTATAATGAGTTCTGAAGCATATTGTGACACTGAAGACTCTAGTCCAGCTTCACAGGAATAAATTACTTTATATATATATTTAAATAGAAAACAGTTATTTTAAATTGTAATAATATTGCACAATATGAATGTGTATACCATGTGTGTTTTGATCAAATAAACGCATCCTTGGTGAGCATAAGAGACTTCTTTCAAAAACATTAAAAAAATATCTTACAGACCCCAATGTTTTGAAAGGTAGTGTATTTAATTGTACAATGAACAATGTTTGTTTCATATTGGCAAAATATTCCCGCATTTGCATCAATCATGAACCATACTGTAGTTCACATGAACAGAACCCCTTTTTCCGAACAGACCCATGGGTAATTCCCAAGCAAAACAGCTTTTACACAAATCAAACTAAACTAAACTTTACCCTTGTCTGCACCAAAACCTGTGTGAAATGCAGACCTAAAATGTGAAAGCAGAATGAAATGCCAACGAATGAACCCAAAAAATTTTCCCCCTTAAAATAACTTACCAAAACTGCCTTGTGCCTCAAGATGGTGCATTTCATCATCAAGCTCGTTCTGGAGGACCTCACTGGCAGGTCTAAACAACACCAGACCAGGGAGCTCACTGAAGTTTACAGAGGCCTGAAGTCCCCACAACAGCTCCTCATGGCCCACATGCACCTCCACGTTATCTTGGGCTACCAAAGAACTGCTCTGATTGTTTTTCTTTCCATATTCCTTTCGAGCCTCGATTTCATTATGAGTGGAGAAGAGCTCCGTAGAGGACGCGTTAACCTTCTGCTCTGCCGATGAAGGGTCTTTGGATGTCTTTGACATCAGATTGCTTATTTGAGGTTGCTCAGGGGTGGAGGCCATGGGAGGTGCCGCTCTCAACTCTGGAGCTCGAGGAACTGTGTATTCATATGTGATGTAAGGCATCTTTCCATTGAGGTTGTAATACTGCACATAAACATACAAAGAAAAAAACAGACTGTACTTAAAAAAGTCAAGCCACATTTATTATCGCTTTATAGATTGTTTTAAAGCAGCTTCACGTTATTAAACAGGAGAATAACAGTGTTAATGTAAAATTCATCATTTATGAAACAAATTCAATTTTAGCTGTAAAACAACTCTACAGATAGCGTCATTATTCAGCATAATTTAATTCAATGTTGTTTCAGTTCAGTAACTGCCAGGGCCCTATCTTGCACCCGGCGCAAATGACTTTGTACACTGACGCATGTCTCATTCCTATTTTGCACCCTCGCAAAGCGGACTTTTCCCTCCACAGACACACGTCGGTTAACTAAGAAATACACTTGCGCTCCCCGCAGAGGCGGTGCCAGGGGGGGTCTTGGGGGGTCTCAAGACCCTCCCAAAAAATGCTTTGACCCCCCATTTGACCCCCCACCCCCTTCCTGATTAAGAAAATATATATCCGGGATAAATATTTAAAAATGTTATCTTCAAACTACGCAGAACAATAATAATTAATAATTTATTCGACATACAAAATATATAAACATAAGAATCACGTTCCCTCTAAGCTGCGCGCGTGCGCGGTCGTGCACTTCTGATGCCGCGGCCGTGCAGAAAAGAATAATATGCCACGCAGAGGACTGACGCGAAATGTGTGGGGAAATCCATTTGATTGTATGTGAGAAATAATTGCAGTGCTCAAACTGGTGAGTGCAGTTAACAGGTTTCAAAGAAAGAGAATGATGTGAGCGCGTGTGATTGGCAGTGAGTCGTGTGTGCGGAGCAAATATCTCAATACGAGAGGCGACGAGAAACGCAAAGACATGTGAAATAAAATCACAATATCATGTTTTACAGAAGAGTGTTTTGATTAAAGTGGTGGAAATAACGGATGATGGACACAGGACGGTAACAATTACACACCCACCCGCGTGCAAACTCAAAATACATCATTAGTTTACATAGACTTAAATAGTTTCAGGCATGGTTAGATTAGGCTACTATAAAAGAGTTCACATATTCACTTTTCTTGAAAATATTTAGCTATTAGATCTAGCTATTTACAGTAAATGCTTCAGTTTGTTTTCATATTATAGTAATATAATATGAAAACAAATTGAAGCATTTAAACTGATATATTATATCACTTCAAATACTTCAATTCATTTTTTATATATTATATTAGGCATATATTTTATTATATTATAAGCCTACATAAAGAATCTCACAAGGGTATTGTTTAGGGCTCATTGCCATTAAAAAGTTTGAACCCCCCTGCTAAAGAAAATATAGGCTAGGAAATTCATAAGCTATAAACAATCATTTAACTTTGATGGTTTAATGCTGCCTGTACAATTAATTGACTGTACAAAAACACTTTATGGTTTTCCTAAACCATCTCAGTGTAACAGCTTAATTTTCTTTCATAATATATTATATTATTGTAAAGAATTGAACTGTCCTGCAGAAGATTTTGTAAATAATTTTTCATAGGATTTCTTAGTAAAGACTGGAAACAGAGGACACCGAGGAATTGGAGGATGAGGAGGATATAATTTTGTAAATATGTTTTCTGTCATGGGTGTGACTATGGCAATTAAAGTTCAAGCATATTGTTTGCAAACTGCAATTCATTAATTAATTAAAAACAAAGTAGTTGATATGCTGTGTTGTTTTTGTTAAGTAGCAGCAATATGCAGTTATTAGCCGTCTTCACTGTATTTTTTGTTGGTTTTCATGAGACCCCCCTTGAAATGACCAGGACCCCCCATTGCCCCCCCAATCAAAATTGTCTGGAGCCGCCACTGGCTCCCCGGGGTGGTTCAGCGCAAAGAGGAGGCGTGTTCCGGCGCAAACTTTCCCTCATGCTATTTTGCTGTTCTATAAAACAATTGCGCCACTGACCAGAAAAAACCTAGTCTAAAGTCAGTGGCGCGTTGCGCGTTGTTTATTATGCTATTTTAAGGGCGCATGCTTGACCATAATCAATGTAGCGTGTGCACAACGCGCATACACGTTGATTCTCTCATCTAAGCAGCAGTTTTCATTTTTGCAAATCATACATTATTACGATAGACAGATAGATAGACAGATAGATAGACAGACAGATAGATAGACAGATAGACAGATAGATAGATAGATATGTAGCAGGTGACATCAAGGGAGTAAAGTTGTGAATCAAGGGGGTGTGGTTAGCCTAGTATAAAGCTCAGTGGTAGGAACGAGAATAGTAGGTGCGTTTGTTTCTGGTCGGCGGAAATCGATCGACACTTGTGGTGTTCATATGCGAGAGGTTCGCCTGTGGATTTCTTTGGATCTTTGAGACAGGTATGAGTTGATTCGAATTATTAAATTGTTTTAATATGGGGTGATTGTTTTAATATGAATAATAAAGTGGTTTTAATGTTTGTATTTTCAGCTCTATGGAGCCCATTTGTTGCTCTTGTTGTAATTGAATTTGTTTGGGGTTTTTTTGTTTGTTTATTTGGTTTGGGTATTGTCTAGTCCGCCTGGGCGATTGAGCTGGTAATCGGGCCCAAAAGAAATGGGAAAGGCCTTTGGGGCGGACTAGTTTTCTTTTCTTTTTGTTTGTTTGTATATTGTTTGTTCCCCCACTATTTATTACTGCAGCACGAGGATGCTACTGGCTTAGTGTTTGAACAGAGGAACTACTTTTGCATGTAATTTATTTTGGATTAACTGAGTGATTCACAAGGTTTTGTTTGATGAATTTACCTTATGGTTTTTTTTATTGTGTTTTGATTCTTATTTTGCTGGGTGGTTTAGAGGCTCCTTCTGTTCGGGTAGTTTGTGATGAAAGCATCCTTGTGTGTGTGATATACTTTTTGTGTAAGCCAAAAATAAACCTTGATGATTTTTCTATTTAATGAACCTGAGTCGTGTTTTGTTTAGTTAACGGTGGGTCATGAGATAGATAGATAGATAGATAGATAGATAGATAGATAGATAGATAGATAGATAGATAGATAGATAGATAGATAGATAGATAGATAGATAGATAGATAGATAGATAGATAGATAGATAGATAGATAGATAGATAGATAGATATAGATAGATAGATAGACAATTTATTATAAAAGCATACATGTAGCTTACACATTTACCCAAATTATCATACGCCTGTTTAACAGAAGTTAATTTGGGTGGGTTTCTCCATCCCCAATGTCACTTCTCTGTGTTTTACGGCCCTGACGAGAACTTTGTTCTCCTCGGCTGTGAACCGCTCCTGGCGCGCGCCTGGCAAATCCGCCGTTATAATAGGAATCCGCTTTAGAACAAGCGCACCTGCTCTTAAAGGGAATGTGAGATGACGCTCTGATTGGTTTATTTCACGTTACGCCCAAACCACACCTATGAATAATGAAGCTACTTCAGACCAACCCCTTTTAGATTTGCGCCAGGCGCAAGAGGCATTTATCCCGCCGGGAAAATAGCAACAGCACCGGGATCCACCCACAAAGTTACTTGCGCTTTGACACTTGCGTTTCAGATCGTTAAAATAGGGCGTTAAAAGTCAGTTCAATGTTGATTCAATTCTGTTCAATAATAGTGTTGATGTTGCAAAGTTACAGTTATTATTCAACTCAATTCTGTTCAAATTTTGTTCTCATCCGATAGTGTCAGTGCAGTTAAATATGACTAAATATTAGTTGACCTCAGAATTAAAATATTTGAATAATTTACTTACCCCCACGTCATCTTTCTACAGTCGAAAAGAAATTAAGGTTTTTGAGGAAAACATTCGAATTTTTTACAAGGGAAACATTCGCATCGCAGAGCTAGTGCAAGACGAGCATTTGTGGTTAAAAAGTATGTAAATGTTAATTTTTTTTAGAAAATGACAGATCGTTTCGCTAGATAAGACCCTTATTCCTCGGCTGGGATCGTGTAGAGCCCTTTGAAGCTGCAATGAAACTGCAATTTGGACCTTCAAACCGTTGTACCCCATTGAAGTCCACTAAATGGAGGAAAATCCTGGAATGTTTTCCTCAAAAACCTTAATTTCTTTTCGACTGAAGAAAGAAAGACATGAACATCTTGGATGACGTGCGGGTGAGTTAATTATCAGGACATTTTAATTCTGAAGTGAACTAATCCTTTACTTGTCTTTAATTATACATACTACATACTGCTGTCTGAGATATTATCAGATGGTCACATATGAGATAAAATAAAAACATGGTTGTGATTTTTACATACCTATATACCTACCATGACATTCAGGGCCTGATGTGTGGGACCCTGAGCCATGATGTACTCAAAGCCATCAGAGAAGAGGTTAGCCGGCCTCCTATACTTGAACACTGTCCCAGCAACATGGAAGTTCTGTGGATTGTCAATCACACTGTTCCCATTGAAGAAGAAGTGACCAGCTTCATCAGAGAGAGCTAGAAGATAATGAAAGATACATTTAATCACTCTTTATTGTTCTCTTTGCCCAGCAGAATTTTGACTGATCCACCAATGAAACTCTGACCCAAAATATTTTCAGTTTTCCGCCGCTCTATGATTTGGATATCAGTGGCACCAACTGGTATATTGGTTAAGAACACATAACCTAAATACACAAAGACAAACGAAAACATTTTAAATTATTTGTTAAAATAATGCTTGTGTTTAATGACTGTGTCAAATGAAACATCTTCATTAAGGGATAGTCCATCCAAAAATAAAAATTGTCATTATTGACTCACCCGATGTCATTCCAAACCCATATGACTTTCTTTGTTCTGTAGAACATAAAAGAAGATATGTTGAAGGTTGAATGTTGGTAACCAAACAATTTCGGTTCCCAATGACTTCTATTGTATGGACAAAAAACAACAACAATGGATGTCAATGGGAACCAAATCTGTTTGGTTACCAACATTCTTCAAAATATATTTTTTTCTCTGCAGAAGAAAGAAATTCATACAAGTTTGGAAGAATGTGAGGGTGAGTTAATGATGACAGAATTTTAATTTTGTGGTGAACTATTCCTTTAATTTATTAAATGCATGGAAAAAAGGAAACTCTAAGGTCTACTCTAAGCAACCCTTAATGCTAACATAAGATATACCTAACTGTGTGATCCCTTTCCGGTAAGATCCTGAGACACGATAACAAGAACCTCCGTTTCCACCACAGACTCCACATTTGTCTATGGTTTTACTGGAATACAATTTCCCATCACACCCTACTACCTGCAACAAAGACAACAGAACAGTTAGCACTGAACTGAAAGTTTGCAGTGATCACTTTATGACACCAAAGAGCTTAAACCAGCCGGTTGCATAAACAGCTTAGCCTAGTCTTAAAATTTAGTCACCTAAATTTTTTCCTCAAGACTGGTCATAACTTTTTTAAGTAAGTTACATGAGATGGTAGATCGGTCTAATTTGAATTGGAAAAGTTAGATGGAGATTACCCGTTGGTTAACAGCAAGTTGGTCAAACTAGTTCTTCAAACATAGTCTTAACATAGTTGCTAAGTTTATGCAACAGGCCCCCTCCATCCCTGATCTCTATCCCATTAGGTCACACTTCCTTCTCATTTCCTCTATTTTTACATTCAGATTACCTTTGCTGCTATCTAACACTATTTTAAAGTTAATCTTTAAAATCACTAATAACTTAATAACACTGTTAAATGTAATCTCTAGAAATACTAAAATTAATTTCTAATTTTCTTTTTTTTATATTATAATGTTGTGATGCCTAAATACATGTGTAGTGAACCATTTTTATTTATGTCAGTTTTTTTAAATGTACACTATGTAACTGGACAAAAGTTACATAGTGTACGTTTAAATTAATTTTAATATTAGGGGTTAGTTATTTTAATTGTCAGCCTTAACATAAATAATTATCGGTCAGAATTTAAAATATTAGAACATAATCAATTTATATTTAAATGTTAGCCCAACAGATTCCATGTTTCCATGTCTGGCTTTATTATAAATGTCGAATAAATGTAAGTGTGAGCTTATTGATGATTCATGATTTCAACACAAAACGGTTAGCTGAGACCCAATGCTATCAACCAATAAAAATTCAATTGAAAAACTGCTTTTGCTACGATGTCAAGCATCCTACATATAGCATTAATGTAGCCTTCTTGCTTTTCAGGACCTTGGCTTCTTGAAACTTGGAAATGATCTTTGCACCAAATATTATTCTGACACACCTGACACTGTCTCTCGATGCAAACACCCTGGTAGATGCCGTCCCTGCAGAAGGTCCCGTCATGGGCAGGCACCAACAGCTGCCTTTCTCCTGTGGTTGTGGTGCACTGGAGGTCACATGGCTTATTGGAGATGTTGATGTAATCATCTGAACAGGAGGTGACATCAGCAAAACATCATTACGATCTAGGCTTTAGAGAATTCCTCTAGAGATAATAGGTCTTTATGGCATTGAGAGGCCTCTTTTGTACATAGGGGACTATGGGCTGAGGAAATAATCCTAAAGGGGCATCTGTGAGCTATAATAGAGCTGGCCAGGGGCCAAGACAAGAAATTCAGAAGAGTCTAGAACACTGAAAGGCTAAAAGATGGAGAAGGAGAGCAAATGAACTCAGAACACTAGAGTGATTTTTTTTAAAAAAACAGAGAGAGAGAGTGAGGTGGAAAAAGAAAACACTGAGAGACGTTTTTTTTACCCGGATAAAGTGGAACCCACTCATAGTGCTTCCTGCCGAAGGCTTTGGCATTGAATTGAGAGCACTGGTGCTGTTTGAAGCTGATTCTGCTGTTTGGGCACGGCTAGGCAAACATCCAGACAACAATAAAGACACAGCTCGTGAGCCAGGCAGCAGGTCAAACAGCCTGCAGATATTAGAGCTTCAAGCCAACAACATGTGTAAAAATGCACAGTTATGCCAGTTGGCCTGGATGGAGTATTCCACCCAGTAAACACAGTCACATTATTATGGGTTATAATTTAATTATACACAAGCATCTTTATGAAGATAAACTTTAGGTCATACCTGGTTAGTACACAGCTGATACTGTTTGGATGGTCCAGTGCAGAAGGAACTGTTGATGTTGTGGGTCGACGTCAGTCTGAAAACAGTTCATCTGTATATAAGTCCATCTTGATGGGACATAACATTTTTACTCATTCATGAAAGGATCTGCTATGGTGGACAACCGATCAATTAAATACCTAATATCAGCAAATAACAATAAATCTTTAATATGGACTGATCACCTTTATGGACAGGTATCCCTATAAAATAGCAATGTTATTTCAGGTGTTTTTAGTTTTTTTTTTTTTAACTACCTGACACCAGTATTGGACCAAACCGGTCAAGGCTGGGTTTTTTTTTTTGGTTAGCACTTATTTTAGTATTTATATTAGCCTATAGTTTTTATTAATATTTTGAATTAGCTTTAATTAATTTTTTTGTCATTTTGTCATGTGCTTTTGTCTCTTTTTTTTTTTTTAAATATTCCAATTTGGGTTAGTTTTCATTTCAGTTTTAGTTTCAGTTCAGTTTTAGCATTTATTTATTTCCAGTAAGCAATTTTAGGGCTTCATATCAAACTTATTGCAGTTAGATGTCAAGGCAAAATTGCTGTTTAGTTAAAAGTTGTTCATCTAATATTTATTGACTTTTGTGAATTGAAATAAAGCTAAAATAAAATTCAAAATAAATGTGTTTAATAGTTTGTGTTTTAGTTAACGATAATAACCCTACTGGGAACCTCAGCACACTAGCATCCCATACCTATGGTAACCACCATGCAAAACACAGCATGTGCCACTGGGATCTCTCTAAACGTATCCATATATGATTCTCCTCATCTTTCTAGCTCTCTCCGCTCCGCTCCCTCCCCCCACACACACACCTTTCGCTGCCTCCACCATACTGGGAAGTGCTAATGGGAGCCAGCTGGACTGGCTCAGCCAGGGCCCTTATCTTCAGTGGAATCTCCTCAAATTGTTTGACCATTTGCTTTAAGAGCCATTTTATAAATATGTTTGTCATTCTGAGCAGAATTCCCTGTGTCATGTGGGCCAGTGGATTGATTTTAATTCCACATGACATTCCTCTGGGTGCTCTGGAGGATATTAGTCAAAGGGGAATTCTCTCCCACTTCCCCCCTTTCTCATGTGAGGGTTCACTTGGGTTAGTCTGGGTTCTGGTATAGGCTGAGGAAGGGAAACTCTGTTTTATACACAGTTTATCTTCAATGGATGGGATAATTGTTCACTATTTTCTCTCTTTCTCTTAAGTAAATAATAAACTAAAATAAATACTAAGTGTAAATAAATTGATTAAAAAATAATAATAGTAATAATAATAATAATTAAAGTCCCCATGAGCAAAATTGACAATTCTTATTTTCATGAAATATTGTCGTATTCATTATTAATGATTTATCTATGCACATCATTATTTTTTAAATCCATGTGCTCTCATAATCTTTCTCTTGCAGCAACATCTCTACTCTTCTCTGATGATGTTTACTGGCGTGAGGGCTGGACAACCTGTCCCTCACATGAGATCACAGCAATAGCAAACCACAACTATCAAAAGATCCAATCAAAATCAAGTCCCATGTCCTACATTCTTTCTTGTTTGAGAAGCCGTTTGACCCGGACATACATCACAATAGGGCAGAAAAGACTTTCACAACTTAAAGTCATGCTGACTTTAAATGTAAACCAGTTACAGATCAAAATTGTTCATGATATCAAAGTAAAAACGTTAAACAGAGACTGAGCATTCAGGGCCAAATAATCCAACATTAAATTAATTTTGTTAGTTGATCGTGAGTGACATTACCCGGTGTGAAAAGTGGGTTCAGACCAGGGTCAAATTGACAGCTCTCAACCCATAGTGGAGAACCTTGCACAAAGCATCAGACTTGTCACTTCTGATTAGTACAGATTCAGAGGGTCTTTTTTCCTCGGGTGAGCTGGATCTGAATGAGCATGTGTGTACTAGTTAAGAGTGGGTTACCTCTGCTGCAGACAGTGACGCTCTTGAGAGCGCACTCCTCCTCCGCAGGTACGGGAACAGGTGGACCAGCTGCTCCATTCACCCCACCACTGAGCTACCTCGTCTGGCTGCCTCTGGAAATCCTCCCTCCCCTCACTGCTGTCCTGGCAAAGACAGAGACACAGTGCTTCACTGCTGCACACTTGCATGATAACATGGAAAATCTGTAAACAATGGCCATTATTGTCAGACACAACCACTTCTCTGTGTAACTTGTGGATAAAAGCTGTCATGACTCTCAAGGCACTAATCAAATGTTGTTGTTGTAGTACAGGTCTTGTTTACTAAAGTATGTTGGACTCAAGTATTAACTCAAGTATTAAAAACTGTTAAGACAAAAAGCAACTCAAGACATAAATAGAATAGAGAGAATAGAGAATAGAGAGCAGAATAAAAAAAAGAAAAATAGGACAGTAAGGAAAACACTTTGGCTGAAATTGGAAACAGACTGGCTGTCTATGAATTCAGAAACTCAGACAAGCCTAGAGACATTAAAGATGAGATAGACTTTGTTACTTAAGAGAGAGAAAGTGGAGGGCAGTTTTAGGGAAGAGATGGAGACGAAGGTGGATGGAGCCCCCCTAACGGCCCAGATGAAAGGGCAAGCGACTGTAGGCAAATTAAGCAGACTCCTGTTGTCTAGACAGCAGGTTAATCACTCCTCTTCAAGCCGTGCATCAGTGAACTTTAACACAGGCACGGCTCCTTGGAAAGTCTTGTGAAGCTCTCAAAGAGAAGAGCTGCCCAGCATGGTTGATCTCAAACCAGCTTTAATGGTCAACGTTTGGATTTTGGTATAAGGAGGCGGATTTACACAAAGACCATTTTCTTCCTAGAGCTTTATGCACCCGTTGACCCATCCTGAATAGTGTGCTGTTTAGTCCACAACTGACATTTGGAAAGTTATGGTATATTTTAGCATGAAATCCACTTATTTGAAAGTGACATTTTCACATAGATGTGCACTAACTGTCACGACTGAGTTTTTTCACGACTGAATCTTTTTAGAAGCATGGTTACAGTAGAATACGGACTAACAGTAGAATATGACCCTTAAAGCAAGAACACTGACTATTACTGCAGGCTTGTAGAAATGCATAATCATGGGATGTTTTGTAGTAGGCTACGGAGGTTTGGCAGCCCCCCTCTACAAACCCAAACAGCTTGGCTAGAGCCACAGTATCCCCCGCCCCAAACAGGGGATCTTAAGGGAATCTTGTCCAAACAAGGGTATGCCCATATGTTTTTTATCCGAATGCCCTCTAGATGTTTATATTCTAAATAGACAATAGACTTTTCTCCACTTTCTAATGCAGTCCTAAAATGGAGACCCCCTAGGGAGACCACATGGGCCCAATGAGTTTCGAAATGTCACTTCAGTTGAGTTTAGTCTGCTGATGCTAGAACACGGCGCCGGTCAGGTCGAACTGGTTATATTAACATTCTCAATGAGCATTAAAACATCTTTTAGTAACAGTATTGCTTTCAAACAGCATGTATAACGCCCATAAATGTTAGACCAAACAACTGAGCGAATAACAATGCTCTATTTATGGACAACCATAGGGATTCGTGAACGAATCGTTCTTTAGATTCGGATTTTTTTAGTGAAGCGGTAGAAAAACCTGTTACAAAACCTGTTTGAACCATTCACGAAACGGACTGAATCAGCGCCAGCGGTTCTCGAGTCAACATTGAAACCGCTCTATCGAAAATGTGGGGGAAAATAGTATGATTGACAGCTTTATAAACACAGATGTTGGTTTTAATAAATAACATCCAAAAACGTTTCCAGCCGAGCGATGTAAATTAATTTAAACCAGTTTAGTATAAATAGGCTACAAATTATATTTACGATCAAAACTACTTTTGTTTTGCTGAATAATGCCTGAAACAAAACGAACTGAACACAAGAAAATACACAAGAAAAAAGGATAATAGGAACGCGCGGTGACGTATGTCGACTGATTCAGACTTTTAACAAGGTGCTTTGAAAATAACTGTTCGAAAGAACCGATTCACGGAAATGAGTCGGACTACCCATCACTAGATTAACCTCGAATCAACTCATGCAACAGAAAGAAAAGTTGTCACCTCACCGGCACGGAGTAACTTTACAGAACAGAAGGCAAGTGAAAAAGACATTTTCAATAGGCAAATAAAAAGTGCTCACTATTTGATATTCTCGCGAATGTCTAAAACGTGCGTGTGGGTTAAATCGCGAAGAAAAAAAAAGTTATATTAATGTGCAGTTTTAATTATGAAATTCCAGACATAAAAACTCTGTCTGGGCTTTGATCTCAGAATCCAAATGAGCTCAAAACGCTGTATAAAAGAGCAATGCCGTGCTCGTGGACGTGGTCAAACCCGTGTTTTGCTGTGAAAGTTTGACGTTACTCCCGCCACAGAGGCTCTTCTCGCTTCCCGCATTTTAACCGGCATTTGTAACTGAGCGCTTATTCAAAGCAGCGTTAGTAGATCAAGCTTACGACTTCAAGCCCAAAGAGTGTTTCACAGCGATATACAAAAATGAACGCGATTTACCTTAACATTTGCACCTGCTGCTGTATTAATAATCCATAAGTGTAAGACAAAGTAGTGTAGAATATGTCCGAATCTTGCAGTCCAGAGACAGTACATGGTTCATTTGAGAACAAGGAGACCTCGCCCCCCTGATCTTAACCAAAGACTAAAGAGAGAGAGGGGCTCGCACTTTGAGGTCTAACGGTGAACCAAAGCCTTGATGCATTAATGGCTTTACAACCTGCTGGAAGAAAAGAAAGGGGGCTGGTCAGACCCACTGACTGTGATTGACCTTGTAGATTTCAAAGTACTGCATCCATCTCTATGAGGACCCAGAAACAGAAGTTTGCCTACATTAGTCATGTCTTAGACTTAGTGAACTACTACTAATAACAGGACAAAGGCTACTCACTCAGAATCACCTGGCATGTTTCAACATGATATCCTGATCACAGCCTGTCAGTTTTATGCTATTGCCATATTTTACATAATCAATTCGAGCCATAAACATGTGTAGAAGAAAATGTTATAAGAGGTTAAATCTTAAGGGGTTATTGGACCATTTCCATGCAGCAAACTGCTTTTATTATGCTCAATGGCTGTAACATGATGCTTACTTTCCCCTCGAAATGAACATTGTCAGTCACAATATGAAATATAGCCTATTTAAGTCTAAACATCAATATCTCAAGGTATCCATCTTTTGGATATATGATGCACATTAACATGCAAATTGAATATTGTATCATGATCTATTGCACGGGACGTACACTACCATTCAAAAGTTTAGGGTCAGTAAGATTTTTTTTCATTCATAAATTAATATTTTATCCATTAAGGATGCATTAAATTGATCTAAAGTGACTGTAAAGACATTTCTAATGTTACAAAATATTTCTATTTCAAATAAATGCTGTTTGTTTGAAATTTCGATTCATCGAGGAATCCTGAGAAAATATATATCACGGTTTACACAAAAATGGAGTACACAAAAGACTGGAGTAATGATGCTATAAATACAGCTTTGCCGTCACAGTAATAAATTACATTTGAATATATATTAAAATTGAAAGCAGTTATTTTAAATTGTAATAATATATCACAATATTACTGTTTTTACTGTATCAAACAAATGCAGCCATGGTGAGCATAAGAGACTTGTTTCAAACACAAAAAGTGTGCATGCCCTAAAAGTCCATAAAAATTACACAATCTTAGTTTAATTACCTTATTATTTATTCACCAGATTAATTATATTTAAACCAACACACAAGGCATTATATATCGTTCTCATGCCACCTTAAATTTAGGTTTCTGACAACAAAGGCATGTTCAGACACTCCGCCAAAGAGCCTTGTGTCCTTTCACTGATTTCCCTGACTGTGCTTTTCCATTTAAAAATAACAGCTGGATAACTAAAGTAAACCCACTATTCTGTTGCTATTAATTCCAATATATTATATTTGCTAAATAAAACATCAAAGCAATCCATCTAGCATAATAAGTTGCAGTCAGTTAACATTGAACAAGCATATATGTCACGCATTTGTGTGTGTGTGTGTGTGTGTTCCTGGTAAACCCCACGTTATGGGGACCAAATGTCCCAACAAAGATGGCAATATCCAAAATTCTTGTTCTTGTGGAGACATTTTTTGGTCCCCATGAGGAAAACAGCTTATAAATCAACAAAATCATCATAACAAAAAAATATGTTTTTTGAAAATGTAAAAATGCAGAAAGTTTTCTGTGATGGGTTTTAAATTTAAATAAAATGAATCTGAATCTGAATCTGGAATGTCCCCGTAGAACATGAAAACCCCACGTGTGTATGTGTATGTGTGTGTGCGCATGTATTTTTAGACTCCATCATTCATGACATAAAGAGAATAAAAACTCCACACTGGAACAATGCCAGCTTGTTGCAAATACTTGATATATGAAACAATAGACACCTGTGATAAAAAAACATGACTTTTGATTAAAGACCTATAGCAGCATACTTGTAGGTGTGAGTCAATGTCAAGAACAGCTTCAGTGCTGCTTCACACTGCTGAAGGGCATTGTGCCTACACAATAGACTTTTGTTTGGAGCTGCCAAACTAAAGGAATCTTTTTCTTACAGATACTGACATATGGACATTCCCAGTAATATAAAATGAAACGTAGATCAAGCATTACCAAACACAAAGAGCTATCTGTCAGGCATTTTAGAGACACCCTAAAATCACTTGTGCTGATTTAATGTTAGACATTTATGACAGTATTGGATTGGTATTTGTACATTTATTTTATCTGATGCAATGATGTAAAAGGAGTTATGATATACATCCTTTTATAATGGAAGCCAAAATTATACACAGACCACTTTTCTTTTCTTTTTTTTTACAAATTCAACATTTACAATTAAACTACAGTGACCCCAAAAATGTATTTGGACACTTTTGTTGCATTAGATACAAAATATCCAAGTGGCCATGTGATTTGCCTCAAGTTTACACAGGCATCCTAGACGAGTACATAACTGTAGTTAACTGCATGTTTCTAGAAAGTGCAAATACTTCATTTTTTTCTAGCCATTCTGAACTATATCTTTTGGTTTATTATCTGAAACCTATGAAACATTGTCTTTTTCTTAATATTAGTGCCCGAGCACCGATGGTGCGGGAACCCTCTTGGAAGTACTCTTGTTTATTTTGTAATGTTTTATCTTTCGGAAGTTTAGAGTTTTTATTCTTAGCTGCTCAAGTAGTAAATACTAACAAATTATATGCACTTTTTGGTAAGAATGGTTCTGCTAAGAACATAAATGTAAAATCTGAGGTCTCTGCAAAACATTGGTAACAGTGCTCTAGTCTGGTATAGGGTGAATTAAGGTAATACAGGACATTTTCCCCCACACTTTTGACTTCTGCAATTAACTGTTATGTCAACCCAACTCTTTATACTGTACAAACAATTTGCATCTCTTTGAAATTGTCAAAATTTATATACATAACTTTGGTCAAAATAAATGTTGTTTGCTTTTGGTAATTCAGGACAGTTCACTTTAGGACAGTCTATATCCCCCTAATTCAAGTGTGTGCATTGCGCATGTGTGTGTAAGAATGAGTAAATGAGTGAGAGTGATATGGAGGGGAGATTTCAAATAAATCATTAGTTGCATATACTGTTTTATAGTCATTCATTGGATAAGGAGGGATACCTGCATCTTTTTTGATAATATCATAAATATATCAAATGGATTTTTGCTTAATATTTTGAACACTTTTTTCATTTTGAAAAATAAACATATTACCCAAAGTTAAAATAACCAAGTAGTTTAATAATAATATTGTCACACAGGTAATTTGCACAATAACATTTTCCCATTTGTTTTGATACCTTGCAATTCGTCTAAATGGCAGTAGATGGCGTAAACGCTCTACTTCAGATGCAGCTTCATTGGTATTTGGAGACTTTCTGTCTGTAAATCATGATGTCTTTCAAAAATAGATAGATGTTTTTTGACTCATAAACAACTGGACAATATCTAAAACCTCTAGAGAATTATTTCATAATTAAGACATAATTAATTTCCACAGTGAAATGCTTTTGAATACTTTTACCATGAACATGCTATTGGGCATTTTAAATTATTTATATCTGTACTGTTTTGTTTTGTTTTTTTCTTTAGTTTTTTGCGTTTATTTATTGTAGAGCAGTAAAAAGTTTGGGTCATTGATCCAATGGCAGAACTCCTCCCTGTCTTCAAACACTGCTTTAGGTTCCTGCCCACTGACTTCTGTTCATACAGCAAACCTTTCAAATATCCATTCATCACTGGCTATCCAACACACTGAAGGTCTTCTTTCTGTCTGTAAAAACCATAAGCATCTGCTTTCACCAAACCAAGGACCCTTTTGACGTCACCAGGGGCACTTTTTACATCTTCATTAATTAATGGACCATTGATGCATAGATTACATGAAGAATAATTGCATTTTTTCTTGGACGAACAGACAAAGAAAATACTTCACCTTGACATCTTACTAAAATTGCTTTAGCAGCTCTTCTTGTCTGAAGAATTTTTATAATGGAATTATTGTTTTTGATTTTTTGCTGTGGCACGTTTTGTTTTACACGTGCAAGTGTGACGGAGCAACAGACTGCTGACAATATAGAAAACCGTGCAACTCTAGAAGATGAAATGGACAATCAGGAAAACATCTTAACACAGGTAATTTTTCTACATCTACATTTTTAAAAATCAAATGATTACATGAACATACTGTATGATAGTTAGTGAGTGTATTTTACATTAATAATAATATTAACAATAATTGTATTATATTATTAAAGAATTTGCATTACCAATTTATGTATCTACATGATATAATATATATGTCATGCAAGTCATATGTACATAATATAATCTATAAAGCACTATTTTGAAATATTTGAAAACTTTAATTAGGGTTAATAAGGGTTTTGTTTTTATTTATACTTTGTAAATAATAATGATTCCATTCTTGACTCTAATAGCTCATTGGGGACTATGATAAGGTGAAGACTCTCTCTGAGGGCTCAGACTGTCGGTGTAAGTGTGTAGTAAGGCCTCTGAGCAGGAGCGCATGCAAGCGCATTGAAGAAGGTCATGCCAAGCCTGAGGACTTCTACACAGTGGAGACAGTCACTGCAGGACCCAGCTGCCAGAAGTGTGCCTGCATCGCCCCTCCGTCCGCCCTGAACCCCTGTGAGGGAGACTTCAGGTTTAAGAAGCTGCAAGACGCCGGGCGGGACGATATCAAGGTAAAGGGAATCATCCATCACAACAAAAAACAACTGCACTGGTTTTAATAGATGGTCCCTAATAATACTGGATCAGTTTTAAAACCAGACTTATCCTATTTCTTCTGATGACTTGTTTTAGACTTAAATAAATGAGTATTATAAATAACTTATATTAACCCTCTAAACTCTTCATTTTAAATGTTTCAGCTTTCAACCATAATGGACCTGCTAGAAGGAGCATTTTATGGGATGGACTTATTAAAGCTTCACTCCGTCACAACAAAACTTCTGGAACGGGTTGATAATATTGAGAAAGTAGTGAGTTATATATATAGTACATTACATTTATTAATATTTTACACACTCAATGATAAATCAATAAATTAATTACCTGCTGTGGGGGCCATAACTTTTTTTATTAGTAAAAAAAGTGTTGTGTTAGTAAAAGGGAAAAAAAGTTAAGCTTCCTTTACCATATTAGCAGACCTATCCAGTCATGGTACATTAAGAACAAGAACAGGTTGTCACATTATTTATTTTCAATCATACTGTTCCCTAAAACAACAATGTTGCTTCTGTGCACTATTCAGTATTACCATGGCAACAGAAATCACTGTGTCCTTTCAAATGTTGCCACTGGACAAAGGGGAATTGAGTTCAGGTGGTTTAGGCGGAACTGCCACCCATGGACTATTGTGTTTACATTCTCCCTACAGTCGTTTTCCGGAAACTTGACAAAGGATAAAGTGAGCGTGAAAAGTGAAAAAGCGCAGGGGAAGGGGCCTCGCTCCAACCAGCGGCAAGAGAAGAAGAAGCGTCTCAGTGTGCTGGAGCCCTCGCTGCAGAAGAATGTGGCCGCTGCGTTTGCTCACACCGTGGTACAGATACAGGACACACTAGCACAATCCATTACAAATGCCTTAATATTTGTCTCACTTCACATAGATGGCAACTGCCAACATGTAACGAATACACACTGCAAATGTCATTTATAAAATTCATGCAAAGGGCAAAGCCACCAGTACTAAACCCTGCCCAGTGGAAACAGTGGTTGAATTTACTGTGAGCTTGAAGACATGTCAGTAGAGAAAATAGTCGATTACAGCCATACTACTTTCCCACAGCATGCTCAAGTCATTAATACACCACAAATTCCCCCATCTCATCCAGGAGATTTATGCAGCCACACAAAAATGGGCGGCTTGGAAAGAGACAATTAATGCTGCTTATTTGATGCAGTGATAATTACATACATTTGTGAAGATAATAATTTAACTGACAATTTCACTGTTCCTGAGCAGAGGAAATATGAGGAGAAGTTTGTTGGGAATCAGGGCCCCAGCAAGCCTGTGCTGAAGAGAAGCAACTCTGGGGATCAGGAGGAGCCACATAAACCTGTGAAGACCAAAGCTGGTCCCAATGGCATGGCCATCAGAAGCATGACCTTCTACAAAGCCAACACGATGGAGGAGAGTGAGGGGGAAGAGCACAGTGAGTGTCCAACCTCTCATTTTACTCACCAGAATTTTTTACTTTATTATATCCATTTTAAAAATGTATGCTGTTACACTGGGACCTCAAGTTGCAGCTCCTACGTTGATCAAAGATATTAGCAACTGAGGAAAAAAACTAAGAAGGAACAACAAGAAGTTCTTGTGTTTCAACAAGAAGCTAAATGAAAGTTCAACACTGATAATCACTCATTAGCATTACATAGTGACCCCCCACATTATTTTAACAGCAACCTTGTTTCCAGAAGTACTACTTTCCCTATTTATTTTATCCATAGGGTTTTCAAAAAACACTTCAGTAATGAGTTCTAAACCATGAACTAAACCAACCAGTTTTGAAATGAATCACAACATTACAAAATTCAATGTAAAACAAAGGTATATGAAAATCTGAAGAAAAAAAAAACTTAATGTGTACTTAATGTCTTCTATGAGGCAATGAATTACTGCAAATGATGTAATCAAATTAAAACAATATACAACTATTCATTTATTGCAAAATATTTATGCATATAAATAAACTACCATTCAAAAGTTTGAGGTCACTGTTTTTATAAGTCTCTTTATGCTCAGCAGGGCTGCATTTATTTGATAAAAAATACAGTAAAACAGTAATATTGTGAAACATTACTACAATTAAAAATAATTGTTTTCTATTTTAGTATATTTTAAAATCTTCAGTGTCACATGATCCTTCAGAAATCATACTTATGCTGATTTGGTGCTCAAGAAACATTTTTTATCAATTATTATTATCATCAATGTTGAAAACAGTCACTTTTGATCAATTTAATGTGTCCTTGCTGAAGAAAGTTTTAAATGGCAGTGTAAATGCATAAGAAATGTAAGGAGCCCCTAAAGGGACGTGGTGGTGGAAAGAATTTGGGATGGGAGACTTTTTTTTTAATCTTTTGCGTTCCCTCGCAAAACTTTTGCGTTCCCTCGCAAAGATATTTGCGTTCCCACGCAAAAACTGTTGTGAGCTCGGACAGACACTTCCTGTTTAATGTCCCGCTGGCAGTGTTTCAGAGCTCCGTACGGTAACAATGAAGCGTTTCATAGTGTTTGAACTTGGACTCAAATATAAAGAAATGCGGTCAGTGCTTAACTCAAGAAGTTCAGTGAATTTGGCAATATATTCACAGATTCGAACTTCCCGGATCAATATTCGTGAGAAGTTCGTCAATATTTAACACAAATGACACCTATTTACAATCATAGTAATGTAGACAACGAGCTACAGACCAATTTTTCTCAAAACGAGCTTTTAATATATAAATTGATCTCTATGAGCAGGCGGCTGAGAGACCTTCTGGTGCAATATACCCCCAAAAAAGTGACTACAAAAATAGTCATTAACTTCAATGTTACACACTGTAGTGTCACCAAATTCAGTTTACACATCAATGGTCTCCCACTGGTCAAACTACAACACTTAGTTTGGCAAGTAATGGCACATAAAAAATAAGTAGGCCTATTCTTTACACAAATTTGGTACGCAGCTAACATACTAGTTACAACCATAGCTTTTGCATGATAATTGCTTACTGAATTTGATGGCATTACACTGTATAACAGTGTGAAGTTATTGAATATGTTTTCTAATAACGGTGATTTTGTTTCATAATAAATAATCATAAGAATTATGCATTTTTTATCAAACTAAGTGTTGTAGTATGACCAGCAGGAGAGCAGTGATGTGTGAACTGAATTTGATGACAGTACAGTGTGTCACAGTGAAATTATTGAATATTTTTCATAATATAAAATGTGCAAAGGGGTTTTGCACTTTGCAGACGGTCCCTTATTCGGACTTGTCTCTCAACCGCCTGCTTAGAGACAAATTTGTGTTATAAAGCTCGTTTTGAAAAATATTGGGTTGTACTGTAGCTCGTTGTCTACGTTACTATGATTGTAAATGGGTGTCATTTGTGTTTTAAAAACGTTTTGCTCACGAATATTGATCTGGGAAGTTCGAATCTGTGAATATATTGCCAACTTTACTGCCAACTTTACTAAGCACTCACTGACCACATTTCTTTATATTTGTTGATAATATACATCTTCTATTATCCAAGTTCAAACTCTATGAAACGCTTCATTGTTAACGTACGGAGCTCTGAAACACTGCCAGCGGGACATTAAACAGGAAGTGTCTGTCCAAGCTCATAACAGTTTTTGCGTGGGAACGCAAATATCTTTGTGAGGGAATGCAAATATCTTTGTGAGTGAGCGCAAAAGTTTTGCGAGGGAACAAAGTTTCTCGGGGGAACAGAATATCTTTGTGAGGGAACATAACGTTTATTGTGGGAACACAAAAGTTTTATGAGGGAACGCAAAAGATAAAAAAAGAAATAAAATAAATCTCCTATCCCAAATTTTTTCCACCACCACATCCCTTAAAGGGGTCATCGGATGCCCATTTTTCACAAGTTGGTATGATTCTTTAGGGTCTTCATGTAAAGTTTGTAACATACTTTGGTTAAAATTCCTCAATGGTTGTGTAAAACAACACCTTTTTTACCTCCTCAAAAACAGCTCTGTTCACAGCAACCCGTTTCAGTGCATGTCTCTTTAAATGATAATGAGCAACGGAAATATGCTAATACGGGACAGTCCGTCAGTGGTCATGGGCGGAGCAAGAGCAATATGACATCATATTGCTCAGAAAATCCAAACGGCTTGATTATTGAGAGTGTTTAGGCTTTTTGAGGATTAAAAAAAAAGGAGTGAATGGATTTTTTTCATTGTATGGTGGTTGTGCAAAGACACATTTATATGCAAACACCATATAAAAGTGAATTTTGCAGCCGATGACCCCTTTAAGGGGCTCCGTAAAATGTGTCGGTGGAGAGAGACTTTTGCTCCATGAGGTTGGACAGACATTTGGAAAGTGTCAGATTTAGGATTTTTGCATTCCTTGTTTTTAAACGATCCAGCATTAACAAGTGCATTACATGGTGATGTGAGAGACAGAGTCAGCGTTGGATTATGCAGATGTATTTTGAGGTTATGTTTTACTATTGCACCGCAGCATATATTTTTTTGACGAATCAGCTTTTTTTAAGTTCAAAATCACTCTCATTGGTTGGTGCTTACTTCTTTACTGTTTTGAGCGCAATAAAGCGTACATTTTGGAGTGTAGTGTAACGTTTGGAGAGTGTGTATGTATTAAATATCGCCAAAATGTCAAAAATACAGTCAAGCATATTTTCATTTTCCAAATCCACGAGCAAAGCTGATGGTGTTTCTGATCAAAAGAGATCCCGAAGATGGAACTGCTAATACTAATCAGGATAGTGGGAGACACATGCAATGGGAGTTAGATCAGTCATATTCAGAAATCGATGTAATGAAAGGCAATAACGTCAAAAGTGAGAGAGAATATCACAGATCAACGGAATAATATTTGGTCTCAGCATAGCTATATACATGTAATTAGGGCCATGCAGAAAGATATGATGCTCTTATAGTTGTGAGATCACCATTTAGTACATGATACATTCCAGGAAAACTTGTATGGTCTTGTACTACTTGTAAGTTGTATGTATGGTCAGTGTCAGTCACAGAGCCTTTTCATTGCTGTTTTTGATCCGGCAATTATTCATTTCCAAATTAGGCACTGTGTAAGACCCATTATTTTCAGACTACAGGTGAAATTTCACTAACAAGTTCAACTTAAGCATTTTATGTTTCTTCTCTCAGTAGTTGCCACAGCACCACATGAGGTTGTAAGTGGCGATGGCTCTGTGGATTTAATAATTGAGGACGAGCTCCATAAGAAAGAGCCATCTGCATCTGTGACAAGACCTGGAACTCCTGCAGCAGTGACCCAGACACCCTCAATGAACCTCAACCCACAGAACGGAGACCCTTCTGCTGCAAACATGCCAAATGTGACAAAGCAAACTAAAGGAGAGACTGTAAAAGCCAAGAAGTCAGGCACAATTACAACAGCAAGGGCAATCCTGCCAACCGCGGTGACTTTAACTACCACAACGACACCAAGCACTAATACAACAAGCATTGCAACTCCTCTTGCAGTTCCAAAACAGCTGGCCAGTGTTACAGCACCCACAAAGAAGTCCAAACTTAGTTGGGATGAAGCTACGACTCAGACAAGCACACAACCCCCAAAGAAGACCAAAGAACAAGGTAAGCTTGAATCTAGATCCCGCTTTGATGATTATTAACTAAAAGAGTTTAGAGGGGCTGTATTATCTGTGATATATAGATTCTTCCCATCTGTTTTTATCGTTGACAGGGATCTGCAAGGACACATTAGCAAGCATTGCTGATCCTGTTACACACAACACATATGGTAAAAATGAAGGTGCCTGGATGAAAGACCCAAAAGGCAATGGAAAAGTTATTTATGTGACCGACTACTACTCTGGGAACCAGCTTCTGGAATTCCGTGATATGGACACCTTTAAACAAGGTACATATGACTTTAAAATGGCCATTTGAAACATACTGTACTGTATATTTTCGGACAGTGTAAATTAAAAAAAAGATTATTTTTATGGTTTGATTGGAACTGGACTGGTTGGAACCATAACTGTACAAAATAATAACAAATTTGCATATAGCCTACACTACTGTTTAAAAGCTTTAGGTTAGAGCATTTTTTAAAGAAATGAATACTTTTATTCAGAAAGGACTCATTAAATTGATCAAAAGTGACAGTAAAGACATTTATAATGTTACAAAAAATTCTGTTTTTAAATAAACACTGTTCTTTTGAACTTTCTATTCATCTAAGAGTCCTGACAAAAAGTATCACGGTTTCCACAATAAAAATAATAAGCAGTTTTCAACATTGATGATAATTAGAAATGTTTCTTGAGCACCAAATCAGCATATTAGAATGAATTTATGAATACATTACATTTTGAAATATATTAAAATATAAAACAGTTATTTCAAATTGAAATAATATTTCACAATATTGCTGTTTTTAATGTATTTTTGTCAAATAATTGCAGCCTTGGTGAGCATAAGAGACTTAATATTAAAAAAACATATAAAAAAAACGTACTCACCCTTATTTAGATTTTTTAGATTGAAACTTTTTCTCTTCACATTTATACATTGTAATACAGTAAACGTAATTTATAAAGTAATTTAACATTACTTTAGTAGTACTACAAAAAATGTATGGTAAAAGTACCAAAAAAAAGTACATCTTACAGATAATATCTTATTAATCATTTCAGCTACAGTAGTACAGTTACAATATTATAAAAAGCCAATTATTCAATTTTGAAGACAACATATCACAATATCATACTTTCTTTTCTCACATAGGACAAATGATTCTTTATACATGCAAATATACAGCTGCCTTTATATTTTACGAAGGGGGTCCCTTGCAACAGGATCATGATCGACCCCTGCAAGATATATGACATTTGTTTCTCTTCTTTTTCTCACAGGGCAGTTTAGCAACTCCTACAAACTCCCTTATAACTGGATTGGCACCGGCCATGTCGTCTACGGTGGCTCTTTCTTCTACAATAGAGCTTTTTCTCGTGATATAATCAGGTTTGATCTTCGTCTCCGGTACGTAGCAGCCTGGACCACCCTTCATGACGCAGTATTAGAGGAGGAGGAGGCCCCCTGGGGTTGGGGAGGACATTCAGACATTAACTTTAGTGTGGACGAGAGCGGGTTATGGTTAGTGTACCCAGCTCTGGACGAAGAGGGGTTTCACCAGGAAGTGATCATCCTAAGCAAGCTTCAACCCTCTGACTTACAGAAAGTGAAGAGCTGGAGGACGGGCCTGAGGAGGAACTACTATGGAAACTGCTTCGTCATCTGCGGCGTTCTGTACGCCGTTGACAGTTTCGAGCGCACGCATGCCAATATTTCCTACGCGTTCGACACGCACACACACACCCAGATGATTCCCCGTCTCCCTTTTATAAACAATTACAGCTACACCACACAAATCGACTACAACCCTAAGGAACGTATGCTTTATGCATGGGACAACGGCCATCAAGTGACTTACAATGTAGTATTTGCTTATTAACAGTAATTTAACACTTTATTAAGGTACTGTGTGCAGCACTTTCTGTGTAAAATAGTCAAATGATTGTGTCTTAAGTGGGTTGTAGATCAGTCTACATGACAAATATTTTTATGAATATTTCATCGTATCTTTTTTTTGGTCTGTTGCATGTCTTTTGTATTTGCTTTTCAAAGGATGTTTCTTATTCTCAAAGGGGTACACAAATATTATTGAGCAATTCGTGACAAGGTTCTCACTGCTTTCTTGAAGTGTACATGTATGTTGTATATAATGTAATTTAAAATAAACTTTATAGCAAGCTCTTCTAAACTTGTGAAGTGTCATTACCTCAGTCTAAAGTTATTTTAAGGTCAACATGAAACGTCATTCTCAAGCAACCCATTAAACTTCCATAATATGGTGTATTTTTGAGTGAAACATAATGAGACAAAGATTTTCATCTGAAATTGGATCGTCAAAGAAGGTTTTTGTTTAGCAGGTGGCTGGAAAGGAGAATATGACATTTTTATCAATCAAACATTTTTAACTTTGAATAACATGCACTGATTAATTTTGCACTAAAAGACTAGGAATGTGCATTAAATACAGATTTTGATTTCACATTGATCTCAAGGATTGGCTGATACTACTTTAGTATAGGCTACATCTGTATGTTACGAGAGTCCGCAAGCTCTACTGTAATCTCCCCTTTCCTCTGAGAAATTCCTAGGAAAACCAGCTGTGAAAGAGGAAGGGGCTAAACAGCACCTTGTGGAATTGATAAATATCACCATTACAAATTACTAGTGTTGGCACGCTACCAAAATTTCAACCGCTACCAATACCAGTACGTCACAGTTCTCTGTACGGATTTCGGTACCATAGCAAAAATATTGGAACTACTTAGTTTTATCTTACAATTTTAAAATAAAATATATGAACTAAATTAAATTAGTTAATTAATAATGATAATAATTATTAGTAGTAAATAACACTACAAAACAGCTCGCACTGAACCTTGAAGATTTTTTTTAAAAACATCTGATCGGCCATTGCATCTTGCACTAAACAGACATGTCAGTGGTTGGCAAAAAAGCTCAATGCTTCAAAAAATGTGGGAATATTTTTGCTATATATGCAAGCAAACAAACATATTTATTTATTTGCTGGTCTCTTTTCATTCCTTTAAACATTTAATTCCCTCAGCTGTGTGATAACTCAAAGGGAGATCTGTGATGTGAATATCAGTTATAATAGAAGGCTATTAATAGTTATAATACTTTGCAGACTCATTGAAAACTATGGTCTCAATGAAAACAGCATGCTCAGTCTTTCTCTTTACAAAACATGTGCAATCAGTTTCCTTTTTGGAAACCTTCCTGTGAAAGTTAAAGCTGCTCCATTAATGTCAGTCTGGTTTGAGAATATGCCTTTCTGAGTGAAAAAGACAAAACTCACTCAATACCTGACAGCGTTTGAGTGTTAGACAAGCTGAAGAAGTGACAGCTCTGATATGCCATTGACACTCACTCCACATATGACAACTGAAAGACAAGAAACACAAATGCCCCTGGTGGTTTAAATGGCCTTAAAGCATTATGAGAATGGTAGAAAACAAATTGGCTGTCCAGCAGGGCTGTGGGGAATCATTCAGACAACTACATATTAACAGGGCCCTGAATGGCGGCCACATCTGCAGAACTTTGGAGAAGTGGGATTTGAAACCCCAGAGGTCTCCACAAAGGCTTTACTTTGGCCAGGCCCACCGTCTGTCTGGGCGAGCTGACTGTGTCACGCTATACTCCAACGACTTCATATGTTCACTCACTCCAATGTCAGCCAACGCAGTCATTCATTCATGCTTTAACGTTGATGACGAGATTCCCTGCTCTTATTCTTTTGAGTTAGTTAATATTGGTCTGACTTCCTTCAGTTGGTTCAGGCTTTCGGTTGGATAACTCAGAACTCTTTTACCATATACCCCAGACACAAGACTTACGTCAACCAAAGTCCAAAATTAACACTCATCAAATGCCAAATAAGAGTAAAATTTGGCTTTCCCAAGTAAAGACAACAGAGTTACCCGCCAGTTGGCCAGAACTTCACCATTATGTGCTTTACCCTGTTAACTGTCAGTGTCCTGGTAAAGTGAGATACTTGGCATGCTGTTTTCTTGCCTTTTTTCCTTATCACATATAATTAGGTCATTTGAAAATCATTTGAAACACTAAAAATTCTTCCTGTGAAAGCCCTTTTGAACACTGGACATTGCGGTACTATGGAAACTGTCCTTAAAATCCCTTTAGTGTGCTCAATTTGTGTGATTAACTTTTGGATCACAATTAGGTTAGAACTGCTGTATGGCTTTGATTTTCTAGCAATTTGAGAGTCCAAATTATTTCGTAAAATACATATTTTGTTTTAAATCAAAAATAGTTCCCTAAAACTTAAAATGACTATTTTAACTAAAACTACACTTTCAGTGCCATTACTTCTGCAATAACTGAGTGTTGTCTTTAAAAAGATCAATCTTAGGTCTGTATTCCAAAGCATTCACAAACTACAAACATTTAGGATCAATGCTCTATGACAGGCTGTTAACAAGTCATAGCCTACTGATAAATGATAATCGGATCCTTAATGCAAGTGGCATGTGCGTGATTAAAGAAATCATCAGTGACTGTCATGACTTATGCATCTTTTCCCGCATTTTAATATTTAATATTAAAGGTTAATCCGACTTGAATTGGACCACCCAATTGAATAGGCTATTTGCCTAGTATATATCTCGAGAAAAAGTAGAGGAAAAAGCAAGCTGAAAGACAGAGAGAGGTGAACATTGAGAAGCTCCTCAGAGAGCTGACCCTTAACATATGAGAGGATGGCGAGGGGATGTTGTTGTCATGCAATGAGCTGGAGTGAGAAATGCTCCCGCTGGGCGTATCTAAGCCCATCATACATGCTCCCTCTTAAAAAGACATGTCTTCACAGTATGGGGACCATTGAACTTGCCTGGGTAATCCTCTGGAGCAAACAAAACATATAACAGGACAAAGACAGTAAACCCATGGGTCAAATTCAGCTATAATTCCCTAACGCACTTCAAATGCAATCCAAACGAATGAGGTTAAAAATGTCATGCAGAAAAACAAGGTAAGATGAGAGAGTGGAGGTCATAAATTTCGCCAGATTGTCAAGAACTTCTGGAAATACTCTTGGGGTTTTGACTGGTTAGGACTGTGGGCCTCTTCAAACTCAAACTTACCAGGTGGTTTTCATGGACCACTAATAGTTTTAGAATTACAAAAAGTGTATAGACTTTATAGACTGTGTGAAATGGCTTTACAATGTCCTTTCCTGTGTTGATGCATTTCCAATTGAAATAGGATGACGGGGCAGGACATACTGTATCAAATGGGCTTCTTTTATTTATTTTTAATAAGTGAAAAATCAATTTTCTTTTTAAATGGAATAGTTTACGTGTTGGTTTATGGAACATTTAGACAAAATATAAAAAAAAAACATTTTAGAAAAGTTTGCGTAATATGTGTTTCTTCTTGTATCATACTGAAACAGGCTTATATGGCTCATAAAATAGTGAGTATGGAGCTCATACTTGAGGAGTAAATAAAAATACCTACATTTTATTCTGAGGCCCAAACCGAGCCAAATCTCCAATTTGGTGCAGTTGCTGATATATGGCCAAAAAGTAAGAGGAAATTCTGATAGCTTGTCATATAAATAAATGAGGTCTTTATGACTGCATAGCCGATTACTTACATCAAATGCTTCTAATTATCAGTCATCACTCCCAATAATATGTCTTAGGAAGATGAAATTCAAATGCTTGCTTTTCTGATCAAAGCTCTGTATTGTGGAGGGCAAAACATAATGCAATGCAATACAATGATAATTGAGATATGTACAAATAAACACCCCTCAAAAGCCTGGTGTATCTTATTTGATAACATGATTTGTCAAAAAAAAAAAAAAAAAAAGATGTATGGAGTAAACCTAAGATGTTTCAGTCCAGTATGTACTCATCTTCAAATATTACTATCAATAAAAAAGTTAAAAATCAGTAAAGATTTCACAGCAAAAAAGCCACAGCCATGGACCATGATCTGGCACTTACTATTGCTAATGGCAGGTAATATTAGGGAATGGGACATTATCCTTCTGGAGAGCAGTTACACCCTTAAAAGAAAATACATTTTAAATGTGTATATTGTTTGTCGAATTTTGATGTATCCAAATCAATTTCACAATCTTTCTCTTTGGAAATTGGACCAAATATATGAATCCTCCTGCAATCAAAGGAATAACAAAGTGTGTTTAAATTTAAATGAGAAATATTCTGTTTAATATAAAATAATTTAAGTGAAAGAACACAATAGCAGAACATAGAATAACAGAACAATTCAGTCCTCTACTAAATCAATATGAGTTGCAGCAAAGACATTTAGCACATGTCACAAGACTTGGGAGAAACTCTGAGCAAATTACACTCAGACATTATGGAAAACAGGGTCACATTAGCTGGATGTATTTTCACAAATGCTCTCCAACAAAGCCTTTAGGTCCAGCTTTTATTTCCCACAGCAGCTGGGTTATTACCAAGCCAATGCGGTCCCAGTCTGTGCTTTCTATCACTGCGTCTGTTGAATATGTGTATGTGCTCTGGCCATTCAATCAGCCAGTGAAGGTTCTGGGAGCAGAGCTTCTTTTCTTTAGCTTTGACCCAAGAGGAACTGTATCTTGTCTCCTAGTACTCTGACTCAAAGATAAAACAACTGGTCATCCAGACCTGGACAAGTTTATTCTGTTTAGGCTACCACCGTGTTTACACTTTGTAGAAATATCAATCTACAAATGGTTTACTTAGTTGTCAGTTCAAAGTCAGCATGAAACAGAAGTTTCTTCCCTATTGTGACGTATATACCAGAGTGAAACGTCTTCTCAAACAAGAAATAATAGGGGGGTTCTTGATTTTGTCCATCAGGAATTGATTGAATGGTTGTGGTTTCCTATTGCTGTGATCTCATTTGAGTGACAGGTTGTCCCGCCCTTGTGCCAGAAAAAACCAAGAGATGAGGGGAAGTAATTTTCATTAAAGATTACAAGGGAACATATATATATTTTATTATTGATGTGCACTGATTAATCATTTACAATAAACACTGCTATTCCATAAAAAAAATCCATTTTGATTTCATGGTGACTTTAAGATGTAACTGTATGTTGCATAAGAAGTCAAGAGCATGAAAGAAAACAAGTATCCACACACATGCATAGAAACCTCAGAGGAACTGCCACTCCTGGAGACTTAAAAAGTCCAGAGACAGATATCAAGCATGGTGCTTTTCTCTCTCAAGTTCCCATGAGCCCCATTCTGGCATATCATCAGAAACACATTCGTCTGCTCATCTAGTAGTCATCGGCTTGAAATAATGCTGAAAATCAGGTCTGAAACTTCAGAGGAGCTGTCTGAATAGGGCTAATTGTGGGAGTGTTATCCCTGCATGACATTAGGACTCCTTTCACAGTGAGACTCAATGCTGATTTATCAGATTAGCATCAAGAGAATGCTTTTACCAAACCTCATCGGACTGTTTATGCAGCCATCAAACACATGGCATTCCTGGAGACCTTTCAGAGGGGAACTCAACACGCTGTATCTGTATTAGATCAGGCATTACAGATCATTCTTTGAAGTGAACACAATTATGCTCATTTGGGCTGAAAGGAAGGCATGCTTTTACCAGCACTAAGCACTGCAGGTTATAAAAGCCAAAAAAAAAAAAAAAAAACCTATAGCCAAAAAGTTTTATTTTCCTTTTCAAACCTTGGTTTTCAAACTGTGGACTTCATTGTGAAATTTTAGAACATTTCTGACATATTTAAGGAATTTTATTTTATTTATTTTCACATTAATGGAAAAAATCTGATATTGCACACTAAAAAGAATGTCTTCGTATTGTTATGACAACACATCCTCTGAGATTAGTGTGTCTAACTCAATAATCATTAAATATTACATCAATTGTACCCGAAGAACAAGCAAGTGTTAATAAATATATCACAACTACATTGAAGAACAAATTTTATTTTGTAAAATCTATTAAAGTAAGTCATAGAAATGTAGTAAATATAATATATGCACTAAAAAATGAAGAGTGTGAAAGTTGCAATCTATTGTTTTGCATTACACATTTAATCTCCATTACAAAAGACGTTTGCAACCATTTCATAAAACCATTCAGTCAGCATTCACATAACTCTCCATGTGAAAGCAACAAACAAAATATAAAATATTCCACCCTGAATGTAATATATATATATTTTAATTTAATGTTAATATTCCCACTAAAGTGACAAAGCAGTCATAAGTCATGACCATTTTCCACTGTCTTTCTGACCCTTAGAATTAAAAGGCCCATTTTGGCAGAGGGTACATGCCCAGTATAGTTTTTAACTCCCAGTCCAACAACAGCCTCTTCAAATATAGGCTTTGCATTGTATGTATTACATTGACAAGATAACAAAGCAATCCATTCCTAAACATTCAGTTCAATGTCAAATGACAAAATGTCAAAATCAGACTGAAATTAGCATACTCTGTATACAGTGTGTTGAAAATAAACTTTAGTCTCTTGTTTCCACATACTCATCTGCGCCTTCTAACCCTTCTAGCCCTTTATCTGAAACCAGATGTGTAGAGACTGAACAGGAAGGGGTCTGGGACAGTCCCCTGAGGGGCTTCTGTGCTGCTGACCATTCAATCAGCCTTACATACTGTATAAAAACCTGTTTCATGCAATGAACAGTTTTTCTAAAATGCAGTGTATCAGGGATGTTTTAGCTGGAACTGGGAAACATTTCAGGTTTGACAGAAGATGGATAATGCAAATTACATGTTTTACCTTCAGTCATCTGCTGGGAAGTTAAAATGGAAAGATGATTCACCGTTCTGCATGACAGCACAAAACAAAAGAGTAAAACCAAAGAAACTACATCGATTCAATTTTTCCATAACTGCAATGCTTCTACAGTCAATTACTTGTTACAGCAGCTCCAGTGTCCTTTTAATAAAGAACTAAAATAAATAACTAAATTCATAGTGTCTCAAGGGAATGACGTGGGCTGATTCTCCATATTTGCTCTTGCCTGTTTTTCATTTTTCCACATACCGTTTTTAAGAAATTAATACTTTTATTCAACAAGGATGAAAAGTCCAAGGATCAAAAGTGAGTAAATAATATTTCTGTTTCAAATAAATGCTGTTCTTCTGAACTTTCTATTCATCAAAGAATCCTGAAAAAAGTTCATATGATGTTTGATGAAATTGATTTTAAAAAAATGCTACTTGAGCAGCAAAAAATTATAAAACATATTAGAAAGATTTCTGCAGGATCATGTGACACTGAAGACTGGAGTAATGATGATGAAAATTCAGCTTTGCCATCACAGGAATTAATTACATTTAAAAATATATTAAAATAGAAAATAGCTATTTTAAACTGTAATAATATTTCACTGGGCAGTCTGCATTGCTTCCCACTCTTTGCCTCCCTCTCCAATAGTTGGGGCTTAAAGTACGGACCTTTATACCCTTGGGATGGGGGTTCTATTATTAATAAAGCCGGGTGATGAGGCAGAACGCCAGCGTATCATGCCCCTCTTTTACCACCCTCTCATGTTATATACAGGGGTTTCAGGGCTAATGGCTTCCTTCCTGTCTTCCTTAAGGGTGATACAAGGTAAATGGAACTGTGTTGTGGAGTCCACAGAGAATGCTTCCATTCCATTTATCTCCATTCCCAATCATGGTTGGGCTTCAAGTAAGGATGTACGTTCTCCCTTTGGGTTGTTTGGTAGTATGAGATGAGTCATGATTTGGTTTTATTAACAAAGAGTTGATTTTATTAACAAAGTTTGGGAGGAACACTTTCAAATGATCTATTCAATCAGCATGAGAAGAGGCCTATATATACGCAGTCGACTCACCTATGTTCCTCAACAGTTTTCAGCATCCCTCCACCAGCCCGTCTCCTCACACTTGCTTGGTTACTATCCTAACCAAAGATAAGGGGGAAGAACTCAGGGTTTGGGCCAAAATACAGAGCTCGGGGCCCTCTTCTTGAACAGAACACCAAATACGCATACTTGTATTATTTGTAAGGGTGAACTCGTGAATAGCCTTTTTTCCAGGCTTTCAGGCTAAGACCTGTCTGGACTTCCCTCATCTGAAGTCAGAAGTTTTAGGGGTTATTCCCTAAAAACCTGTGGAGACTGGCTTAGGGAGCAGATCCACTGTGCATCTCTTGCACAAGTCACATAGGATGTACCCTGCATGGTGTTGACACGCTTTTTTCACTCAGAGTCAATTAAGTGCTATGCTCACTCTGTTTGTGCATACTCGCAGCATAGGGGCAGGTATTTCTTTATCGTGGCGTCATTAGTAATGCACCCCCCTTTGCGCCAACATCTAGATCTCCTGGGCTGCCGTCTGCCAATGATTATTGGCGTTTGTTTACACATGCTCAGACATCGGTCACCCTGATGACGCGGCGTCTCATTCTCCTTCACATCCAACTGTGTTGCATTTGCAACCTGAGACGTTACTGTCCGATAATAAAGATACTCAAGTCTCTAAACATAATTATATTCATATTATTATTTGCATTATTATATCTAAAACTCATTGTAAGTCAGGGCACATACGGTGCAGCTGAATCAACACATGGTCACTGATCTGCAGAAATCAGGCCTCATCACATCCAGGATTTCCACTGACATTCCATGACCCTCTCAGGACTCTCCCGTTACACAGAAGAGGGGGATTCTTCCGTCTACAGCCGCTGGAGAATGATGTGAAGTGAGAACTACAGTGTGTGTGGGGTGATTAATGAAGTCACGGCAGGTGGAGGAAAGGACTCCCATGTAGAGGAGAGGAAGAGTGGAAATTTTCCAGTCTGATGATTGTGTGACATAGAAAGCTCAAACAGTCTGTTTAAAATGAGGCACAATCTATCTGATAGAAGTGAAAGAGTTCCCTTTCGTAGTCACTACGAGTTACGTCGTGACGACGAATGGGGTTCGCTTAGAAGCCTATCATATTCGAAAGAAATAAAACGAGCCAATGGCAAGGATATGCCATGGGTCTGCGGAATTTGCATGGCGTAACTCCACCCCATCGCGTGGGTATAAAAGGAGAACCCCGGCAATGTGCAGATATGTTTTCGCTTCGAAGCCAAGTGTATGCTTCACTCCTAAAGCCATCCTGAGATCTTCTCTTCCTCTTCGAGACGAGCTTCTCTCCAGGTGTTGGTGTGACGGCGATTTCCAGTGAGTGCACATTCCCTGCGATCTGTGCAGTGATCTGCCAGTGTGTGGGTGCGATCGCTTTTCTTGGTATGGAAATCAACTCGGTCGCCATGTGGGCGCAGCTTACGAGCGAGCGCGCGCAGTCACTGCTGACTTGCCTGAGACAGTTCGAGGGCAAGAGTGCGGTTCCACTGAAACTTTTTCAGAGGCTCCTGGGGCGTATGGCATCCGCAGCCGCGGCAACACCGCTCGGATTGCTTCATATGAGACCGCTTCAGCACTGGCTTTGCGATCGAGTCCCGAGGTGGGCATGGCAACAAGGCACGCTCCGAGTACCAGTTACTCCGACCTGCCGTCAGACCTTCACCCCGTGGATGAACCTCAGCTTTCTACGGGCCGGAGTGTCCTTAGACCGAGTTTTCAGGCATGTTGTTGTCTCAACAGATGCCTCCACCACGGGCTGGGGTGTCATGTGCAATGGACATGCTGCCGCGGGCTCCTGGACAGGACCCCAGCGCCTATGGCATGTCAATTGCCTTGAGTTGCTGGCAGTACGTCTCGCTCTGCACCGCTTCCATGTGTTGCTCAAGAACCAGCACGTACTAGTCTGATTAGACAATACCGCGACAGTAGCGTACATCAACCGACAAGGTGGTCTACGCTCCCGTCGTATGTCGCAACTCGCCCGCCACCTCCTCTTATGGAGTCAGAAGCATCTGAGGTCGCTTCGAGACATTTATATCCCGGGAGACCTGAACTGTGCAGCCGACGAGCTCTCACGGCTTCAGCCTCTTCCTGGAGAATGGAGAGTACATCACCAGTCGGTCCAGCTGATTTGGGATCAGTTCGGGGACGCACAGGTATACCTGTTTGCCTCCCACGACTCGTCCCATTGCGACCTGTTTTATTCCCTGACCGAGGGCAAGCTCGGCACGGATGCACTGGCGCACAGCTGGCCGCGGGGCCTCTGCAAGTATGCGTTTCCCCCAGTGAGCCTTCTTGCACAGACCCTGTGCAAGATCAGGGAGGACGAGGAGCAGGTCATCTTGGTTGCGCCTCATTGGCCCACCCGGACCTGGTTTTCCGAACTTGTACTCCTCGCGACAGCACCTCCCTTGCCAATTCCTCTGAGGAAGGACCTCCTTTCTCAGGGACGGGGCACTTCCGCTAGAGCGTCATCCACCAGACATGCCTACGCGTTGAAGTGGAACCTCTTCGTCTCCTGGTGCTCTTCTCACCGAGAAGACCCCAGAAAATGCCGATCAGTGTCGTGCTTTCCTTCCTGCAAGAGGGGTTGGAGCGAAGGCTGTCTCCCTCCACCCTGAAAGTCTATGTTGCCGCTATCGCCGCACATCATGACGCAGTTGAGGGTAAGTCCGTGGGAAAGCACGTGATTCTGATCATCAGGTTCCTGAGAGGAGTGAGGAGACTGAATCCTCCTCGCCCTCCTCTCGTTCCCTCTTGGGACCTCTCAGTGGTTCTAACTGCCCTGCAGAGTGCTCCCTTTGAGCCTCTGCAATCAGTGGAGCTTAAGTTCCTGTCAATTAAGACAGCGCTCCTGGTTGCATTGGCCTCCATTAAGAGGGTAGGGGACCTGCACGCATTTTCTGTAGACGAAGCGTGCCTGGAATTCGGGCCGGCCTATTCTCACGTGATCCTGAGACCAATGTGCCCAAGGTTCCCACCACTCCCTTCCGGGACCAGGTGGTGAACCTGCAAGCGCTGCCCCTGGAGGAGGCAGACCCAGCCTTGGCATTGCTCTGTCCAGTACGCGCCCTCCGTGCTTATGTAGACAGAACGCAATGTTTCAGGACCTCTGACCAGCTCTTTGTCTGTTATGGTGGGAAGCTGAAGGGAAAGGCTCTCTCCAAGCAAAGGTTGTCTCACTGGATAGTGGACGCCATTGCTTTGGCTTACCAGCAGCAAGGTCGACCATGCCCCCTTGGTGTCACAGCACACTCCACCCGGAGTGTGGCTTCCTCTTGGGCTCTAGCGCATGGCGCCTCGCTAACAGACATCTGCAGAGCTGCAGGCTGGGCGACACCCAACACATTCGCCAGATTCTACAATCTCGGGGTGGAGCCACTGTCCTCCTGTGTACTCGCTTCAACCAGTCGGTACTAGGACCCGCTCAGGTGTCTTCGCTTGCTCGCCATTCCACTCCATGGACTGGATACGTGCGATATTCTCCTCAGGTGAGTTTCCCCGAGAAGCCCTGAGTTCCTCCAGCGCTGTTGACGTCAACGCCAGAGTTATGCCTCCGGCAGCTTTCGCGATTAGCTAGGCGCCGCCATGTGCATGGTTCCCCCTCTGGGTGACCCCTACATGTGTATTTCCACTGTAAGCCTCTCTGAGCATGAGTCTTTCCCTTGGCAAGCCACTCTGCCACCCCTGGGGTTGAAATATTCCACCCTTCAGGCTGGACACCCCAGTGTCAGGCACTGATTGCATATTTCCACTGAGATATGCTTCCCAGTGTACCTTGGTATACCCCGTGCTAAGTAGGAGTCCTTCGTCCGTGCTAGTCTCACGACAGGGAGCTCAGACTTACCCAGGGCACTGGAAGACAGCCGAGGTGGCGTGATTGGACTGGGAACCCCATTCGTCGTCACGACGTAACTCGTAGTGACTATGAAAGGGAACATCTCGGTTACGGATGTAACCCTCGTTCCCTGAGTAGGGAACGGAGATGTTACATCTCCCTGCCACTTCCGCTGTACCGCTGGAACAGCCCAGTTCAGTCTTGGCTCCTCAGCGAAGAAACATATCTGCATATTGCCGGCGTTCTCCTTTTATACCCACGCGGTGGGGCGGAGTTATGCCATGCAAATTCCGCAGACCCATGGCATTTCCTTGCCATTGGCTCGTTTTATTTCTTTCGAAGATGATAGGCTTCTAAGCGAACCCCATTCGTCGTCACGACGTAACATCTCCGTTCCCTACTCAGGGAACGAGGGTTGCATCCATAACCGAGACGTTCTGCTGGCCAGCTGTGTGACACGTCACTATCTGCCTGAATGCATGATTTTGCTATATATTACGGTAATGTGCCTGCTGGGGCACATGAGAATGTTTAGCACGGATGGGACTGTTTTTCAAGCTTGTCTGTGATATGAACATGTGCATAAGATTTTTTTTCTTTCTCTCTGCTCCTGCCCTCATCCAAAAAGCAATGTTTATGCTGATTTTCAAAACTCCTTAATTAAGTAAGAAACAAGAGAAACTCTCCAAGCCTGTGCTTTACAGAGCATTTCATTGAGCTCATGTGGTGTTACAGTTGAGGACAAATGAAACTAATAGCTATAAAATATTCATTAAAATACTTTACAGGGTAAACTTCACACCTGCAAACTACAGAGAATTCAAATGACACAGATTAATTTCCAACAAATTAGTGGAAAGCCTGGGATGAGTTAAGAATGCAGTAAATGTCAGATGTGTAATTCTCACAACAAAGTTGACATTTCATATAGTTGGCAAAAAAAACAAAAAAAACATAAATGCACACCTGTGACTGCTGGTTGAATAGCTTAAACAAGAACTTACACCACTCAGGGTATCTGTTCACATCCGTTTTTACCAATTAAATCTATAAAAAAATTATTTTAATGCAAAAATAAGACAGTGGCTGTTCATGCAACTGGACTTCCTTGCACCAAAGTCTAATAAAAAGTCGATTTTAATTATTACAGTTCAAAGATTTTTAGGGATTTTCACATAAGTTAATAAGTGGTTTTGACAGATCAGCTCTCCCTATTTATCTGTGTTACGATCTTTTAAAGTCTAGGAGATGTTACGCAACATTTGTTTTATTAGCACTGCTGATGGAGGAATACGGTGGAGAGAAAACCATGACAGACTCAACTTGAAGAGAAACAAACTGGATTTTATTGTCACAAAGCCGAAGCCACTAGTTCCAGTTTGGAAAAATGAGTGTACTATTTACAATGTTTACAAATATTAAATAATAAGGGAAGAGAACCAAAAAGTGGCGCCAAAGAAAAGAACAGAATATAACAAAACAATCCTTATACTACACCTAATCCTAACCAAAGAAAAAGGTGAAAAGAAAACCGAATTCTTCGGTGCATCCGGCACCTAAATAAGCTAACTACTAAAACAAAACATACACAGAGTGGCGCTCACTCCTAACCTAGTGTATCTAACAAATAAACACTACGGGCATGATGTATACCGCGGCATACTGACCTGTCGTTCTCTTTCCCAGAGAGAGAGTCGAATTACAGGACCCCACAGCGTCACACTGGGATACACATTGAAACTATGATCTCTACAACTAAAACATACTGAATATCAAGGTACAGATAAACAAAGCATACAGCACCCAACTCATTCCACTACAAAGAGCCAGACATCACTATATGAATCTCCAGTCACAGGTTTAGTAACCTCACAACGCTACACGAGCTCATGGCCGCTTCCGAGAGATCGAATGAATGAAAACGCCATCCTTTTGAACCCAGCTGGTCAACTCTGATTGGCTCCCGGGCGCCGCCCCAACGATGAGTGACGTCCCGCTAGGCCAATCACAGCAGCCTGCCAGCCAAGAGTGAGCTAGAAACAGAAACAGATAATGAGCATATACTATCAACACGTGCGAAGTATACCAACGTGCACAGACTAGTGAAAACAAAACAAACCCCCACGTGGAACGTAACACTTCCCCCCCTAAGAATCAACTATATGGATTAACTCAACAAATAGTTGATCAAATGCATTCGCTCAAATGCCACCATAGGCAGCTCTAGACAGTGCGTCGGCTATTATATTATCGACACCTTTTTTATGCTTAATCACCAAGTTGTAACCCTGTACAATCAGAGACCAGCGCATCAAACGCTGATTCTGATTATACATGCGTGATAAAAAAACTAAAGGGTTATGGTCAGTAAATACGGTGACCGGAATGCTACTCGATCCGACATACACATCGAAATATTGAAGTGACATTAAAAGTGCTAATGCCTCCTTCTCGATCGTTGAATAATTCAACTGGTGTTTGTTGAACTTACGTGAGAAATAACAGACCGGATGATCAATTCCATCCTCACCCGTCTGAATCAATACAGATCCAGCACCAACAGAACTCGCATCTACATCAAGTTTAAAAGCAGTGTCGTAATTTGGTGCGGCTAAAACAGGTGTATTACACAAAAGATCCTTGATCGTACGAAAAGCATGTTGACAATCATCAGACCATAGAAACGCACGGGATGGACTAAGAAGCGCAGTTAATGGATGTGCAATTGTCGAAAAGTTTCTACAGAAGCCACGATAATAGCCAGCCATCCCTAAAAATCGACGGAGCTCTCGTCGAGTGGTTGGAGCAGGAAATTCAGCTATAGCCGTAACTTTCGCTTCTAACGGGCGCACCTCCCCTTGACCGACTTCCTTCCCGAGATACGTAATAGTGGCCTGCCCAAACTCACATTTGGCTAAATTTAAAGTCAACGAAGCTTTCTCCAAACGCTCGAAAACTGTTCGCAATGACGAAATGTGTTCTATCCAATCGGTCGAGTAAACTACTAAATCATCTAAGTAGGCATTACACTTAGGCACTCCAGACAGCACGATGTTAATAAGCCGCTGAAAAGTAGCCGGAGCGTTACGCATACCGAAAGCCATTACCGAGTACTGAAGAAAGCTATCAGGGGTAACAAATGCAGAAATGTCAGAAGCACGACTCGTAAGAGGCACTTGCCAGTAGCCTTTTAACAAGTCTAACTTACTGACATAACAGGCTGAACCGAGGTTGTCAACACAATCTTCCATGCGCGGTAAAGGAAAACAGTCGGGCACCGTCACCGCATTTATCTTTCGGTAATCAGTACAAAATCGCGCTGTGCCATCACTCTTCGGCACTAATAAGCATGGAGAACTCCAGGGACTACAGCTGAACCGAGCAAGTCCATGCTCTACTAGATACTCAACCTCATTTCGCATCACATCTCTTTTCGCTGCATTTGCGCGGTATGCATGCTGTTTAATCGGGGTAGCATCACCCACATTACTGTCGTGCTCCAAAACTGTAGTGCGAGAAGGTACATCATTAAACAAAGCAGGAAAATCATCAATCAACTGCATAATATCACATCCTTGTTGTTCAGATAAATGAGATACATGAGATGTAAGATCAGACAATACCTCAGAATTCTTAAGTCGAGCACATTGTTGATGTGTGTGACGAAGAACGGCTCCATCATCCTCCGGATCAGTGATCTCGACAGCAGCACAAGTGAACACAGGAGATGACACAGGAGATAACACAGGAGCAATGATTTCTTCTGCAAGTGACATATTCTGAACAGCTTCCCTACTGTAAAAAGTCTTTAACATATTCACGTGACACACTCGAGTCTTCCTTTTTCTATCTGGAGTTCCAATTACATAATCTGTAGTACTAAGTTTTCTTACCACCTCGTATGGTCCAGAAAACCGCGCTGATAAAGCAGACCCTACCATAGGCAGCAACACCAACACTTGATCGCCCTTATTAAAGGTACGCTGTACAGATTTACGATCATAGAGACTCTTCATTTTACCCTGAGCCACTTCAAGTGACTCTCTTGCCACGGAACAAGCTTGATGCAAGCGCTCACGGAACTTACTCACGTAATCCAGCACGTTCATTTTCGGGCTAGACTCAACAGATAATAGATTCTCTTTAAGCATTTTCAAAGGTCCTCTGACAGTGTGTCCGAATACTAGTTCAGCAGGACTGAATCCAAGGCTTTCTTGAACTGCTTCTCTGATCGCGAATAAAAGCAATGGTACCCCCTCATCCCACTCTTTCCCTGTTTCCATACAGTACTTTCTAAGCATTGACTTTAACGTTTGATGGAAACGTTCGAGTGCCCCCTGACTCTCCGCGTGATATGCACTTGCTACCCTATGGGAAATATTTAAACTCGACAACACTTGAGAAAAGATTTTTGAAAGAAAATTGGTGCCTTGATCTGTCTGCACAATTTTTGGTAAACCAAACGTAGAAAAAAACTTAACAAGTGCTCTAGTTACGACAGGTGCCGTGATCTTTCTCAATGGGATCGCCTCAGGAAATCTAGTGGCAGTACACATTACGGTCAATAAAAACTGATTACCGGTCTTAGATCTAGGCAAAGGGCCGACACAATCGACGATAACGTGCTCAAACGGTTCTCCCAACACTGGAATAGGAACAAGTGGAGCACACGGAATGACTTGATTCGGTTTGCCAGCGATCTGACAAGTGCGGCAAGTGCGACAAAATTGTGTGACATCAGTTTTTATTCTAGGCCAAAAGAAATGTCTCAAAATTCGGTGATAAGTTTTTTTAATTCCTAGATGTCCCGACAGGTCGTGATCGTGAGCTAAAGATAGAACTTGCTGTCGGTAAAATGAGGGAATCACGATCTGATACACACTACTCCATTCAGCATCTCCAGTCTCCGAACACCATTTACGCATCAATAAATCGTCCTCAACGAAATATGCAGTTTTTCTTTCTTGAGCTTTCTCTGTGGAAACAGCAGCAGCAAAGCACTTCTGGAGACTTTTATCCTGTTTTTGAGCCACAATAAGTCTCTCGCGCGTCACGCGCAGCTTTACACTCATAGTATCTGGAACATGCGCATTCTCAACAGCTTTAACGTCATCAGATACAACATCACTGATAAAAATAGGTGCGATAAAAGATGTAGCCAAATCATCAGCATCCGCTTTACGAGCTTGAGCCCGCGTCACTACACAAGTTGAAAATGTTTCTGGATATGACTGGGATAACTCATCAGGCTGTTCGAGCGCCACTGGTTTGTCGAAGACTTCCAGCAAAGGCATAATTTTTCCACCGGCTAAATCATTGCCCAAAATAATTTGTACCCCACTCACCGGTAAACGTTCACGAACAGCTAATTTCACAAAACCCGTACATAGTTCTGATTCTAAGTGAATCTGATGCAACGGAACTTGAACGAGACCCATCTCTATGCCCTGTACTAGAACATGACTGCCACAAAAAGTTTGCTCCGAGAACGGCAGTACATCAGCACTAATAAAGGACTGCATGGCCCCAGTATCACGGAGCATCTGAACTCTTACCCGTTCCTCAGAATTTCCCGCAACGGAAATTAACCCTTCCAACAGAAAAGGTACGTAACTGGAATCAGGCTTGTCGTTACACTCAATTTTTTTAGAATCAATCCGTTTCACAAAACCAGCACTCTTAGGTACAGAACTTGACTGTTTTCGTTTCAGTACAAAACATTCGGCAATTAAATGGCCAGGTTTGTGACAATAAAAACATTCTCGATCTTCCTTTGATTTTGGAGTACCTGATTTTGGTCGAGATGGACTACTCGAGCTCACTTGAACAGTAGCTTTCTCAAAACGCGCAGCAGCAAACACATTTTTATGCGTCAATGAAAACTCATCTGCCAGAACGGAGGCCTGAGACAAAGACGTCACTTTTTGTTCATTCAAGTAAACGACAACACGTTCAGGAATACAATTCTTAAATTCTTCCAAAAGAATTAACTCCCGCACGTCTTTTAAATCATTCACTTTACTAGATGTACACCACTTGTCAAACAAAGTGCCTTTCTCCCTTGCAAATTCAACAAAAGTCTGACTAGAATTTTTCTTATGACCCCTAAAACGCTGTCTATAAGCTTCAGGCACCAGCTCATATGCACGCAAAATCGCAGCTTTCACTACTTCATAATTCACGCTATCCGCTAAGGACAACGTAGCACAAACATCTTGAGCTTTACCGGTCAGCTTGCACTGCAACAGCAAAGGCCAAACCTCTTTAGGCCAATGGAGTATGGAAGCAATCCTCTCAAACACACTAAAATATGAGTCAACTTCTGTTTCTCGAAACTGCGGCACAAGGGAAATATGCTTACTGACCTCAAAGGTGGTTCTCACCGGCCCAGCCCCTGCCGAAGCATCAGCGGGCGGTAAAGGTTGCACAACTGGAACAGGTGTTACTTTGGCTGCATTCAATTCAAGTTCACGCAGCTTAATCTGCGTCTCCGCCTCGATTTCAAGTCTGCGGACTTCCAGTCGAAAATCCAAATCCGCTCGACGGACTTCTGCCCGTTCGCGTGTCTCCATCTGGAGTCGCGCTATACGAACCTTCAGTCGCGCATCACCTCCTATAGACTCATCTGAGTCCGGCGAAAAAGGTTCGAAGGGCGGCAAAACAGCTTTGGCTTCAGAACCCTCTACCTCAGCCGTCTCGCTCTGCTCCTCCTCCTCAAGGCGACTATCAGCACCAGGAAAAACTTCCCCACCACCTGCAGGCAACACTAAAACACCAAGTTCAACCAACCTTTGGGATACAGCAAACTTAATCTCTTTTTTAAGCCGCTGCTTCGAAACAGTAACCTGAACATGAGCAGCAATCCGCAGTAAATCATCTTTCCTACATTTATTTAACTGCTCAACCGTAGGTGCACTCAAAAAGGTGTCTAAATCAAAATCAGCCATTACTCTTATCAGAATCACTAACCATACAATCAACCAGCCCATCCACTAATCACTGCCTCGCGAATTACCACTCTACAAGGAAAGTACTGAACATGGTCATTCCACCACTCACATCAGCAGTAAATAATAACTCGGGAAACAAATAAAATATAAAGTTATCCCGGACGAGCCCCCATTAAATGTTACGATCTTTTAAAGTCTAGGAGATGTTACGCAACATTTGTTTTATTAGCACTGCTGATGGAGGAATACGGTGGAGAGAAAACCATGACAGACTCAACTTGAAGAGAAACAAACTGGATTTTATTGTCACAAAGCCGAAGCCACTAGTTCCAGTTTGGAAAAATGAGTGTACTATTTACAATGTTTACAAATATTAAATAATAAGGGAAGAGAACCAAAAAGTGGCGCCAAAGAAAAGAACAGAATATAACAAAACAATCCTTATACTACACCTAATCCTAACCAAAGAAAAAGGTGAAAAGAAAACCGAATTCTTCGGTGCATCCGGCACCTAAATAAGCTAACTACTAAAACAAAACATACACAGAGTGGCGCTCACTCCTAACCTAGTGTATCTAACAAATAAACACTACGGGCATGATGTATACCGCGGCATACTGACCTGTCGTTCTCTTTCCCAGAGAGAGAGTCGAATTACAGGACCCCACAGCGTCACACTGGGATACACATTGAAACTATGATCTCTACAACTAAAACATACTGAATATCAAGGTACAGATAAACAAAGCATACAGCACCCAACTCATTCCACTACAAAGAGCCAGACATCACTATATGAATCTCCAGTCACAGGTTTAGTAACCTCACAACGCTACACGAGCTCATGGCCGCTTCCGAGAGATCGAATGAATGAAAACGCCATCCTTTTGAACCCAGCTGGTCAACTCTGATTGGCTCCCGGGCGCCGCCCCAACGATGAGTGACGTCCCGCTAGGCCAATCACAGCAGCCTGCCAGCCAAGAGTGAGCTAGAAACAGAAACAGATAATGAGCATATACTATCAACACGTGCGAAGTATACCAACGTGCACAGACTAGTGAAAACAAAACAAACCCCCACGTGGAACGTAACAATCTGTCTATTTATCATAAATTAACATTTATAGTTGAATTCTTTTTGTCTTTTGCTTAGCATAAACTATAGGCAACAAGGAGTTCTGATTTGAAAGGAACTGCTGTGATATACTTTTGATTTGTATATAAGGCAGAAAGAGAATCATAAAACCAGGCCAAAAGGCTTTGCTGTATGTTCTGAGAACATTACGTGCTGAGATGAGACTGATAGATGATGTCATTACACAACAGAGTGATCTGTTTACTGCTGCTTGACAGCATGCTTATATATTCTCTGGTGTGCAGACAGCTGCTTACATGCTCTGAACAGGCCTACAAAAACACATCAAAATAATAAAGGGTTCCTAAGAAAAATGGGTCCAGAAGTAAGTGGACCAGTATAACCATACTTCAGTGTGAGGTTTCTTAAACAATACAGTTAACAGGGAAGAGTTTACACCGAGAGCTCTTGCAGCCATTTCCACTGTTAATTTTAGCTCCACTGTTGACAAATCAAACAAGTGTGGCTTTGAACAATAGATCTCATTGTTATAATGAATAAACTTGAATTGTTTACCAAAAAAAAATCACTATTACATTTAACCTGAAGGAGTTTTGGGATGAAAAAGAGAGAAAAAAGCAACAAGCCAAGGTGAACTTGTGACTTAAAAATGGCTATCATTGAGATTCCTGTACAGTATATTGAAGGTCTGCGGTGGCTGTGGAGTAATTTTGTGCCATCAGGGAGCATGCAGCTCTACAGCAGAAGGGCTGCCAAAACTAGAAAGCTGGGTCATAACTCAGTGAGAGACTCACATTGGTTATATAAGCAGGTCCTGCTCTTAATGTGTTCTGCACACTCCACTTCTCCATCACCCGCGTTCACACAGACCAACTGCATTACAATCTTCATATGTCACCTCGATGCTCACCAAATGCACCACTGACAATTAACACACAGAGACTTACCTAATCTATCTATCTATCTTACAATTTGATCATGTGCTAAAAGTGTATTTGGAGATGTGTAAGCTGTCTATAGGGGTACCATAAGTCAGGACGGTCTGGTGTTTCCTGCTCTGTTTAGATGAGCGTAAGGTCCAGCAGATGTCTGCTGTTATCCAGACTGTCTGTGTCCTGAGCATTTGAGGAACAGTTGCTCTCCAATGTAGTGAGGGGTGTAGTTGCAGAGAAAACCCACCAGGGAAATGAATGTACAGACAACACTGACCTTCAACTTATTCAAGTAAAATTCCACATATCCTGTGGAAAAATACAGTTTAGAGGGAAGAATTTACCTAGTCTAGTTTGTTAAGATAAAGCCAACAGATGAGTGGTAAGCAACAGTATATCAATATAATATCAGTTATATCACAATTATCGGCAACACTGTACAAAAAGGTCCCATTTGTTAACGATAGTTGATGCAAAACTATTCAATTAATCTAAAACATAAGTAAGCTTGGTAATTAAAGTCATCTGGAAAACTAGACTACTGTCACCTTTCAGCAACTTTGAAAGACTCTAAAAGTCAAGATGCTAGGTTTGCTTTACTCACACAACACTAGAGCACAACATCTTCTCTAGCTGTAAATATTAGTCTCGCGTAGCCAAACCTTCAGACTGACGGCAGAAAGTCTGAACTCCATAGCTGCCTTCATTGGCCAAGGACCACCTAGAGGGCTGACATGTAAAGCAACCATTCACAGTTCATTTTGTTCAGCATCATGTTTAGGGGCGTGAAAATGTAAAGTCTATCGCTGCGTCCGAAATCAAATACTTCCCTACTATATAGTATCTGAAAAACAGTATGCCAGCAGAGTAGTACTTCCGAATTTCATTCATACTACCCATATTCATATTATAGAGTATACTTTTTATGGTCGCAAAGTAAATTCAAACTCAAATGTAGTTCCTAGACAGTAAGGACGCAGCATAAGTCCCTACAATAACAGACCAAAGTGTAAAACTCTTGGATGTATTTTAAAGAGTCTATGCCATAAACTTCACACACTTTTGAAAATCCAGCGTTTAGTTAGTAGTTGATCATAATAAGCGCTCATTGTCACAGTTGTAAACACAACGGCTTTCTTCTTCCATAAGGGGGTTTGGCGTCACAGTGGCTTTGTTTCCAGGAGGACCGTTAAAGAACATGACATGTCTCCCAGAAATCCTGGAGAATTCAATTCAGATGACGACTTTGAAAATCTCAGACGTTCAGCCAACGGTCCATGGGCATGATGTCTGAAGCTTAGACTATGTACATATAGACAGAAGTCAAATGACTGACCTTTGGCTTTGAAGTAATCAAAAACACTCTTCTATTTGACTGGGGTACTTAATAAAACTTGTAATGGTAAACTCTGCAAGGTTTTGTTAATAAGCAAATACTTGGCAGTCAGCGAAGAGAGCCAAACAACAGCACTTGCCGATCAGCAGCACAGCCAGGAAAAGCTTACAGTATATTCGTTCTCTCATTGTAGTTTATTTAACAAACATTGGAGATGGATTGGAATGGAAGTGGCAGCTTGGGTTCGATTGAGCACTTTGGTTCTAAATATAAGCGCGTTTGTTTCATTGAGCCGCCCCTGGTTGACGTCTCAGCGTTCCGAGAAGCCTCAGCGCATGGAAAGTCGGAGCAGCCCACAGCACCGGTGGGCCAACTTTCCAGAGCATCCATCAAAAAGTGCTGTTTCAAAGGTGGCTTTTCCACACATTTCTGAGAAGAAAGAAATGAAAATATGACTTAACTCAAGCAGTTTGTTCACGGAACAACAGACGACATGCAGCATTGAGCATCTCTCATTCATTCACATCACGACTGGAGCAGACTATCAAGGAACCAAAGTCAGACTTGCTTGGACTTCTCTCAGGGTTTCCACTCTTTCATTCCATTAGCATTAACATTTCTGGCAGAGGACCCCCGGAAATCTGCCATTTGAAATCTGCCATATTTGCTCATGGAACTATGTTTTTGTGCTGCCATGTGACCAGTCACTCTGGAGCATCATGAAAATGACATCATGATAATGTTAACTGGTGGATGGTGGCATCATGAGAACACACAGACCCAAACTCTACTCTAGCAAATTTCCTGAGATGTGACATCAAAGGCAGAAAGTGATTCCAAGTCACTGACATGTCATTCAAAAACCTGATATATTATGAAAATTATCGTCTGAAAAATACTATTTTTTTTAATTGAACAGTCTATTGAAACTTTAGACATTATGTATATATATATAAGACATTTGCAAACATTTTTAGAGTTTATTTAGATGTAAATTTATATATAGGCCCTACTCTAAAAATGTCTGCATATGTCTTTGTTGTGTAGCTACGAGGAGTGCCATCTACATCTGAGCCTACTTCACCTTTAAGACAGCGAGTGAAGCGGCACCTGAGGCTTCTGATTCCCAGGACACATATTTCATCACTGGACTATAGTAATGAGACTTCCACGACACAAATCGGCACAAAGCCAAATGATTTTGTCTCATTATAACAGCAGAAACAACTTAAATTACTACGTCTTACTCCGTAAAGACATCATTAGAAACTATGAAGGGTCTATTTGTTTTTGTGTAAACTCACAAAAAAGCTAAAAATTGTGCTTTTGTAAAATAAAGAAAACAAACAGGATGCCGCTTTCTGCCGTCCTAGTTTCCTTTCTGTGAAGTTTGTGGAGCGTGTCACTAAAATTAATCAAAACTTGTCACAGTTTTTCTTTCGTTTTGTTAACCTGTAAGTTAAAGTTTCGTATGTTTAAGTTAAATATACCTATAAGTTAAAAAAAAATCATTCTGTTGTTCTCCATTTACAGAAGCACTGCAGGTGCATGATGACAATGTGAATTTGCATGTTCTGTTTTTTATACTGCTATTTGCACCAATGGCTGGCCGACTCCTGGCCACCCCACCCACCCCGATGGCCAGAATAAATTTTAGTAGCATCAGTTATGCATTTCATAAATAAGTCAAACATATTCTTTAGTAAAAGAAGACGGGGCATTATGTGTCGTGACGTGCTTTTTAAGTGCCAATGGTTACAGTATACTGTTACAGCAGCTTTTTGATGTGTCTTTGCCACGTTTTGACAAGCAGGGATGCAAACAGCGCGCTTTTCGGCGCCTCTCGCTTTTTTCACGTCAGTTTGGGTGACAAAGTCATCTGAAGTCATTCCATAGCTTAATGTGAGGGACAGAAGTCTATTTACATCATTAAAGTATACGGAAACTCGTTTTCCCTCCTCTGCGGCTGTCAATCATTCTCCATTCATATTCAAACAGCGCGCGCGCCTCTTGGATGCATGGTAAAACTCTCTCCAATATGATATATTCACATTATAATGCATGATCTGTAGATAAAAGGCTGTAGATTTGCATAAAATTACTTTATTTTGTTGGAGTTTGTTGTTGTTTTTAAACGACTCACTACCGTGTGCTTGCTAGATCATCACACACACATCACTAAGGACTATGAATCGGCATCAAACGCACAATAACTGGAATATAAAACTGAAACAAAGGAACAAATCGCACTAGGATTATTTTGTGCGCTCGACATTTCTTCGCTTTGTGACGTGAACTTTTAAATGCGCACTTATGCAGCGCAGCACACACAGAGTCACCATGTTGCTTTGAGCACATCATTCTGCACCCGCGATGCGCATACACACTGTGTGCGCTCTGTTTTTCATGTTATCATCGGTTTGCGCACTGAAATATTATTAAAAGCCAATATATTTTGTTATACCTAGCCTGCTCAATATATTTAAAATAAGCATAATTTAATTGTATATTATTTCTTTGTAGTGTAGGCTATATATGCACTTCTGAATTCTTGACATAATATAAAATTGTGAAATGTATGATTGCCTGATTGAATTTTATAAGAGATTTATGCACTCATTAAGTTTATTAAAAATTCATAGTACATTTATGTAATATTTAAAGGTGTTAACTGTAATCTTACACTGCAAAATAATAACTTAAAAAGGATTAAATTCATCACAATTATGTAAGTATCTGGAAATTTGCCGCGGGGCGAGGGCCCTTATATATATCATATATATATATATATATATATATAATATATATATCATTATATATAATAGAATATATATTAATAGGGCCCTACTAATATCATTAGTAAGCTAACATTAAGTATAACACAATAACCCAAAGTATATCAGTAGGAGTTTCCTTAAGTCTTTCTGATAGTTTTCTACAGGCCGGTTTACTACAACAGTAGAATAAAATTCTGAAATTATGATTTATAGTTTTGGTGTGCCACCCCAAGATTTTAAGTGGCCCCATCTGGCCACCCCTATGAGAAATTTCTGGAGGCGCCACTGATTTGCACATGTAAAACTGAACAAAACAAATGGGTCACAGACACCATTCTAATCAGGAAAAATATATATTGTGGCCCCCTCATTTTAAGATGAGACACCAAAAAAAATTAATTCTGGTATAACACAGCAGACTACTTACTGTACATAAAATGTATATAAATACCAGTTGTCACTCTATATATCCCAATAATTTTTCTTAATGAGATTATATTTAAATGCATAGTTTTATGATCAAAGCTCTGTAGTTTTTTATTGTGTATATAATTATATATTATATATTAAAATTGAAGTAAAAAAAACATGGCTTTTTTGTGGATATTTCAGTAATTTTATCATTTTCCATGAATGTAAAACTGTATTACTGCACCCTTTTCTTTCGGACATAGCTCAATGGCTTGTGAAAGGAGGAAATGTAACACCAGCTCTCAATGTTCCACAATGTTCTCTATGTCATCTGGTTGTCAAGCCTCATTACAACAATCAGGTTGCATTAAACCTTCCTGGATAGCTATATCCAGGAAGGTTCATTGGGCATTGGTGATAGAATCTCAAAGGTCGTTTAAGGTTCGTTTCATGTGGTCAATGTTTTCAGTTAGGGATCTGTGCTTGATGCAAAAGACTCCTGATAACTGGTTGATTACAAGAGACTTGAAGAATAAAGCCATGCACACAAATCAAAATCAGCTTGTACCGCAGGAAAATGCACAGCAAGTGTGTCTGACAGGCGGTTTCGACGAGTTCACTGATTACAGAATCTGAGCCTCCTGTATGATATGATGTGTGGCAGTGGACTCAACTCACAACACTCCAATGCGATGTGATGTGAGCGACTTACATGAAAAATAATTTGCATTTAGAAAAAAACAAGGGGTTTGAAGTCAACGTAAGTTGGAAATATAAGTCATGATGTCATGGATTTTATGTTATCATTTTCTATTCTCCAAACTGACCCTGAAAACTGTGGCCAGACAGCAGCTTAATGTCATACAGCTGGTTAATGCAACTGTCTATATTTTCCAATGTCTTTACTTTGCAGAATAAGTGTCCGAATATATGTAGTGAAACCAGAAATTTTGTTAATCGACAAACTACTATCGTACTAACACGTATGACAAGTTCCAGAGTTCTATTCTATGGAACATGTCACATGCAGCAGTGCTGTATACGTATGAAAAAAACACAGCTATTGACCAATCAGAATCAAGGAGTGGGAACTAACTGTTTTATAATGAAGGCCAACACATGTGCAGTGATTCACGTTCCAGCTGCTGCCATCCACTGTACCGCACAGCTGAGAAAAACAACACCTAGCAAACAAGTGCAGCTGCGGCAATGGAAAGAATGACATGCAAACATTAAATATACCTTAATTACCACAGCCTGTCGAAAAATAATTAGATACAACAAGCATTATAGCTGTCATATAAACTGTGGAAAAATTAGGTAATTTTATGTATTACTTAACTGGTTATCTAATACGGTCAAGTAAGGTAAAGAGAAATCACTAGATGGGGGACAGAGTATGTGAGCGGTGTGAAAGTGGAAAAATTACAAAGTGTTCCTTCCGCATATTAAAATAACTATATATATATAGTAAATATTGGAAATAAAATGTATATACCATTTATAAGTTTGGGGTCCGTAAGATTTATGATTTTAAAAGAAGTCTCTTATGCTCACCAAGGCTGCATTTACTTGATCAAAAATACAGTAAAAACAGTAATATTGTGAAAGTTATTTCAAATAAATATTAATCCATTTTAAAATGTAATTTTTTCCTGTGATTACAAATCTGAATTTTTCTTCAGTGTCGAATGATCCCTCAGAAATCATTCTGATGCTGATTTCCTGCTCAAGAAACATTTCTTATTATTATCAATGTTGATGAATAGAACGTTTAAAACAACAGCATTAATAAAATCATTTTGTAACAATGTACATTTCTTTGAAGAAAAAAAAACTTTTGAATGGTCATGCATATATAGAAGTCAAATATGCATGCAAATTTTACGATGGAGTGAACTCTGAGAGGGGTTTCTCTCAACAGTGAATGGGGAGCAACAAAGGAACAGGAAATGGAAAACCCAGAGCGGAGAGATTACACAACACTTTGGGAGGGGAGGACAAATTGCCGGTGCTCCACTTTACTCATTTGCTTTTGTGCCGAGGAGAAAAAGAAAAGGACTTAAACATTAAATTCTGTCCAAGAGTTGGTCTATAGAATAAACCATATGACTAGCGCCTCAGTGGTCCCCACTCTCCTGTCCATAAACAAAAAGTCACAAGAGAATGTCCTCGTGCAGCAGAAAACCCTCAGTCAGCTCATCTTCAGACCTGCTCTAGGGTCAGTTTGTGTATAGGCCATCTAATAGCTTTGGCTTTATAGCAGTTTAGGTTCCAACCACAATGTTGTATTTGGTTTCCAAAGAAACCTTTTTAAATCTGGGAGCACAGCCATCTGTGAGGTCTGTAGAAAAAAAAAAAAAAAAACTTTTCTGGAATTGGAATAAAGGACTGATATGTATGAGGAAAAACCATGAGCGATCATGCTCAGCAAAAAAAACTAATACGGTTCCTGTCTTGATCTTTGCCATATTGACAGCGGGTGCTGCAGAACCGTATTCTGCTTGCTTTTGTAAACACAAAACTATAGAATCTATGCTGTCCAAATCATAATTGCATTTTTAAATGCTAATTTGAGGTTGTGCAAGATTGCGGCTCTATTAGTTTCTTCTTTGCTCTGCTTACTGGAGCAAAACTTTTTAAACAACCAATCCTCAATTGAACACACTTTGCAAAGCCTCTCACATATCCTCTTCTGGAGATTCTGAGGCTGACCTGAAATGACCAATGACACAAGATCATTTTTACGGGATGTCTCTTTAGCCATTTAAACAAATGCCAGATAGCTAAATATTTAGACATAACTGCACTTTAAAAGGGGTGAAGGAGTTTTAAAGACCCCCCTAAAGAACCCCTTTTTACACACGCATTCAGAATGATTTGAATACTGAATCATTATTAATATACTGTAGTAGCACAATAACTAACTAAACCAATAGAAATGTCATGGCCACAAGAGTCAAGATTTGTGTCAGAAGAAAATCCTTTTTTTAGAAGAGAGATTTCATTCTGGGCTTTGACTTCTACCTCCTCAATAACCACAGCAACAAATCTGGCTTTCAAAGACTAAGATGCAGTAAATTTCGGGGGGACAGGGGGATCTGAGAGCGTTTCCACTGACCGCATCCTCCATTACAGATCAAACAGTCCTTAAGAAAAACTGGACTGGACTATAAGATTAATAAACCAAAACATCCAATATAAAAGGCAAAAATACACAAAGCCTGCAAGTTTCACTCAAATTACATGAATGAGTATTAGTTGAGTGTAACTGGTGAATTTTTATATAATATTTGCATACATAAACACATGTATACAAAAAAAATAAAACATTTTTAAAGAAATGATTTACTCTCCAAGGATGAATTACACTGATGAAATGTAAAAAAAAATGCTGTTCTTTTGAATGTTCTCTTCATCAAAGAATCCACAAAAAGATATTAATTGATGACATTACTGGCTTGTGATACAACTACATTGCATAACTGCTCATTCACAAGAGAAGACAAAGAAGGAATCAATAGTTCATGTTTAAGTCAAGTCAAGTCACCTTTATTTATATAGCGCTTTTTACAGATTGTATCAAAGCAGCTTCACAGTGATGACATGAAAATAATACAACAGGCAGGCAGTTTAAAAAGAAGCTTCTCATTGCAGATCCTGCTAAAGATAGAGGCAACAGATCAATTGTAAAATATGTGCTTTGATTCAATTTTCTGCAGCTGCAATGTGGCCACTTACAGTATGTGTTTTGGGATGAAAGAGTTATATCAATGTGACACATCTTAAAGGGAGCATTTGGAGACGTGGCATGAAGAGGTTAATCCCCCTGAAATCAATTAAAACTAGTCCAAGGTTGTTTCAGTTAAGACTGTGTGAATCATAGACATGCCATGTTTTTGATTCAGACTGCAAAGGAGAGCTGGCTCTAGACACATGGACAAAATGAAATCTGCTAGACATACTTGAGAATCAGATCTCCTCTTCTCTAGTTCAGCTGCATAATCGGATTAGACAATCAACAACATAACATTTAACATGTTAAAGGAATAAACTGCTAATTCACAATGCAAGATTGTCTCAAAGGAATAATTCAACCAAAAATGAAAATTCAGTCATTTACTCACCCTCAAGAGTTTCTTTGTTCTGTTGAACACAGATGATGATATTTTGAAGAATGTTGGTAACCAAACATTTTCTGCACCCCATTGACTTCCAACGTATAGAAATAGTACTATGAAAGTCAATGGGAAATAGTAACTGTTTGGTTACCAACATTCTTGCAATTATGTGTGTGTGTGTGACCCCATTGACTTCCAACGTATAGAAATAGTACTATGAAAGTCAATGGGAAATAGAAACTGTTTGGTTACCAACATTCTTGAAATTGTGTGTGTGTGTGTGTGTGTGTGTGTGTGTGTGTGTGTGTGTGTGTGTGTGTGTGTGTGTGTGTGTGTGTGTGTGTGTGTGTGTGTGTGTGTGTGTGTGTGTGTGTGTGTGTGTGTGTGTGTGTGTGTGTGTGTGTGTGTGTGTGTGTGTGTGTGTGTGTGTGTGTGTGTGTGTGTGTGTGTGTGTGTGTGTGTGTGTGTGTGTGTGTGTGTGTGTGTGTGTGTGTGTGTGTGTGTGTGTGTGTGTGTGTGTGTGTGTGTGTGTGTGTGTGTGTGTGTGTTAAAAAGTAAAGAAATAAACTCATACCGGTTTAGAACACCTTGAAGGTGAGTAAATGATGACAGAATTAAAACAAAAAAATAACCAAAAACTCATGTATAGCAATCTAGATCTCTGAAGAAGACCAATTTAGCAGTGAAGACAGTCCATCCATGTGCTCAACATCTGATCCATACACATGTGGTTTGCTACTGTTGTTACGCAAATGCATTCACTTCATAGATCTGCAAGAAATAGCAGGGAAACTGTCTACTGCTTGTTTGTGTTGCTACACGGACTCATCTGATCTGAGAAGAATAAATACTTGTCTTGCATGGTAATCATTTTCGTTCCACATTTGAAAACAATTAACATATGTTAGTCTACAATATTGGTATCATAGCATTTTATTTTAAGTCATTACATTTGCAAGACAAGTTAAATGAACATTTTGACTGTGATTACTTTTGAAAATGCTGACATCTAGAAAAAACAACCATTGTTTATTGATCTATTGATTTTAAATCTGTTTAAAAAGAGTCTTACGACTGATACACAAAGTAATAAAAGGCAAACTACACTACAAACTACACAACTACACTACACTACACTAGTCTTACACACCTAACCGATAGCAATTTCACAGTTTGGGCAATACAGCCTGTTCCATTTGTAAGAACAGCATCTTTTCTCATTTCCAGATGTATGGCATGTCTGTAAAAATGGTTATTTACACTAAATACTCTTGAAAGGAAAGAATAAACAAAAACTGGGTATTTAAGGCCAAATTGCTACTATTGAAAAGGTCAAGACTGTCACACACAGCTTAAGTGGGTCTCTGAACCAATCAGATGTCTAGCTTTTCCACACCTCCATCTCAGCTCTAACCAAGACCATGATTGCAACATCGGGAGTGGGTTGACCAAGCACACTTTCCTGGTTTCTCCTTTATATGTGATCTGTGTACCACATATAGCCTACTCCTTTACCATTACATTGATATTTAATGTTCCTGAAAACGCAAAAACAACCGCATATATCGTGTTAGTGAATATCATTTTGAGGAGATAGCCTACATTAAGTTTACTCGGCTCCTCTCTCAACTGATGTCATCTCTCTTGCGCAAATACACAGCAGGCGACTCTTCACACTTCACAGAAAGAGTTCAGGTCATTACATAGAGGATATGACCCTCATAAACACAACAGGATTTCACAACTCAATGCCATAACCACCCACAGTGAAATGCAGACTCTCTCAATGAACATCATACAAACATGCGCTGGGGGTCAAGAGGAAACTACATGCCCATGAATCTGAATTAGTGCTACATATCATACAAATACAAAGTACATGATGACAATTTATGGACCAAATTCTGTGGCAGCATTACATTTTTTTTTTTTTCTCATTTTGTGAGAAGCAGATTTAGCAAGTCAGGAGCCAGGTTTGTTATATCGTCCTCATACGTCTATCTAGTACTTCTCAACCAAATCAAAGTGTCTCACATTTCCATTAAATGATGATCATCTGTCATCATCTATAGTGCAGGTGTAACCAAGAACTCCTTAGTCTCCACTATTTTGAATAGCAAGCAAAATGTAGTCCAATGCAATTGCACAGTACTAGTTATTTGTCGCCACCTACTGGATAGAAAACCCACCTTGCAATACATGTAAGATCTTTGCTTATTTATGAATGCAAAAGTTCATCCAAATAAAAATTAAACTGGTTAAATTAACCATACATACAATATAATATATAAATATATTTATTTATTTTTTGTAAAGAAATTTGTACTTTAATTTAGCAAGGATGCATTAAACTGGTCAAAAGTGACAGTAAAGGCATTTATAATGTTAGAAAATAATTTCATTTCTAATAAATGCAGAAATATTAATCAAAGAATCCTGGACAAATGAGAATAATGATAGTTTCTCGAGCACCAAATCATCACATTAGAATGATTTCTGAAGAATGATGTGACACTGAAGTCTGGATAAATTATGCTGAAAATTTAGCTTTACCATCACAGGATTACAGTTTTTACATTTTGAAATAAATTAAAATAGAAAACAGTTATTTTAAATTTTAATTTCACACTATTTTTATTTTTACTGTTGATCGGTGTTGGGTGTAACTAATTACTAAGTAGTGCAGATTATGCAGAAACTGCTTCTGTAAATTTTATGATGAATCTTATGATTTTATTAGGTAAATTCCATATCCATAAGAGTAAAATAAATAATTCTAATCCTTGTTTGAAGGTTTTTTTTGGCCGAATTTCAGTTGTATACTGAGTCTCTCAAATGTATCGATAACAAAAAATGTAGTGATACAATTGTATTTGCTAAAGAATTGAAATGTGAATTATGATATGCTGTTTTTCTTTCAAGTAATACCGATTACTGGTTTCTAACTTTCTCTTAAGTCATTATTTTATTTACATAATAGATAGACTTATACCCTTTATTTATTTATATTATTATTATTATTACTCTTTCAATGTCCTATTTTTATTTGTCTCTTATTCATTTATTGTAAAACTTAAATTCTTGATTGTTATCTGTTTGGATGTAATGTTATTATTGTAATTTGTTGTATGTTATGTCTAATAAAAAATAAAAATAAATAAAAAAAATCCGATCACACGGTAATTCGTATGCATTTTATGAGGTGGCTAAATTGTACGACCTAAGTCGTACAAATTCGTATGAATTAACCACCTTGTAAAATCCGTATGAAATGTCCCGAGTTCAGACTGGTACAAACCAGTGGTTCTCAACTCCAGTCCTCACCCGCTGCTCTGTACATTTTGTATGCCTCTCTTATCTGACACACTCAGTTCATGGATTATTAAATTAGTTATTTTAGAGTAACTTACCCAACACTGCTGCTGATCAAATAAATGCAGCACTGGTGAGCATAACTTTTTATAAAGGCCCCAAACTTTTGAATGGTAGTGTAGATAAAATAAAACTTGTATATCAAAACATTTAACCAAAGTTACAATCAAAGTAAAGCACAAGTCTTTTTACCTGGTATTTCTGATATACAAAATGTTTTTATGTATTATTTCAATTTAAAACACTAACAATGACAAAGATTTCAGAGCATACAATACAGATCTTTATTTGTTGGTCATTTGAGTGCAGATATACTGATGTGTTTGATTTCATCCACTCGGTTCTTGTGCATCTGGAAGGCCGGTCTCACCCAGCGCCCACACGAACACTGTTCACCGTACCAGTTAAACGAGCCCAGCTTTGAGCTGCACTTGGGACACAATAGCTACAAGAGAGATATTACAAAAGCTTTTACTTTGAAACATTAAAAACACCAACAAAGAAACAAAATGGCATAGCCACTACAATCTCTAGCCACAACCTACCCACATAGAATATCATCCAATTATCAATCTTAAAGGTACAATATGGAGGATTTTTGTACTAAAATATCCAAAAACCACTAGGCCAATGTTACATATTTTGTTTAGTTGATTACTTACATATCCCAAATGTTTCCAACTATTTGTAAATCGTGAGAAAATTGCGATTTTAACCAAGGAAACGGGACGTGTGAGCATGGGTGAGGAGTCGCCAGTCAATGGCGTCATATCCGCGTTACCCTCGGTTTCCGCTCGTACTGCCATAGTAACCATGGCGACAGACGTGGACAACTGAGTTATGCCTAGCAGGATGCTCATGCTGTTGTTGTTTTGTTCAAACATTATGGAACATGGCAAGCAGACTTTGAGACAGAAAGAGGACTAAAACGAAGATCAACATCTTTCGAGATGGCGAGAGCTCCACGTCCGCGACTAACTTCGACTTGACAGAGACGCGAGTGTTGCATGTTACTTTATTAGACAGGTGAGCAAATGTACATAAAACGAATCAATGTTATGTAGTTCAACATGATGAAAAGTTAGAATGTGATCTGTATGTTATTTTAAAGCTCCAGTCCGTAACTTTTTTAAGTTAAAAATAATCCAAAATAATTATATAAAAAAAAACGTATTCTGCCAGTGGTCAAAACTATCTGCTTGCCATAGCTAGATTCAAAACGGTTAGCTTGTAATAATGATTTTAATTCCAGTGGTACTGGTGGGTTTCCGCGGGAAATTCGAGCATGTCTTTGCGTCATTACCTCACACCCGTACATATTAAAGAAAGAGTTTCGGCTAGCCGGCTATACTGCGCGTGACGAGATGTTTAGATGTATAGGCTTTTCTCGCAGCACTTTACATAATTAAACTTATGGCATCCAGAAAGATACAAACAACAATCATCAGTGTCAACTGGAGATTCAGCAGTTATAAAACCCAAAAGACTTCGTACTTCGGATTTAAGGTGGCTAGAGAAAGAGAAAGAAACCGTCTCATGCGAATACAAGGATTTAAACATCGGCTTTTGAAAAGTGCGTGAACTCCGTGTTTTGAAGGGGTTCAAAACGGAAGAAGAGACGGCTTTTTTCTGCTGAACAAGTAAGACATTTCAATAGTTCAATCGTGTAACAGTACGTTTTCTTAATTCACACAGTTATGGAGTTTCCTTTGTTGTGCCTTTCTCATTTTGCTATTATGGAGAATATGAATTCTGAACTACACTGCTAACCATAAAACACATTAAATTTAACATTAGTCACGCAATGCTGATGTTGTTAACATGAACAATTTGAGAACAAAGTAGGCTATAATTTGCACGGTTGCTGTAAATCGCGTTGATTAAATCTAACAAAGCTTATCATGTCGAATGCTTTTTCCCCCTTAGTTGGTCAGAACAAAAATGGATTTTACTTACTTGTTCAGAAGACATTTTCTTATGAAAATTCTTATGTTGGTCAAACTTTCAAAAAGTGAATCTGTGATTCTGTATGACAGTATCCACACAGCGCGGTGACTGACAGCAGCACTCGCCTCAAAACACTGTGTTCATCCGCGCTGTTTCATGCCGATTTACAACCCACGTAAAGATAATAATTCCGCGAATCACTGCAGTTACAGATTTCGAACAGAGAGATGGCGACAAAGAGGAAAAGATACGGACTGCAGCTTTAATGCTGATCTAGCTTACTGTCTAATACAGCCAACAAACAACCAAACTAACAACATTCAACACACTCAAATGCCGTTTAGTGTGATAGTGTAAGGGTTCGAGCAAGTGAAAAGGCGCTGCATTACCTCAAGTTTAATTCGTCTAATAAACTGACCTGTGTGAGTATTAATTCAGCGCTTGGGTGTAGTTCGGTAGAATGAAATGTCCGTATTCCTTTATATCCGCGGGAATCGTGTTGCGTGTGGCGCTGGTATACGTCTATCATTAGCAATCGCGCCCTGCTTCACACCACAGTCACGTTAAAAACATCAATGTTTTCACTCATCCATGAAAGATCCATCAGCTTGACGACAAGATCCATAATTCCGCTTAATGCTTTGCGACATTAGTATCCGCCTTTGTTATTGTAAGAGGTTAGCGACCCCTGGTGGCGAATAATCCTACATATTGTACCATTAAAGCCAATAGTTAAAAAAATATACTTGTAAAAAAGTAAATGGACATACAGGAACAACGTTTTGATCATTCTATTTAATTGTGTGTCCAGATGTGTGAAGCAGTCAGGTACTACCTGTCCATCCAAAACACCTAGTAAGGCCTGCTCCATCCATTGCACCGGCTCTATGAAGAAGGATGTGCACTGTCTCTGATTTTCAGCTGTAAGGCTCACTATCCTCGTCTTCTTATGAGAGAATGAAGAGGCTCCTTCTCCCACACAGTGACTGAGAATGCTGGAGTGACGGAAAAGTGTGCGTCTGTTGGGAACGAAAGAAAACAGCAGGTTAAGATACTTTAGTTGGTGAACGTCGCGCTTTCACAAAAGTACAACTTTGTTGATCCTGGAACAACATTCCAATCAACCAATTAGATTTGAGGTTTACAGTTTATGTCAAGTTTAGGCTTATAACCAGGGTTAGGTGCTTCTACATCAGTGTTATTCACCTATCATTTCCCTCTGATATTAGGGATACCTTAAGGGTAGGGGTAGGTTTAGGGTTAAGACTAGATTTTCGGACAGGAATGTTGTTCCAGGATCAACAAAATATGTTGTGTATAAAAAGAAATACAAATTTACCTGCACTTTCTACATCTGTATACAGCTTCTGCATTCTGGGTTTGTGCAGGGTCAACAGCGAAGACTTCTTTTGGCACATTTTGGAGCTCTGAATTTATCAAAATACATGACTTTAATATAGGCCCTTGTAAGTGTCTTTCATTACTGTATTTAATAAATATATAGACCAATTAACTATGGGTGTATAAAGCTGAAATTAACACATTTTTACCAAATATATTAAGCAAGTTTAAGTATGTCCATACCTGGATATTTCTCTGTAATTTTCTTCAATCTAAACTGTTTGTATAAGGGATTTGTGGTATCTACTTTACAGTCCATTAATTCATAGAGTGCCAGCTGGTCCAGAAATTCTTCATTCATTCTGAGAAAATGAGCGGAACGCTCTTCAATAATAATGCTCTTCACAAACGAGTAATCACAGGATAAATAATGAAAAACACTCACTTAACATCTGGTTTTAAGTTTTGGAGTTTAGAATATGCATCATGAAGATTCAGGTGTTGTGTTTTCATCAGGTAAGCAGTCACCACTGCCGCACTTCTACTTTGCCCAACATGGCTGCAAACAATCAAACAAATAAATATCAAGAAAAAAAAGTTGAATTCCAGGTTCTTTAAATAAAATAGCCAAATAGCAATAGAACAATTATATATATAATATTTATAAATATATTTAATAAAAACATTTTTATATATATATATATATATATATATATATATATATATATATATATATATATATATATATATTAGAAAAGACACTAGTAACACTTTCTTACAACTTGCATACCTATGAATAAACATTATGCTAAATAGGTCAGTAGTTATATATATATATATATATATATATATATATATATATATATATAAGATAATATAACTCATTTTACTTTATTAACATCAACAATTTATTACATTTGTGAATGCACTGTTATGTATTATATACTGTAATTAATCATAAAAGTTTTTATAACCTACCAATGCACAAGAACTGCTGGTGATTTGGACTCATCTTGTGTGCTGAGAGCGTCACGTATAAAGCTGACACAGTCATCCAGTCTGCTCAGGAGATCTGTGGACGCATCATCCAGAGCTCGGACAAATTTCGTGTCGAATCCAGCAGACACAGCAGGTTCCTCTGAGTCAACGCTGAGTATGTGTGTTACACCGGCGTCTGTCAGGCTCTGAGGATCCTTCACATCGGACACAGATCCGATGTAGAGTCCAGCCTCCACTCCTATCATGGTTTACTGGGTAAACACAACAACACTTCTCATATCAATAAGTGTAACTTCTTAACTAACGTTACGTCTCTGTTACTGCTACATTTCCAGGGTTATTATTAAACTTTTTTATAAATTCATAAGAGAGTATTATAATAGATTTGATTAATTCAAAGGTATTTCCCCGCAGCTCTAGAGCTATGCCTGTAATGTAAACATCAACGCTACTGAACTCACGTGTTACTTGCAGGTTGCTGAAAAAGATGGAGGTCCAGTAAAATAAAAAAGTCCGTGGGAAACAAAAATAACTTGTTAGTTCCGGACAGAACGCTGTTATATTATGGCTTCACGATGCCTCTAGATGGCGTTAATAGGAAATAAATACTTCGTTGACATTCCAATATGGAAAAACGTGGTGTTATTTGTTTAAGTCTTGTCATTCCTGTCTATGTGATTTATTTTGTTAAAAAAAAAACAATTTAAAAAAAACATTATTCATGTTATTTTTTCATTTGTGGACTTCAGTTGAGTTTGTAATCATTAAGGTAGCTTCTGGGGACACTTTTTAAAAGTATAGTTTAAACATAGGCATATATAATTGACATTAGCAAATAAAATAAAATAAAATAAAATAAAGGAACCCTAAGTCAGAAACACTCTTACAAACTTAAAATTGATCTACAGTCTGCTCTGTTTTTAGAATGAAAAAGAAAACTAAAAAGCATGTTCAGCCAGAAGTTCCTTGAGAACACAGGCTTGATTTATTGTAGAACCATTACTAAAGCAGTTTAAAAGAGAATTTATAGAGCTGTACCTTACAATATTAACTCAGGGAACTGTGCTGTATTAGATTTTATTTGAGCTTTAAATCTTTTTTTGCATCGAGTTCCCATGGTGTGTTCTATTTCTGCCCTTTTGGAAGGCTTTCGGCTGTCCTGCATGTGTTTAATGAAAGCCAAGACTATGACATTTAAACAGGAGTGAAGAAATTCAGTCCACTGCACCTCATGTCAGACACATGCTGTCATTTCAATTACATAAATGGCTGCTCATCTAGCCTATAGCATGTCATACATAAAGCATTAAAAAACTGTCTTAGTCATTCATGAACATTTCGTATTTTCTCAGAAATTTACTGAGATATTATAGACTACAGTGGGATTAGAAGTATTCGGTGAGCATGATGGTGGAGTATTCTCTATATGGCATATGATGTGATCTTGGTGGACACAAAAACAAGTCACTGTCCCATACAGAGCAGATGCCTGTGCTTTAATCTGACTGGTCCTCTCAGGACAAGTCCAACTTAGCCTCATATGGTCCCTCATGCAGAATCCCTGCCCAACCTGTTGCACGTATGTCTTTCTTGGGATGCACAGCATTTGTACATTATCACATGAATCCCCAATCAGCAGAAACACACACATTGTTCTCTTTTTTCTTTTGTAAGCAACTGTCATGGGATGATTAGGGTTATTGATTTTGATAAGAACATTAGAAGTTTGCACCAGAATCTTCGATTTGTCTAGACCCACAAAGGCAGATTTAGGATTAAGAGCTTAAAGCAATGCAAGGACTGATGCTTCCTATGAACATCTGTGTGGACCTTCTCCTGCACTCTTTGTGATTGCTTGAGACATTAAGAGTTCTTCCTTTGCTCTTGCAACAGGACATTGATAGGAAATGATTAGTACAGATCATTGTCAAAAGTTCCTCTTTGACTCAATATTTTCCATGAAATGTCATTTACACTCAATGATTCTTCAAAAAGGCACATACAAAAAGGCATATTGCATTTACATAAATATGTATGCATTTAATGTTAAACTTATATTTCTCACTACTAGTATTCATGATCATAGTTAGGCCAAGAGACCAGCTTTAGTTTTGTCTTCTAGGTGTCACATATTGTCCTTTGTCAGAACTGGTTTTCTTTTTCTCAGAGAAACCCAATTCTGTGAAGAATTGGAAAGACTGTTGAAATCTGGACTATTTCTCATTTCAGCCAAAGATCTGCTGCTCTGTGTTGAAGCTGGTCTCTTGGTCTTTCTTACGTTAGGCTTTCTTGTCAGTTGTTAATTTACTTAAAATGTATGTAAATGCATTTTTAATACTGAATTAAAAAAAACAGCTATCAAAAACAAGTCTGCAAACAAATGGTGTAAGACCATTCTCAGAACTAACTAACATTTCTGAGTATCTCTCTCTCTCTCTCTCTCTCTCTCTCTCTCTCTCTCTCTCTCTCTCTCTCTCTCTCTCTCTCTCTCTCTTATTAAATATTAAAATATTATTACAATTTAAATTAACTGGTTTTTGCTAAAATATATTTAAAAATGTAATTATTCCTGTGATGGTAAAAGCTGAATTTCCAGCATCATTACTCCAGTCTTCAGTGTCACATGATCCTTCAGAAATCATTAAAATATGCTGATTTGCTGCTCAAGAAACATTTCTTATTATTATCAATGTTGAAAATAGGTGTGCTGCTTAATATTTTTGTGTAAACTGTGATTTTTTTTCCAGGATTATTTGATGAATAGAAGGTTAAAAAAAACAGCATTTATACTTTTTTGTAATATCTATTAATTTCATACATGTCTTTACTGTCCTTTTTATCAATTTAATGTGCGTTAAAGTATTAGTTTCTATTTTTTTCTTTTTTCTTTTTTAATCTTATTTACCCTTAACTTTTGAATGGCAGTATATTATGATTTAAAAAAAGAAATAAAATAAAAAAACAGCTAAAACTTTTTTTTAACATTAATAAGAAATGATTTTAGAATGATTTCTGAAAGATCATGTGACACTGAAGACTGGAGTAATGATGCTGGAAATTCAGCTTTATCATCACAGGAATAAATTATATGTTAAAATATATTACAACAGAAACCAGTTAATATAAGTTGTAATAATAGTTCACTGTTAGACTTTTCTGTAATTTCTACAGTTATTTACTTTAAATCACCCAGTATTATACTGCTTTTTCTCTTTACAGTAAATAACTGTGATTTCCATTGCCTCATGGGAATTTTCTGTGACGTCAAACACCACATACAGAGACTTACTGTATTTTTTAAATTTGCAGTATACTACTGTATTTGACGCAACGGTCTCTCTGACTGGCACCATTCCATCGTGCTTTTTATTTCCTAATTTTTGCCTTACACCGCGTGTCTATAACAGTCAGAGGCTTTCTATATTGGACACATTGAAGCGACCGGACCATTAATGCAAAATGCTAACCTGTTTGTCAGAAATAGCCCGAGCGCTTGGACTCGGAGTACGTCAGAAATATAACAGCGCATAACTATACACTGTCTTGGATTTTTTCGTGTCGCGCCGAAACATCCAGTGTAATATTACTGGGTTCTGACTGTCTTGTTGGACCGCGCCGTTCGTGTCTGGCCCGGGGAAGAGACGGAATTCACTTCACCGAGAGAGAGAGACCAGAAAGCAAGGTAAAAAACATCTGTGTGTTGACAGGTTTGTGCACCCTAGTTTAACATTATACTCGTCAACATGGCAGTAACGAACTTTGCCACGGTAAACTGTGCTAACGTTTCATTTTACAGACTCTGTTAGATTATTAAATTGTATTTTTAGATTATTGAATTGTTAAAATACGCCAAGGCGCAACGCTTAGTTTACACTAACTAATGTGGAATTCTGTTTTGGTTAGGCCTAGCCAATGTTGGCCCACTGTTGAGAAAACATTGTATGTTGGCTAACAAGTTTTATGGCTAGCGGCCACCTTTCTAGTTTTAGCATTAATTTGCAAACTATAACGTATTATATATTATTTATTTCATGGAATTTGATGTTTACTGCAATTTTGTATGTGTTTAAAAGGGCAACTGCAACAAAGCGCCAGTGACGTCTAGCAAGATTCCTGAGGTAAGCCTAAACTGTAATTGAAATCTTTTATATATATATATATATATATATATATTGTCTTGACATAAGTTTGCTAAAATGATTAGCATTAGCGATAAGCATTTTGGAGCCACTGGTGCAGGTAGCATACAATATCTTATAAAATCTCTATAAAATTGGCCAACTTTATATCAAATAGGCTTACATCATGTCTAACATTATATTTATTACACAGCAAATGAACCAATCAGAAGATGGACCCTTTTCTATGTTCAGTCTCACCAGATTAAATGTATCCAGGTAAATATTGCAGTTAAAAACTCTCACTAATTCATTCAATGTAGCATTTTAACAACTCAAGTCTATATATATATATATATATATATATATATTTACATTATTTTGATATTTTATTAGGCAGAAGACTCTACCATTGCAGTCCCACCTGACCAGGAAGGTCCTAGTATCAGCGCACAGGTGGGTTAACGACTGGAAGGAGAACGATCATCACTCAGTGATTTCTTGCATGTGTCTTACTGTGTATTTGTCTCAAACAGGACCCCAATCACTGCAGACAAGCTGAAATGGGCTAAAACATCAATTTCAGTCTTTCTCTCTACGGATCTCAGCATTTTTGGACAGAATTTAGCATATGTAAGTATTCAAATTTAATCTGGCATAATTTAATTTAGTTCATCTGAAATGTTTGAAAAATGCAATTGACAAAAAGCTGTTTACAAATATATATATATTCTTAAGTTTTAGTAAAAATAATAATAAAAATGTAAAAAAATTGAACTAATGGAATTTTCTCCCTCTCTCTCTCTCTCTCTCTCTCTCTCTCTCTCTCTCTCTCTCTCTCTCTCTCTCTCTCTCTCTCTCTCTCTCTCTCTCTCTCTCTCTCTCTCTCTAATATATAGTGTTGGAACCGGGATCTCCTCTGAAGGACTGAGTACATTTGTGTTTGTGGACACGCATGCAGACCAGGGAGCATTCTGATGTTGTCAGTCAAGTTCTGAACAGGAACCAATCTTTGGAGAAGTTTGTTTATTCACAAAGGTGGACAAAAACATTGTGTTGGCTTTTTAAAGATTATTTTGATGACTTTTACTCCTATGCTGTGGAAAAGATGGAGGAGTAGACAGTCAGACATTGATAATAAAAAGAAAAGTTTCTTGAGCATCAAAGAGACTTCTAGACTTGTATAAGCTAAACAACCAATGCCTCTACAATAATTTTGTCAAATGCTAATGTTTTGTTTAGGATTTTATGTACTTTTTTTAACAATGTGTGCAGTGATGTACAGCACATAATGTGTTAATTTAACATGTTTACACATCTTTGTGCTAACCTTTCTGACATATTTACTTTGTTAAAATTAACACAAAACCCTAAACTCACCCACCTAATTTTTACACGTTACCCAGCAAAAAAGGAAGTTAGTTTAATCAATTGTTTAATCTTTTCAAACATGATTAGGTGAAATGTTTAGCTTAAAAAGTGTGCTATATTTATTTAAAATAAATTACAGTTAAACAATGTTATGTAATGCAAAGATTTGTGGCTGAAGTGTCCAAATATTTTTTTGTGGTAACTGTACGTACAATAAAACTTCCTCTAGCCTACACTACCTTTCCTCAGATGCACCTGGCCTTGGCAGCGTACTTGAATCCTCCCTGCAGTGCTCGTGATTGTTATTCATTCAAATGACTCTAGCAGAGCTGAAGCAGAACGCATCAGAACATTAGTTCTCCTCAGCTGGCAGCCCAAGACGTGTGCGTTCTTGAGGCACAATTGATTTTGCCCTGTTGCTTCCTCTTTAAAGTTCACTCGGGGTAGCCCTACTTCAGCTGTTTCTATTTCGGTGCTTCAAGAAACGAGAGCTTCATTGCCAAGTGTGTTCCTGCATTTGCCTATGTTGATTCATTTAACCATTGTGTAATCTATTTTTTGATCGCTGTTCTTTCCTCTTTTCTATTTATATGCATTTTTGAACACGTTACTGACACTGGAGAAAGTGTCCCATGATCATGCTGACAGAACTTTCACTTCACATTTACTATTGACTGATTTCAAAATTACTGTTTCATTATTATTCTCATGTTTTCCATAGTTTGGGAAAAAATTCGGTATCTCTATAGGCTATGTTAGTTTCAATCAATCAATCAATTAATCAATCAATCCATTTCAATTCAAGTTACATTTTATTAGAAACCAACAAATTAAAGCCAATCAAGAAGCCAAAATCAAAATCAAGACTTGAGAAACTCATCCGAGTCATCGGATTCGGACATGCACTCTTTACAAACCTTTAACCTCAATTTTTAATACCTATTCATTTGCCGGTTTTACAATGGTTTCCCCAAATACACTTCCCTTGATATATATTTTATACTCCTCTTCATGGTCGTGCATGTTGGCTTAAGTTTAGCACCAATGTGTTGATCAGTATGTCACGGGTCACGTCCCATGAGCTCCTCTGTCATTCAGCTTGAGTAAGATTTATGACGCACATCCTGTGGCGAAAGAGTAGTAAGACGCCTCTTGTGAGGTAATTCTGGCAGTCCTTTCTGGAGGTCAGCTCCAGCTCTCTTGCTTAAGTCTTTCTCTCGCTCGGTCACAAAGCATTTGGAGGAAATGTGATATTCTGACATGATACTGTGGATTAACTTCCGATAAAGTTTAACCCAGTTTTCGAGTTTTCGATAAGTCAAATTCATCTAATAACTCATTTGAAGTGCGAAATGTTTGGCTTTTCTTGTCTTACACGTTCTTGAGTGGCTGAATGTAATAATTACTATCATGTACACAAATAAGTTAGTGTGCAACAACATTGAGGTCCCTCATTAAGGGGGACGTCTGAGTTTACCAGTAAAAGCAATAAAATATAGTGATTAATGTTTTTTTATAGCTGTGAACCAAATTAATAAGTATAAAATTCAAGAAGTTTGCAATCATGGTTTTTATGCAGTACAGCACACAAAATTTAAAGCAGATCAACACGCTGTATTTTGTGATTTGTCGAATTGGTCTGCATCAAAAAGAGGTTTCACACCCCAAAATTGCAGCATGTTTTGCCTTTGTGCTCAGAGATTAATGACCTGTGAGATTGATGATATATGTCGTTGTTGAAGCCAGTGTGGTTTCACTCGTGTGTGTGTGTGTGTGTGTGTGTGAATGGGCGTGGTTTGTGTATAGGGACTGATTAAAACATGGTGGGGCTCTGTTAATGAGTGTTTGACAGATGGAGAACCACCCCCCAAACACACACAATCTATTCGATACGATCAGTTGAGCAAAGAGGAAGGTTGTTTCTCAAAACAGGTTTTCAATTCACTCGATCAGATAAAAAAGCTGAATATTATTACAAACAGGCAATAGTCTAATAGTTTAACGGAATATTCCTGGTTTGATACAAGTTAAGCTCAACTGACAGGACTTGTGGCATAATGTTGATTAACATAAGTATATTTTTAATTTACCTTAAAAAGTACAAATCTGTGTTATAGTGAGGCACTTTAAATAGATCTGAATGCTCACTGTTAAAATTCTCACGGTTTTAAAAGTATAGCCATAAGATGAACATAATATGTGTTGAAATGAAGTGTAAAAAATAGTTTACTAACCTTTTCTTTGCAAAGTTTCATCTAATTTTACAGCTTTGTTGTCGTAACATTGTAACACCAAAAAAAAACCTAACTATTTTACATCTCATTGATACATTTTGTGTTAGAGTTGGGTTAGGGGTGCACCTCCCCTAAAAAAAAGCCTACGTATGAATCAAATCTTATTAATTCATATACAAACTCATAAAATACCTCATGTCATTCCAAAGCTGTATGCATTTCGTTCTTTTGCTGAACACAAAAGATATTTTGGAGAATGTTGATAACCAAACAGTTTTGCTTATACAGGTCAATGGGAATAAAACATTCTTCAAAATATTTAGATGACAGATTATACCTTTAAGTGCTTTTATAATATTCTAAGCATTGACCAAGCATTCAAACATTGACCAAGCGCCATTTTTGCTTTTTTTTTTCAATGAGGGATGAGGGATATCAACCACAAATGCTGTTGATTGAGCTTAACTAAACTTTTAATATTCCTTTAATAAGAAAAGGATTGACAAACAGAGTGCAAATCACTTTATCAGTCCATAAGAGCAAGTTAGGGCGTGAGAGTCAGTGAGACCACTCTCGCATGGAAAACAAGCTTGAATATGCACATTTCATAAATTTGTGGCACATTTGTCTGGCTATGTGTGTATTTGCCACATGGTGCCCCCAGACACGGGCTGTTGTCTGAGGGAGAGATGACCAGACTGCTCGTTTCTCTCGGCTGGTCTCAGAACAGTGACTGTTAGGTTAAGGGGTGGGCCGCTCTGCTTTTAACTGGTGATAGATGATTGCAAGGGTGAGGTCTCCGACACTCTGCAACTGAATGGTCCATTGGCAGCCATTGTTGTGGACAAACAGCAGGATAATCCCGCAAGCCTTCCCTCAAATCTGCTGTGATTTAGGGTTTTTCTGGATCTCTTGACCACCTGATCTCCTTTAATTTCATAATATTTACATTAGCCATATAAAAAGCAATTACACCTTGCACGGTGAAAAGTGTTTGCCGTTCTCCTCATTAATGAAAGCAACAGGATTGAATACATCACCAGGAATCATTACGTCGCTCATGTTCGCACTGAAATCTAAACCTCATTCTTGTTACCCCCTTTTCAGCTCTAATATACTTTGCAGATCAGGGCGATTGTAATGCTCTGGAACATGTGGCTCCATTAGAGGGATAAAAGGGTGGTTGATAAATTGTCCTTTTAGTCCCTTTCTTTGACTCCACAAATTTACATTATCTAACAGGGAACAAATGAAAAGGCCCTGATTAGTGTGGAATGAGTTGGAAGAGAAGCCATTCATCTTTGTTAGCATCCCCCTGTGTTCTTTTATGTTGTGTTTTTACAAGGATGGGAGCCAGTGTGCTTTTTCCATTCGACAGCCCAGCTCATGGACTGACAGAGTGGTCATCACTAACGCTCTCTCTCTCTCTCTCTCTCTCTCTCTCTCTCTCTCTCTCTCTCTCTCTCTCTCTCTCTCTCTCTCTCTCTCTCTCTCTCTCTCTCTCTCTCTCTCTCTCTCTCTCTCTCTCTCTCTCTCAGTGTCCCCCTTGAACAGGAGTTCAACACTCTGAATGCCGGTGACTTCTGAATAACCTCCTGAGGTAGTGGGAGCTCACCCTTAAATGACCCCTCACTCTGAAGAGATCTTGGGGGGCGTCGAGGGGTCTTCAGACCCTCTGGTAGCCTTGTGGGGACTACTGAGTGCTTGGAATTTGTAGAATTTTTTTCCCCTCTCCAAAATCTCAAAGGCCATGGTCAGCAGATCTTGCACTAAGCAGTTTGTGGACAAAGAATATTATGATAATCCCCCGACCCAGTAAAACTGCAAACAAGAATGCTAATCTAAAATAATTACTTGGTGTTGATACAGGTTTAATGAAGCCTCTTCTGATTATTAGCCTATACGCTAGTAATTTTTTTGTATTAAACATTTTATTGTTTAGAAATTATGTATTTTTTTTCATTTGACAACCCTATGGCATCTTCTTGCTTTCAGTCCATATATTTATCTGAATGAAAACGTTTAAATGAGCATTCATTTTAATATCAAAATCGCTTTATTGACACTACACATGTGTTACAGTGTGCCAAAGTCTTTAGTGCATGATTCGCCAGCACTAGTCTGAGTATAAGACAATAAATAAAAAGAAGAAATATTATAATGAAGCTGAAAAATGTTAACATGTTTTAAATCACATTCACACAAAAACCAAAAAGTAGCATGTGCATGGTGTACAACCTATTGCATATTACAAAAAATACTTTGTGTGTGATGGTTTACAAAAATACTAGTAAAAGTATTTCAAGGTTTTTTTTTTCTTTTCTTTTTTCTTTAGTGAATCATAATACGTTATTATAAGAAAAAAAAATGTATTTCGTATAATTTTCATTTTGTGAATTGTACAGTTTGAGTAGGCTGTCATTGGGAGAGGTCTTGGCTTCGCCACCCCCTCGGTGGGGCCCCAAGTGTGCGCAGCGAATCCTCAGTCAGATCGCGGACAGCAGCGGGGAGATGCTGCCGTCCACAACGGCAAAACAAGACACTTTACGGGAAAACTGGACAGTTCTTTCATAATCGCCAAAACATGGATAATAACGACACATATCTGCATCTTAGTAAGTGCTTCGTAGTTTTATGTCTTATTTTATTCGCGGAAGTCTGTTCTGTTTTCTTTTCAAGCCTCTGTGTTTGAGTGTCCCCCCGTGCCGTATGTTATCTCAAGTACGGATTCTTCAGACGGACTTTGATATGCTCATAAATTGTACGTGCGTGAGTTATCGGCGCAGTCGTGTCATGTGTATTGACTTGGAATCAGTGCCAATGTTAAAATCAGGTGATAAAGATTGTGCCTCTCAGTCAGGGTCAGGGGTTGGCACTTTAATTGCGGTTATGTAATTTATAGCTTTCCAGAGCGCCTCTTGTTAAACTGTTTGCTGTCGGGTAGTTATTAATGGCTCTCAGTTGGTATCTGGACAGCAGTGTGTCGTGGGTTATTTATTTATTTATTAATTTAGCAACAGTTTGAATCTTAGAAGGTGTAGGCTAAAAAGAATACCCAGATAGGACCACCATTCACGGGTAGCCTATAGAATTTCAGAATTCAGAAAATCAACTATGTGGAAAATGTCTATTTTTACTCTTCTCATGCAGAACGAATCTCTACGTAACGTCACACGCTCGGTTTGTGTCATGAAGTGATGAAATTCTTCAATTCGTTTTTCACCGTAAAGACTTCACAATCTACCCTGTGCAGTAGCCTATAGGGGTTGTGAATGAAAATCATTATTTTGTGACATTATTAACATTTTATTTATTTATTATCATTTAAGGACTAAGAGGACGTTATTTTAACCACCACGAACGACTTGTTTGGAAATCCTCCTGAGAATGTTTTTTTAGCTACTGCTCTCTCAGCTTGTGAATGACTGAGGCAACTCATTTGTGTGAATTCTCAACTCATTAGTGTGAATTAAACTGCTGAAATATTATTCATCACCTGTGCAGTCAATCATTCAGGTCTCTGGGGTGAAAGTGTATGGACATTTCTCACAAAGGGCCCGAACTGCTTGTCACAGCACATAACATCCAGCCTGGAGTCATTCTATTGCCTTCATTAACACCCTCCTTGTTGTGTTTATTAATCTCACCCCGGATACCGTTGTTATTCGGAGGCAAATTGTGGACTATGAAGTCTATTTTAAGATTTGCTCTGGCTCTCGATGAGTTGCGCGCTCTTTTAGAATGTCATTCGCTGCCTCGAGCTGCGTAATTTGCGTTACGCGCGTGTCATTTCACGCACGGAGAATTTTCGCACGCACACGGCCACAACGGGGTCATGCTATATATATATATATATATATATATATATATATATATATATATATATATATATATATATATATATATATATATATAACTAAAACTAAAACAGTGGAAGTTGTCACGCTATTCATTTTATACAAATGTGTATAGGATATATAAGGGGCACAGAAGAAAAAAGAGAGCTGCCTACAGCTGCATATAATTTCTCCTAATATCTCCAAATTTGGAATGGACAAATCATATACATCTGATGATTCATGACTTTGGGTATTCTGAAAGAGAGAGGCCTTGGCAGGCCCTTCTGCAGTGTTGTAGTGTGTGTTTAGCTCATGTTCCAGTAAACAGTGAATAGAGGGCATGATGAACACGTACAAGTGTTGTGTCTTGGGTGTTTAAAGACCCTTTTTTCTTCCTTGTGTTTGTGGTGGTCTTTTTAGATAAAGGCCGCCATATCCTATTCCACCTTCACTTTTGCAACTAGCAAGTGTTGCCCTTCTCATGTTCTAAAAAGAAACATGGCAACCATTGCTAAGACTGACCTCTCATCTGTGTGTGCTTGCTGTTGAAAAAGTATGGAATGATTCAACATTTTATAGAATTTTACTACAATCATATAACACGCGCTTAGCTGTTTACCAAATCTGTTGGGATCAGGCTCTGCATGCATTTGCTTGCATTAAATGTAGATTGTAGCTATTCTAGACCAACACAAAAACACTGGAACGTAATGCCTGATCCATTAGATAACATTCAGTTGAAAAAGCCCCCTCCACCAATGGTGAGTACCTTCAACTGGGTTGTTATTCAGCTTGCTAATCTAATTGACAATTTTTCTGCCCCAGTTATGACAGTCTCTCCCAAGGACAGTCTCAGAGAAAAAACATGTTCTAGATCGCTCTTGGTTGTGTCACTCCTATTCCAAGGTCATTCCTAGATAGAAATTTATTTCAGTAGCTTCTTTACTTACTCATCTGCATCGCTTTCTGTGATATCAAATATCACGTTAAATTAAAAGCAAGTCCCGTCCCACATTTTTCTTGTTCGAGAAGCCATTTCACTTGGATATACGTCACAGTAGGGAAGAAAAGCCTATCGCAAACTTTTTTTTTTCATGACGACTGTAAGAATTTGAAAATGTTTGTCTTTGAAACAGTGATTGATAGACTGCCTATCAAATAGTTTTATTAAACACACTACCACAAAGCCAAACCAGCACACATTCCTTCCCTGACATTTAGAACTAAACCTTATTATCAGATTTTGGGCTTGCATCAATAAACCAGTTCCCCTGTGAGCCACAGGATGATAATCTCTTTAATCTGAGTAATCCAGCATCAGTCCGCCACACATCCCCAGGGGAATTCTTCCATCCAGCCTCACCCCCTTATTCATGGATACTTTAGGATCCAGCATATCTATCTTCCTGAAAGATAAACGAACAAATCAACTGCAGGTTGTCAAAATTGGGAAGAAGGTCATGGCGATAGCAAAACAGAAAAAGTCAACACTCTCATGGCGATTTGTAACTATTTTACGCTTTGACAAATTGGTGGCTAATTTGAATGAATTCGTACAACCTCATTTCTGCTTACACCCGACTGACAGTTATAGGTTTGGGGTGGACTTTCATCCTTCACCACCCTCTTTTTTTTGTACGTTTCCATTAGAATCACATTATACGAATTCATACAAAATCCCCACCTCATATTTTCTCAATGGATTGGGTTGGGAAAAGTTGTCCACGTTTGCATGATGGCATGATGTTCTCTGTTTGAAAACCAGTGCCAGTCTTGAAATATGTACAAAGCAGCAAGTACAATCAAATAACAAAGATGTTCTTACAAGGTCTTACTGAACGCTTAGAAAACACAATGTTCTCTATCCTAGAGTCAAGGTTTCTTCCTTTTTATTTTTTCAAGCTAGACATATTTGTTTTTGTGTTAATAGCATTGTTAAAATACTATACAATTGAACTGAGTCATCTCAGATTTTTTTTTTTTTTTACTTGTTCACTGAATTCTATTTTATATTTTACACCCTTATAAGTACTCCAAAAGAGCCCAGTTTAAAGGGTTTTTTAAATTAATTCAGTTTCTTATTGCTCCTAAAATCTAGGTTACCCACATTGCTACGATATACCATAAATTCTGTATATAAATATATATATATATGTATAAATATACATTATATATATTATATATATAACTGTATATTATATATATTATAGGTTTAATTGTGCAAAACTCCAAATCCTATCGAACCATTTAGCAATGACAGCCTCATGTGGCTTTACATGATGCAGCCATATGGTGTTCTGCATTGCTGAAGCAAGCTTATTAAATGTTTGAATGAATGAGTGTCGGTATTGATCTTTCATAATCTTCTCAACTAGAAAGCAAATTATTGCTTATCATTTTGTCACAGAGATCTGCTGAAAAATCAACAACACGTGATCACTTCTTATAGGATCCTTGACCATATGGATGTGTTAGGATTTCACTGAAGAATTGTACTCCGTATGGGGTTCATACGAATTTTTAAATGTTTTTTGAATGAAACCACGGCTGCATTTGATCAAAAATAGTGTTTCTTAAAATATATCATATATTCTTTTAATATATTTTAAAAATTTAATTGATTGTTTGATGGCAAAGCTGAATGTTCAGCATCCATTACTCCAGTCTTCAGTGTCGCATGATCCTTGAAAATCCATGAAATCATTTAAATCTCCTGCTTTGTAGCAGTTGTCTGAGGCTAAAAACACAGTAATGGCTAATCTTGGCTCTGATTACAGTGACACAGAACAGTGACACGAACTCTGCTGACCTGCTGAAGTTGTGTGTTTGAGTATCTACTTCCGGTTTCCTTTTTATCTGGCTTTACGGTGGAATCTGTTTTAATATCACGTTTCGTCTGATCTCCAACCAGCAAGAGTGAAAGAAACTTGATGTGCCCTTTGAACATATGCACATCCAGTCATTCCAAGGATAGCTGTTCCTTCAGATCAGAATGTGACATTTAGAAGTCATTAATACCAGCAGAATCTAGCCAGGACACGGAGACTAACAGGATTGAGTAAGTGTGGGTGCTGAGGATAGCTTTTACATGGTCATTCAGGGCATGTCACGGTGGCAGAGACATTTCTGTGTGAGGAGCAGGAGGCACCACAACAAAGATACACTTGGAAAACAGCCGGCCTATCATGCCTTTAAAATACAGTGAGAGTGAGTGAAAATACCTTGCTGGAATGATTTGACTGACTTTGAATTAAGTTTGTGCACGTGGTTGATTTAACATTTTACAGCGTGTGTATTGTGAAGGTTTGGTGAGGGTCTGCATCCAATCTCCATATTGCATGATAGACTCTTTATAATTTAAAAGCCCATGTTTGTTTTTTGGTGTTAGTATTTAAACAGAAATTTCAAGGTACTTATCTTAAAATAAACTTTGCTTATATAGGTTCATACCATTTTAATCTCTCTAAAAAAGGAGTGTTAACTCTATTAGTCGACCAATCAGGATTTTCAGTGACCAATGCCGACATCCAGAGAGATGATATAATGCCCATTTGCAGTATACATTTTACAACTCAATTATGACAAATGAGATAGAGTCCTATTTTACACATTATTTACTCAAAATTCACTTACAATGTTATCCATTGACAAGGCTATTGGTAGATATTGACACAGGCATACTGTAATGTTAATCTCCAAGCTTAGGTTAATTGTCGTTTGTTAATTTACAGACAATGAATTTATATTCATTTATATAATGTATAAAATAATGAATATGTGTACATTTTGCACCAAAGAGTGAGAGATCTGAAATTTGATGTGTGTCTGAAATTTGATGTGTGATGATCCATGAGTGCTCGCAGTCATTGCTAGTCACTTTTATGACCCCTATACTGTGCAAATGCCACCAACCATTACCCCATCACTGACACGGCCCCCAGATGTCTCACAGCATTTCTAGCATGAAAATGTCAAACTGTCATAACACATCTTCTGTATTTATATAGTGGATGAATAGAGAAAATAGAGAAATATGAACAGGTCAACCATGTATTCAAATCTTTTTCAAGGTTATGAATTATTATCCACATTATTAATCATTGTTAATTAATTAATTACAATTATTTTTGTTTAATATTTACATTTTTAATATTAATAGTTAAAAAAGATTATTTTTCTAACATAATAATGAAAAAAGGTTTATATTAATTTTCAGTTCTGTTGATGGCGGATACAGACCTAGCTAATAAAAATATATTCTAAGAATGTTTTGCTAATGTTTCCAATAAGAAATAAAAGTGTTATTTCTGAATGTTATCTGAATGTTAAGCATTTCCAGTGTATTAAATGTTTTAAAACAGTTTTTTTCTGGTTTATATGAACATTAAAGGAACATATCACCCAAAAATGACAATTCTGTCATCATTTACTCACCCTTAAGTTGTCCCAAAACTGTATGAATTTCTTTCTTGCAGAAGAATATGATCAGACATTCTATTAACGTTACTGGAAGAATGCTTGTGCATAACCTTCCCACATTGTTAGTCAAAGTTCTGAGAATGTTCCCTGTTTGCTGGAGACTAATCACCGTTTTCTGTTCTCAGGTTCTTCTTTGCAGGTAACACATGGTCACCTGAGCTCTCCTCCGTCCCAGCCTCCTCTCAGCTCCATGGTGTCCCACCATCACCCCTCCATCATCAACGGTCTAGGGTCGCCATACTCAGTCATCACTTCCTCCTCCCTGGGTTCGCCTTCAGCCTCCATGCCCACCACCTCCAGCATGGGTTATGGAGCACTCAACAGTCCGCAGGTACAGTCCAGAGAAAGACAGTGTCTATGACAGTGGTTCTCAACGCAGGCCTCAAAATGAATTAAAATGATTTTAAATAAGAGTAAGCTATTTCTGAAAAACGCTGTTGAAAGTCGATCGGACCGAGCACAACAACGCACTTGTAGCCAATCAGCAGTAGGGGGCGTGTCCGCTCATGATGGGGGAGGAGATAGAGTGAGCAAGAGACTGTACAAAGAGAGATGGCTGAAAGACATTACAATAGAGAAAAAGTCAGAGGAATATCTCTGGGAAAAGGACAATAATCAGGCAAGATATTTAGGACCTTACTTCAGAAAAGCTTTTCGCTTTATTTTCGCAAAGCTTTATTTTGCTTCGCTTCTGCTATGATATTTTTTTTTTTTTTTTTTTTGCTTCTGCTATGATAAATTGCTACTCTTGCATTGCGTGTATTTTGGGGGGTGGAGCAATGAAGAGAGGGGTGTGTTTTTTTTGGGTTGATTTCTTAAATCAACAGTGTTCAACAATGATTCTCAGAAATCACTTACTGCACCTTTAAAATAAGATAAAACAACTAAATCAAGATATTTCTATGTTAATTTAGCGCCTCAAAAACAGGGTTCCCACTGTCTAGAAAAACCTAGATATATGAGGTAGCCTAATTTTAAAAGTCAAACCTAGAAAGGTAATTTAAATGAATAAAATCTTAAAACTCGATGGGCATTTTTATAATGAATATTTTACTAGTTATGCCAAGCTAGTAAATCATGAGCACGTCATGTAAATTCATTGGTTAAAAACATTGGGAACACTGAAGAACATTCAGCTACTAAAACCTTTGGAATCCTGAAATTGTATTATTTTATTTTTTTTAATAATTATACTTGTTGTAGTTACTTTTTAAAATTACAGAAAGGTGTTCTCTTTATAAGAAGTTGAGAAAGAAAGAAAAACTAGGACTAGGGGGCCTTTGAATATTGTTGTGGACAGTTGAGCGCCTTGGAGTCAAAAAGGTTGAGAATCTATGAAAGATTGTAATGTTTATATCATGAGATGGAGCACAAAGTCAGCTTTTAACATCAGAAATGACAAACATGACATTTAATGATTCGTGTACTATAGCATACTAGTGCAAATTCTCCACGATATCCTCTCTAAAAGAGCACAACCTCTTTTCTTTGCTTTGGATAATTCGTGCTATTTCATGGAAGAGTTAGCGGAACATCCAAGCTTCTGATCTGAGAAACTTTCACTGCAAGAGGCAGCGAGGCAAATGCAGAATGCAGAATGCTCTTTTAATGCATCTCTCCTTTCCTCTGCAGGGCCTCCCTCCAGCCCGAGGGAGAACAGCCCATTCAGTTTAGTCTAGCCTAAAAAGAGCTAATGAAGCGTGACGGACAGCCCTAGTATAACCTTGGCTCACATGGAGAGAGATATCATTGCATCTTTGCTGCGCTACAGCGGGCGCAATATGCAACACTTCAAGAAAGCTGTGGAAACCTGCCATACTATTAGCTGTAAATAGTGTCATGTGTGAATGTCTTGCCTGAGAGTAGGGACGCCTCTATAGAGGAATGCTTCTCGTGAGCGAGGGCCAAGAGCTCTGAATAATATATGGGCTATAGGCAGCAGATTAAAGAGAGTGAATGTGATGGTGGCTGCTGTGCATCACCTTCCCGGCGTCTTTCTGCCTCACTGAATGGCTCACCGTGTCAGGATAGCGCTCTCAAAAATCAACATGTGTGTGTGAGTGTGAATGCGTGAGTGCAAGCAATTCTGCAGTGCTCTCCTGTACTCCAAAGCAAATGACGTTTCACAGTGAAGTAGCTCACCAATACCCACAGCTAAAAACACAATGACACTCTTCCTCCATGCTTCACTGTAGTAGAGATGCATTTATTATTATATTTCTCGGTAGATTTTCTAAGACACCGCTCTGGAGCATCATTTACTTGTGATTCATCACTCCACACACAACTTCCCATATTTTGCCAAAAACTTCATTCTGTCTTTGATGTTTATCTGAGACAGCAATGGCTTTTTAAGGAGTGCATTTGTTAAAATTTAGCTAATTTCTGACCAATTAATTGTGGTTAAGACTATTAAAAGCCTATTTTTTTTTTTTAAGCCTTTTTCCCCCCCTGGAGTCTACTGCCGAATATACTGACAAGTATTTATAGTGAGTAAATATGTCATGTATCATATTTAAATATATTTGTAATTATGCGCTTGTAATGATGAGGTTGCGATTTAATACATTTATATTAACTTCAATCAAATAACACACAACAGTTAAAATTATAATCAAGTACTTTACATGTGCTTTGTTAGTCAACACATCAGAATAAGTGTTCTTCAAACGCATGACAAAAGAGTATTAAAACATTGATTTACAATGTACTTTAAAGTAAAATGTTTATTTGACATTATTGCAAAGTGTGAGTTTTAAGAAACAATCTTGAAAGTGTGCTTTCTTTGAGAACACTTTTATTAAATTAATATTACTGTATCTCCAAGTACAGTTATTTTAGGTATACTTTCAAGATTTGAAGTACACTACAAGTGCACATTCAGTACAATTAAGCAGACTTCTTTTTCACAAGGGTAAACAAGCTCATATTCAGGTCTGACACTATTCTGGTATGGAACTATCCAGTAAATTCAAGTAAAGTTGAATTGTCAAAAATACATGAATTAAACAGCATTTGTGCAGCAGGTGTTGGTTTATTGTTGCTATCCTGCTTGTAGTTTGAGATTAGTGCACTGTTGAGTTGAAAGCTAAATACTGCTTCTTTGCAAAGTTTGGGGAAAGACAAAATTTTATGAAATATGCATTAACAATTGCACAGCTCTAAGTTTCATTAAAAATGCACATCCTGACATTGTAGTTCATGATCGACTTTTTAAGCTATTATTGGTCTATTAACCCGTTGGGGTTTAGTTGGTTTGTTTTCAATTTCCATTCCTTGACCTTTCTATCTCTCTCTGGGCATGCGTGTCTAATTCCATAACAGCCTTCTGATCTGATCTTGACCATCATCTTGTTTCGCTCATAAAACTTGCCATGCCAAGTCTTTGCTGCCCTCTACTGGTGAAGACAAAGTTCATTTTACACTTAGCCAAGTTTGATTGCAATTAATTACAACATTTAGCTGAAGCACTCTAAAGCACTCTGAAGCACTCTATTCCATTGTTGCAGTATGTCACATTTCGATCACGTAAACACCTTGAAAAATGTATACTAAAAAATGTATACTACACATGTCTAATAAGGCTCAAAGCCACAGAAAGGTGTAAATGAACATTCCCATTCAGCCAATCACGTGATTCAAAGAGGAGTGGGAAACCACACGCACAAACACAAGCTCACTCCATTGTTTGTTTCTCTGTCTTTCCTTACAGATGAACTCTCTGAACAGTGTTAGCAGCTCAGAAGACATTAAACCTCCTCCAGGACTGGCGGGACTGGGCAGTTACTCCTGCGGCAGCCCGGGGTCCCTCTCCAAACACATATGTGCCATCTGTGGAGACCGATCTTCAGGTAATGACCCTCATACTGCACACTAGTGCATTTTTAGCCATGCTGATATTCTCTTTGACTGGAGCCAGACTGAAATTGGATATGTTTATAGACAGATATATTTCTCTACCTACAGGGAAACATTATGGTGTTTACAGCTGTGAAGGATGCAAGGGCTTCTTCAAGAGAACCATCCGGAAAGACCTCACATACACGTGTCGAGAAATTAAGGAGTGTCTGATAGACAAGCGCCAGCGGAACCGCTGCCAGTACTGCCGCTATCAGAAGTGTCTGGCCATGGGCATGAAGAGAGAAGGTGAGTGACACAAATGAAAGAGACCTTCATCAATGATTTGTGCAGGTCATTTGAACCTTACTTGAATTTTTTCGCTTGTGTATTATGCGATTATTGTTTATTATGAAGTTTTTTTCGTGTGTACAGCGGTGCAAGAAGAGAGACAGCGGGGTCGGGAAAAGAGCGATAATGAGGTGGAGTCCAGTTGCAGCTTTAATGAGGAAATGCCAGTGGAGAAGATTCTGGACGCTGAGCTTGCAGTGGAACCCAAGACTGACGCTTACATGGAGTCCAGCACGGGCAACTCGGTGAGACACCTCATGAAGTCTTTTAGAAAGCAATATGATGTCCCTGTGAACTGGATTTCATTTTTACTTTTTAACATTATGGAATTCTGATAAATGTTAAAAATATTATAAAAAGCTTTGAAAGGTACAATACTGTTCGAACGTTTGGGGTTGGTGAGATTTGTCATTGTTTATCGAAAGAAGTTTTTTATGCTCACCAAGGCTGCATTTATCTAGCATACTGTAAAAACAGTAATATTGTGAAATATTATATCAATGTAAAGAACTGTTTTCTATTTTAATAGATTTTAAAATGGAATTAAATCCTGTGATGGTAAAGCTGAATTTTCAGCAACATTACTCCAGTCTTCAGTGTCACATGACCCTTCAGAAATCATTCTAATATGCTGATTTGCTGCTCAAGAAACATTTCTTAATATTATCAATGTTGAAAAAAGTTCTGCTGCTTAAATTTTATTTATTTTTTTGGAAACTGATACATTATTTTGATGAATAGAAAGTTCAAAAGAACAGCATTCATTTTAAATAGATATCTCTCCTAACATTATAAATGTCTTTACAGTCACCTTTAATTTGTCCTTGCTAAATAAAACTGAAAAATAACTTCAAACAGATATCTATTATGATTACTCATCCAGCCAAGAGAAATAATAGCCCACTTATGAAGTGTCACCATGATAGTGATGCTAAATGTATATATATTTTTAAACTGTCTGACCTTTAATCGCAGACTCAGGTGCACTACAGAAATATTTGTATTGATCAATATTTTTTATCTTTGTAAAATTTATTTTTTATCTTTGTTATCTTTCTAGAAATCCTTAAAAGAAGATCAATTTCAGAAACAAAAAAGTGTATAAGAGCAAGACCTTTTTCTTTTGCAAAGAATATATCTTGAAAAAAAAGTATTATTTTTCATATTATTTTTGTTATTATATTGTATTTTTAATTGATATTATCTTTTGCTATTATATATTATATAATATATTTCATATTGGTTTAATTTTTTTCACTATTAAATTCTTCTTGTTTTAAGGATGGGGTAACAAGATATTTTGCAGTGCAATATTAGGGTCTTTATCAATTTGACAAGCAGGAGAAATACCTCTTTTCAATCAAACCTCTCTAAATCAAATGTTGGCGCTGTCTTAAGAAACAATTGGGATATTAGAGAGAGATTTAATTTTAATCGTATTTTTCTTCCATATGATCAATTCTTTAATCCGTACGTATTTCTGTCTCTGATTCTCAGACAAATGACCCAGTGACCAACATCTGCCAGGCCGCAGACAAGCAACTCTTCACTCTTGTTGAGTGGGCTAAAAGAATCCCGCACTTCTCTGACCTCCCTCTGGATGACCAGGTCATCCTGCTTCGAGCAGGTCAGTATCCCTCTATTCAGATGTTAAATGTGTCTGTAGAATGTACCACACGCTCTAAGTGTGTGTGTGTGTGTGTGTGTGTGTGTTTGTGTTTAGGTTGGAACGAGCTGCTCATCGCTTCGTTCTCACACCGTTCAGTGACGGTTAAAGACGGGATCCTTCTGGCCACCGGCCTACATGTCCACCGCAGCAGTGCTCACAGCGCCGGGGTGGGCTCGATATTTGACAGGTCAGGTCGCAACACAGAATCCATCTCACCACCTCAAACCCACACTTAAAAAATGACATTCCATATGACCTTGTCCACTATTTTTATCATTTTAGCATCACTTAGATTTGACATTTCTTTATATTATTCATTCCTTGTATATCCAATACGCTAATCTAAAATCATAATAATGTTTACAGGGTATTAACAGAACTGGTGTCTAAGATGAAGGACATGCAGATGGACAAGACAGAGCTGGGCTGTCTAAGAGCTATCGTCCTCTTTAACCCAGGTAAAGACCTGTCCCGAGCCTTCAATTCTCAAAAACACACAAGGTCCAGACAATTTCAGACAGACAGATCTGCCTAAAGTCAAGTCACCTCTATTTATACAGCATGGAAACATTGTTTGAAAGCAACTTTACATGGATAAACAGGAAAATAATGATTAAATGATGCAAACAGAATTCATTTCTGCTGTAAAGCCGCTCTAAAAAGACAATTGAGACAAAAGTGTCATTATTCAGTTCAGTTCAGGGTTGATTCAGTTCCGTTCAATAACTATGTAAAGTTCATCAATTATGGAATGAGTTCAATTCAGCTATAAAGCAGCTCTGCAGAAAGAAGTGATGTCATCAGACTCAGTTCAGTTCTCATCCAATTGTGTCAGTGAATTTAAGTCAATAATATTGCTGCTTTATATAAATATCCAGCTTTTACCTAATTAGCCTAATGCGTTTTGAATTATGGGAGACTCTTCCAGTTTGGGGAAGGTCCACTTATCCGTCAGTTTGACTGAGTGAGCTGTCCATTTTGCTTCATGCTTATTTTCAGATGTCAGGAGAATAACGTATTTTATTGCGACATGGTATCACAAGAATATCTATGGCAATCTATGGCACTGCATCTTTTTTCCTCCTGATTATTAATTTTGTTTTCTCTTTGTATACCACTGTAACAATATGAAAAAAGGCAACCTATACTGCGCACTTATGGTCTGCTCTCTTAATTTAATTTGCGATATATATCCCACTGGAACGCACTGAGAATCTCTCGTTTTTCTCCCCAAATCCTCACGTCTCTCTCCAGGTTTGTTTCCACACGGATTCTTTAAAATGTAATTGTCTCCCCTTTTTACTTCTAATCCCTATTAACAGTGTTTACTGGAATGTTTCTGAAGCATGTAAATACAATATTTGTTATTGTAATGAGGTTAGTTGTTGTGGGAAGTAGGAGACGTGAACCGGCGAACCGTAACACTTTAATTCCAAAATAAACAAACACTTTAATTCCAAAATAAACAAACACAAAAATGAAAGTAATGGCGACAGCCCCTCCCAGGCCTGGTCCTCTCTCATCCTTCACTGTCGTCGCTCCTCATTTTATGCTTCTTCCGTGAGAGATACGAGACTGGTGCAGTGTGCAGGTGTCGTTTATCATCATTCACACCACCGGCCACCGCCGTTCTCTCACGGTTATCGGCCCTGCCCTGCTTGTCACAGTTATTTGTCAAAATGACGGAAAGCACTTTGAAATATTATCACTCAATACTAAAGTTAATGAACACTTTTGATTAAGGCAACGTATGTTACATAATATTGACATACTACCTGATAGAACACATACATCTCGGAGACGTTGATTTGATGTCATTTTTTTTCATCTGGAAGACGTATTTTTACACATCTAGGAGACGTTTTCTGTCAGATGTTAAATAGTCATTTAGAAAACATCTTTAAGATTTTTATGTTTTAGAATGTATGTAAAACTGACTTTTTAAAGATGTTTATCAGATGTTTGTACACAGCAGATGTTTTCCAGATGAACCGCTCTTTAACAGACATCTTGGAGACGTACGTGTGCTATCTCCGTAATATTGCTGCAGAAAGAATCAATCTTTTGGGGTAGTTTGTGGTCTGTTAAAAGTTCTTTGCTAATGCTTTTACACTTTAAAATTTCCTTTTAATGTCCGATGGTTGAAGGGTGAAGAATAATGTAATCTCATTGCACCCCGTTTTTGAAAATGCTTATTGCGTTAATTTCACTATTGTTATCAGTTTCCCATAATTTGTGTAAAGCGTCATGGGGCGTAGGAAAAAGGTGGATACAAATACAAATAAATGTCCCAATACAGTTTATTTTATCAGAAATAATGGTAACCGTTTACAATAAGGTCTCATTTGTTAACATTAGTTAATGCATTAGCTAACATGAAAAGCAATATATTTTTTTAAAGAATTTAATAATCTTTTTAAACATTAGTTAGTAAAATATAGCTAATGTTAACAAATAAGTTTTTTTTTTTTAAATGTAGTAGTAAATGTTGAAATTGCCATTGACAAAGATTAATACATGCTGTAGAAGTATTGTTCATTGTTAGTTCATGTTAAGTAATGTAGTTAACTAATGTTAATAACACAGTCTCATCCCAAGACGTCATATGACTGACGCTTTTGACCATACGTCAACATCCGACGTTTTAGGGTACCCTTTAACGTCAGTTAGATGACGATCCTAGGGCTCATCTAACTGACGCTTTACCTTTATCGTCAGTTAGATGACGCGGGTAGGTTTAGGTCTGGGGTAGGGTTAGGATTAAAGGGTACCCTAAAACGTCGGATGTTGACGTATGGTCAAAAGCGTCAGTCATATGACGTCTTGGGATGAGACTGGGCTAATGTTAACAAACTAAACCTTACTATAATGTGTTACCGAAATACTTTTTTTGCATCGCAATATATGATTTTTCTGAATCAGAATATAATGTTAAATTAATATTTAATATAATAGATTAATATTATTGATTAATATATTCTTATATTTTATTAGCATAATATATAATACTATTTTGGTCTCTAAGGTTACTGTTTGATGATTTAGTGCTTTTACAACAGCTTGTCAATGGGGCTGGACTTTTCTTCGACCATTTCTCCCCTCTAAAGGGTAAATGTTAGTACCTTTGTTAGACCTTTTTTGGTTACACTTTATTTTACAGTTCGTGTACTTACAGTGTTCTTACCCAAGAAAGTACTGATAATATACGGTAACTACTTGGGTTAAGGTTAGGTTTAGGGGTAGTACCTAGTTATTACCCAGTTATTATAATTGCTATAATAAGTACATAGTATGTACATGCGAAACAGGACTGTAAAATAAAGTGCTTCCCTTTTTATCTAACAGTGTAGAATGATTGAATAAATAAATGTCTTGTTCAGGCAGCAACATTCAGTTTTAAGTCAGGATGATGAAATGCATGTGTTCTTATGTTTTATGTAACTGTCCCTTTTATAGATGCGAAAGGATTGTCAAACCCATCAGAGGTCGAGGCATTACGGGAAAAGGTGTACGCCTCACTGGAGGCCTATACCAAACACAATTACCCCGATCAGCCCGGCAGGTAGTTCCCGCACTGCCACCTTGATATATTATTGATGCAACAGCACTGCTGTTCTTCTGTATTTTAAGACAGACTTTGGCTCTTTATTTGTGTAAATACATACAGTATGTAGGTCATGCGGTTAGTTGTGGAGTCTGAGTGTTTTTTTCTCTTTTCAGGTTTGCCAAGCTGCTCCTCCGTCTGCCCGCTCTGCGCTCCATAGGACTGAAGTGCCTGGAGCACCTGTTCTTCTTCAAACTTATCGGAGACACACCTATAGACACTTTCCTCATGGAGATGCTGGAAGCACCGCATCAAATCACATGACAAAAGTCTTGCTGCATGTAAATATCCCCCAGCGCACACTTAACCCCATTATAACAAAAAGAAGTTCTTATTTTTTACCAAGCACAATGTGAAGAAAAAAACAAACAAACAAACAAACACAAAAGATTTGTATTGGTATTTTTAAAGAAAGAGACACTGTTGAAGTAAAATGTAAGAGTACTGTAAACCTTTATTTTGTACATAGACTTTACCAACTGTGATAGCTGCAACAACAACTAAATGTGAAAATATTTAATTCAAAGCAACACTGTATAAACAGTCACCAGCAATGAGTTTAGAATTCTGTGAAAATAAAATAAAAAGTCTTTTAAAATGTTTTGTTCTTGCCTTATTTTAAAATAATCTTCAGTGGATGAAATGTGAGACATGCATATTTCCACCTTTAACCTTTAACAAACAAGCTATACAATTAGTGAGTTGTAAAATAAAACCCAGATTCACCTTCCTTTGTCTCAGAAACAAATTCACAACCAGTTTTCTTGTTTTATGAATCATGTTATTTAGGTTTTTGGTGTTAAAATATGTCACTGCCATTGTTTTGTCTCAAGATGCACATCAGTAATGTTTTTTCTAAGGCACGTTTATAAAAGCTACTTAAATGTCCGAATTGAACTAAGGCCTCCTGGCTTAATCTAAGCCTTGTCTGTGAAACTTATATTTTTAATTTATATCTAATTCTAATTATAAAAAATATTTATTTAGTGATTAAAACTCTTTACTAAACCAACTAAAATATGAATTTAATACGACAATGTTTCATTAACATCCATTTAATTATAAAATGAGCCCCAGTGCTGTAACTTTATATAAGTGAGGTGTCATAGTGTTGTTCGGGTCTGTCTGATTGTTCTAAATCAATTATTTTGTGACTCACTGGTTGGGAAACTACTTTCTTCCCCTAAAATTAAAAAGCACTTGTAAAATGTCTGGAGCGGTCAGAAAATAAACACCATTAATGCGTTTCTCAGCAGGCATGAATGAAATGTGCTTCTTTCATCTGTCCCTGTTGAGTGTCTAGACTGATGGTATTTATGGAACTGAAAATGCACTTTATGTGTCCATGTGTTTTGATAACAATGCCATAACAATATGTGATTTATATGATTTCTTGAATAACCATAGACATAAGACAAATGTAACAAAACAGAAACAATTTAGTCTCACCTGTGAAATGGCTGCATCAAAATTTGTATGTTTCAGTGCCATCAGTAACATGTCCTGCTCATTCACATCACTGGTGCAAATTAATGGCGATGGATATAACACACATGAACACTGGATTTAATTCATACTTGGTCCTAAAATACATTTTTACAGATTCTACCAAATCTAACATTCGTTATATGAATTTAATCCACAATCCATCTCCGTATGTGCACAATTATATAGCGAATGAAAAACCTTGAAATGATATCACTATTATATCAATATTACCCCTATATCTAGATTACTGTAGCTAAACCGAGCTCTTTATCTTGCCATTATACAGGAACATTACAGAGATATAACAAGTAGGCCTATAAATAACTACAACATATTTAATCCATTAATGGCTATTTTGTCTATTTACAGCTATTTCTAACACATACAATATATAAAAAAGTTTAGGGCCAGTAAGACTTTTTTTTTTTTTTTTTTAATACTTAAATTGTAATAATATTTCACAATATTTCAGTTTTTACTGTACTTTGTATAATTAAAGAAATGCAGCATTGAAACTTCTTTTTAAAAACCTTAAAATATATATTTTTTTAACCCCAAACTTTTGGTAGTTTATGTATTTGAGTTGTATATTTAAGAAATGTATTTAATAAAGTTATGTACACTGCACAATTTATATAACATTTTGAAATTCAGTTAATAACCATTTAGTGTCCCGATCACTGGTTGCAGCACAAAGGAAAGCTTCTTTTTATTAAACAAACTCAAAACTTTACAAAAGACTCTGGAACAGAACAACCAACATTTGTAATGACGAGGACAGACAGAGAACTGAAAGAAACACGGGGTTTAAATAACAAACTGAAACGAGATAATTAATCAAACACAGCTGAAACAAATTAACTCATAGTGATAGTGACCATGGAAACAAAGGAGTGGCGGGAAACTGAACAAAGGAACATATCAAACACAAAAACAAACTGAAAAAGTGACATTTAGAGCATCAGTAAATATAGGTGTTAATAAGTCTGCAAGATATACATCTTTGGCTTTGACGCGATGACTGAGCAATCAATATTACGATACAAACCTCACAGTATCTGTGTCAATAACATGACTAAATCTGTCAACCTAAGCTGTAATAGTGCTAGAACAACACTGATTTTGTGATGTGACACTCAATGATGTGGCCTAAACTGCCCTTAAATTGTCTCTTTCTAAACAAAAAACGAAAACCCATACTAAGCACATGATCTAAGGTTTTGCTTTTTTTCATTTTCTCAGACTATTAACAACAATGTCTGAACAGAGTCTGACTGTATTGGCTTGGATTGTTGGGGACATGTGGACTAATGCGTCTGAATAGTGGGCGTCCCTGAGGCAATGTTGACTTTTTGAAGCACAAGACCAAACCAGAGGATCGAAATAATCACTGCAGTGTGTTTGGAGGTGTGGTACACTGCTTTAACATCTGAAAGACATTACTTCAGAACAAAAACCACTTCCCACAAAGAGGATGTTTTCTCTCTCTCTCTTAAGTTTCTTCGCAGCACATGGCCATTTTATTGCGTCAGGAGCTGAGAGAAAAGCCGAAACATTTATTACATAGCACAATATATTTTTTTTAATGACTACATTGTTGGATTTGGTTTGATTTTGGGTATTAAGAGGTCATTACGCCACCGTCCTTCTCAGTTCGGCTTATGAAACAACCTCGCATACCTTATCAACCACCCAAACAATCACCAAACACTCAAATGGCCTTGACCTCCTACATAAAACCAAATCTTGGACCACATTGAGTGACTCATGAGAGTGAAACAAGAGAAATATGCTGGGCTTTTTGTTGATAGTTACATAGTTTAATTTGCATGACCACATTAGAAAGGTCAAACACCATCTGTGACAACTAAATAAAGTCTGGGAAAAGTGCAGGACCTCTGCAATGACATGGTTTGGTTTCTCTGAATTTGATTAAAAAGTTTCATTTTGACCCATAAGCTGACCGCATTAGGAACATTTATGCACTAAAATCCAGTATCAGAACCACTGGACACTGACATTTTAAAGCCATAATAAAAAATTACAAAATCTAATTAACCGCTCATCCCATTTGTGCAACATTGATATCCAAGGACATTTTTACAAGGGTCACTAACTCTTCTGTCAGTACTGGAGACAAATGCACTGGTGTTGTCACTTTGCTGCTGTTGTCTAGTGTGTGTGTGTGCGTGTGTGTGTGTGCGTGTTTCTGGTAAACCCTACTACATTATGGGGACAAAATGTCCCCACAAAGATGCCAGTATCTGAAATCCTTGTCCTTTGTGGGGACATTTTTTGGTCCCCATAAGAAAAACAGCTTATAAATCATAGAGTGATGTTTTTTGAAAATGTAAAAATGCAGAAAGTTTTCAGGGATGGGGTAGTGTAAGGGGATATAATATACAGTAGAAAAATCATTATGTCTATGGAAGGTCCTCATACAACTGAAGACACAACGTGCGCGTGTGTGTGTGTGTGCTCTTGTTTTTATTACATTGTGAGGACCAAATGTCCCCACAAGAATAGTAAAACGTGAAATCACCTACATTGTGAGGACTAGCCAATGGTCCCCACAAGGGAAATTGATTAATGAACATACTTAATGATGTTTTTTAGAAAATGTAAAAGAGCAGAAAGTTTTCTGTGATGGGTAGGTTTAGGGGTAGGGTTAGTGTAAGGGGACAGAATATACAGTTTGTACAGTATAAAAACCATTACGTCTATGGAGAGCGTCTATGGAGAGTCCCCACAAAGATAGTGGACCAGACATGTGTATGTGTGTGTGTGTGTGTGTGCATGCGTGCGTGCGTGCGTGCGTGCGTGTGTGCTTGTGTGTTAGTGTGTGTGGGAGGTTTGATCCTCTAGTCTGTACATCATCATGCTTTAATTGGGCTGCAGTGGTTAATTAAAGTTTCAGGCCAACAGGAGAAATCCAGCTGCCATACAATATAAAAGAGACAGAAGAGCCCAAGGACAGAACAAGGTGAGTCCACAAAGACGCTTCTTTTCGGTAAGTCTTTCTCCGCATACACTCAAAAAAATTTTTTTTGATGCAGTTCACTTTATTTAAACAATTCATTTTTCTTTAACACCATTGTATCAGGTTTCTCATTCAAACGTGATTTCTTCATGTTAAATTGTCTTAAAAACAGTTTCTTTTTTGCTTAACTCTTAACAAACGGTTGAAAGAAAGTTTCAATAAAGTAGTTCAATCAAAGACGACTTCAATCACGGCTTTTCAACGCAAAACTATAAAAACGTCGAATGTTTTGTGATCTTTCTTAGCCATACCTGTCAAAAGTTGAAACATTCAAATGTTTTAATGTTTTTGAAAGAAGTCTCTTTTACTCACCAAGGCTGCATTTATTTAATCAAAAATACAGTAAAGACAGTCGTATTGTGAAATATTATTACAGTTTAATTTTTCTTTATATTTTAAAAGGTATTTTATTCCTGTGATGGTAAAGCTGAATTTGTAGCATCATTACTCCAGTCTTCAGTGTCACATGATCCTTCAGTAATCGTGCTGATTTACATGCTCAAAGAAACATTTATTATTATTATCAATGTTGAAAACAGTTTTTGCTGCCTAACATGTTTGTGGAAACAATTATACTATTCAAACATTTGTGGTAAGATTAAAAAAGAGAGATATATTAATGTATTGACAGTAAAGACATTTATAATGTTACAAAAGATTTGATAAATGTAATAAATGCTGTTCATTGAACTTTATATTAATCAAAGAATACGGAAAAAAGAATCACCGTTTACACAAAAATATTAAGCAGCACAACTATTTTCAACGTTGATAATAAGAATTGTTTCTTGAGCAGCAAATCGGCATATTAGAATGATTTCTGAAGGATGTGACACTGAAGACTGGAGAAATGATGATTAAAATGCAGCTTTACCATCACAGGAATAAATTACATTTTAAAACATATTCAAATAGAAAACAGTTATTTTAATTTAATAATATTAAACAATATTACAGGGTTTTTTATTTATTAATTAAATAATGCAGCCTTGGTGAGCATAAGAGACGTCTATCAAAAACATTTCAAACGTTTCCCATCTTTTGACACAGGTGTTGTTTATCAGTGTGCACTGTTACCATGACTGGATCCGCTCTGGTTTCGTCTCTCCTGGCACTGGCCTGTGTTCTCCTGCCGCTGTGTGCTGCTCAAGGTGAGTCGGATACTTTCTAGTGAGGTCCATCGTGGTTCTGGTGAGTTCTGGTCGAATGCAGCATGTGTTGTTGTGTGCAGGCAGCTGTGTGGGCAGATGTGGGGACCCGTTCGCCCGCGGACAGGTCTGTAACTGTGACTACAACTGTTTTGTCCACGGCGAATGCTGCAAGGATTTTGATGACGTCTGCACCGTTAGTAAGACCCTCACCACCACCTCACAATAAAGTTGCTACTCGTTAATTTTTATAAGGCTAATAATTTACTTATTTATTAAAAGTTGAATAATAGTATGCTTTTTAACACATTTAAAGGGATAGTACAATTGATACTAGATTAAATGATTCAATTAATTACAAGAAAATATTTGGTGAACAAAATTTTTGGGTGAACTATCCCTTTAAAGGTGTTTAAATGTATGCTGGATACTTGTTTTTGCTTTAGTCATTTTAACTGTTTAACGTTTCTCCATTTTTAAACCTTCACCAAATATTTTCTTGTAAATAATTGAATCAATTAATGATGTAAAGCCTGTCATGAAATAATAGTTAGATTTTTTTTTTAATTTAACAGTTTATTGAATGTTTAGAAAATCTGTAAGAATTAAAGAATTATGAAGAATTTTGATTGTGCTTTGTGTATTGCATTTTAATGGTCAATTGTATGGCCAATATACTATACACCCCAGTTTTTTTCTGAGGCCCAAACTAAGAAAAAAATATTTAGTTATTCATATGACCAAAAATTAGGTTGTAATACAAAATCAGTACAGCAGATTGCACAAAATGCATATAAATATCAGTTGTGTCTTAATAAGATGATATTTAAAAGCTTAGTTTTATGTGTATTTAAATGCATTAAAAGCTCTGTAGTCTGATGTATCATTTGATATTTTAACTTTTTTTTTTTTTTTGATAATCAAGTAGGCCTAAACCTAAGTTGCTTCAGTCCAGTAAATGTTCATCTTGAAATATTAATAACAAAATTAAGTTATTCTTTATAGAAATCATGAAAGATTTTACTGCAAAAAGACACTTGTACCGTGTGAAATCATTGTGCACGATTGTGTAAACACTTTTTTTAGCAACATTTTGATCATGTTGATCATTTAGAGACCTTAGAAATGCATGTGTCATATATGATAGGGTAGGTTTGACAGGGTTAAAAGTGTTGTGTGTGATTGGCAGGGGACTCGTGCAGGGGTCGCTGTGGTGAGCCGTTCCAGCGCGGGAGACAGTGTGAGTGCGACTCTGACTGTGCGCTGCACAACACCTGCTGCCCGGACTACAGCCCACAGTGTGGTAGGACAGGCACAAGCTTTACACTACGACAGGGCTTTTACAGTATAAAAACACTACCTAACATAACTATATGCTACTTAGATAGCATTCATTCGAATTGTTATAAATGACATGAATGTCTTGAAAATGTACTGACTTGATCAGATACCAGTTTTATTTTAGTTTTGACTTATTTCCATCAGATGCTTTCTCCCAATTGCAAGCTGCAAGAAGCTCAAAACTGAACAAACCAACAGGTATTATTTTTTATGTATATTTAATCCTCTTTTTTTTGTATGACTATGACCTTTCCCTTTGGAAAGTTAACCATGATTTTACTACAAATAAAACCAAATAAACGTTATTGTACTGAAACCATGGTATCCATAGTTATAGTTCTATTCAAACATGGTTACTTCACTTTTACTTAAAAAAAATGGTTAATTTTGGTGACAGCTTGAGGGACCCCTTTTGATTGGCTGTAGATACTGTAAATTCAGGAAAAGGTCATTGCCTCAAGCTACAACATGTTAGACATTTACATTTATTCATTTAGCTGACGCTTTTACCCAAAGCGACTTACAATTGCTATATATGTCAGAGGTCGCACGCCTCTGGAGCTACTAGGGGTTAAGTGTCTTGCTCAGGGACACATTGGTGTCTCACAGTGGATTCGAACCCGGGTCTCTCACACCAAAGGCATGTGTCTTATCCACTGTGCCGCCATCACCACCAACACCCCCCCACCCCACCCAAAGTCAAAATTGTCTTCAGTCCCTCCAAAGACCAAAACACCAAAAATGCCTGATCTGAATCCCATCAGAGCTTACGAACAGCCTTCAGACAGTGAGAGTGAGAAGGAACGTACAGGTTTATTTAATCTGTGGAGATTAATTGCAAAGACAGACTGTATTTTAAAGATTACAGGTAACTGAACAGGATACAGACCAACCCAATCTAATGGGTTATTGAGATTTGTTCACTCGCACAAAAGTTGGGACCAGAAGATAAAACAGGACATATTAGTGAACGACAGTGGTTTATGAAACCGCAATCACCAATGGTGAGCCCATCTGACTGGAAGACCTGTAGCTCTCATTTTATAATAACTTCAGATTGAATAATGACAAAGTGTATTTTTATGTTGTGTTTTTTAGATTATACTCAGAAGTGTATGGCAGCGTGTCTCGCAGCCCAGCAAAGCCCAGATCTCATGAGAGATGGTAAGTTCAGAAAGCAGACTTGCATGTCTTCAGTGCCTTTATTACATATATTTTATACATACACACACTAAGATTTATTTGGCAAGATATTTTTTTCTAAGAAGTCTCTAGTGTTCACCAAGGAGGAATTTATTTGATCAAAAATAGTTAAAAACAGTAATAGTATGTGATATTACAATTTAAAATAGCTGGTTTCGATTTGAATAGATTATAAAATGTAATTTATTCCTGTGATGGTAAAGCTGAATTTTCAGCATCATTACTCCAGTCTTCAGTGTCACATGATCCTTCAGAAATCATTCTAATATGCTGATTTGTTGCTTAAGAAACATTTCTTAATATTATCAATGTTAAAATCAGTTGTGCTGCTTAATATTTTTTTTGGGAAAAATTCAGAATTCTTTGATGAAAAGTTCAAAAGAGCAGCATTTATTTGAAATAGAAATCTGTAATATTTGTAATATTATAAATGTATTTACAGTCACATTATGTATATATATTTTTGTGCAACTAAATAACTTTATGGCTCCATCTGAAGCTCCACCACTTCCTGCTGGTGGCCCTTCGCCCCTGGACATCGTCCTCTATGCTCCTCGGACACCCTCTGACACACCAGGTAACAGCTTCATGTGCTTGCTTTAAAAGAATTAACTTATTCAAATTAAAAATAAATATACTTTTAATGGGAAAGAGACAACTTTCAAATACATTACACATGGGATTGCATGGCTTAGGGAAGAATTTCAGAAACTTGGTGGGGAAGCACATTATCTTGTAATGGTTGGTTAGACTTGATTCAATTCATGATTCATAGGGTTTTGGCTGAATTCAAAAGCAATTTGTGCAAATTTAGAATGATTTTTATTAATTTCTTTATAATGTGTCTTGAGCAAGAAAAAGAAACTACTTTATTGCACCCAAAGTAATTTTAAAAGTCAGCATTAAATATATATAATTTTGCCGTCTCAAGTTTACCCTTGCAAAAAAAAAAAAAAAAAGAAGAAAAAAAAGGGGGACAGTGCTTTTTTATTCAGTTCTGGTATTTTAAAATAAGCTATTTCACCTAACAAATGTTTATATATATATATATATATATACATATACACTCACCGGCCACTTTATTAGGTACACCTGTCCAACTGCTCGTTAACACTTAATTTCTAAGCAGCCAATCACATGGCGGCAACTCAGTGCATTTAGGCATGTAGACATGGTCAAGACAATCTCCTGCAGTTCAAACCGAGCATCAGTATGGGGAAGAAAGGTGATTTGAGTGACTTTGAACGTGGCATGATTGTTGGTGCCAGAAGGGCTGGTCTGAGTATTTCAGAAACTGCTAATCTACTGGGATTTTCACGCACAACCATCTCTAGGGTTTACAGAGAATGGTCCGAAAAAGAAAAAACATCCAGTGAGCGGCAGTTCTGTGGGCGGAAATGCCTTGTTGATGCCAGAGGTCAGAGGAGAATGGCCAGACTGGTTCGAGCTGATAGAAGGGCAACAGTGACTGAAATAACCACTCGTTACAACCGAGGTATGCAGCAAAGCATTTGTGAAGCCACAACACGCACAACCTTGAGGCGGATGGGCTACAACAGCAGAAGACTCCACCGGGTACCACTCATCTCCACTACAAATAGGAAAAAGAGGCTACAATTTGCAAGAGCTCACCAAAATTGAACAGTTGAAGACTGGAAAAATGTTGCCTGGTCTGATGAGTCTCGATTTCTGTTGAGACATTCAGATGTTAGAGTCAGAATTTGGCGTAAACAGAATGAGAACATGGAACCATCATGCCTTGTTACCACTGTGCAGGCTGGTGGTGGTGGTGTAATGGTGTGGGGGATGTTTTCCTGGCACACTTTAGGCCCCTTAGTGCCAATTGGGCATCGTTTAAATGCCACGGCCTACCTGAGCATTGTTTCTGACCATGTCCATCCCTTTATGGCCACCATGTACCCATCCTCTTATGGCTACTTCCACCATGTCACAAAGCTCTAATCATTTCAAATTGGTTTCTTGAACATGACAATGAGTTCACTGTACTAAAATGGCCTCCACAGTCACCAGATCTCAACCCAATAGAGCATCTTTGGGATGTGGTGGAACGGGAGATTCGCATCATGGATGTGCAGCCGACAAATCTGCGGCAACTGTGTGATGCCATCATGTCAATATGGACCAAACTCCCTGAGGAATGCTTCCAGCACCTTGTTGAATCTATGCCACGAAGAATTGAGGCAGTTCTGAAGGCAAAAGGGGGTCCAACCCGTTACTAGCATGGGGTACCTAATAAAGTGGCCGGTGAGTGTATATATACACACACCACAAGAAAAAAACAACAGAATTTACACAAAAGACCCAGTTCAAAAGTATAATGTTACCGGATTTGATAATCAAAAAATTAACCAAACTGCATACATGGCTCCACAGGTATTGGTTCCAACCCGTCCGGTTTCCCTCTACCTGAATCCGGTCCTGCTCCTGCAGCTGGACCACTACAGGCAATGGGACCTTCCTCTGGGGCACTACAGGCAGGGGGACCTTCCTTTGGGAATCCCCTAACCATCCCTGTGCAGGTCTCCCTCTCTGTCAGCGGACAAGGCGACGGGCCGTCCAGCGGACCTGGCTCTGGTTCAGGTCGACCCAGCACTCCTACAGACATCGCCCAGGCCATGCCAACCAACAGCCCTGCAGGAGCTGGTATGTAAAACTTATGAATTTGTTCGTTCCTGAAATCAACATTGATGTATGAACATATTTGAAATTAGATGTATTCAGTATAAAAAAACAAAACTTTTTTCATTTAGGGAGAATGATTATAAAAAAAAAGGGGTAAAAAAATAGGTATTTTAACTTTATTAGGGCATAATTTAACATATACTGTCAATCTTTCATGGTATATACTTCTGGTTATTCAGTTAATTCAAATAAATAAAATCTGAATATATTTGAACCATTTTTCTGGGGTTTTTTAAGATGCAAACTCAGACCCTGATCTCTGCAATGGGCTTGCCATCGATGGAATGGTTACTCTCTTCAACGGCACCATCATAGTTTTCAGAGGTAAAACTTCTGTATATATTTTGTTGCGTATTGTGCCGTTTTTTTCTAAAGACACTAATTAAGAAAAATGCTTTCCTTCTCAGGTCACTACTTCTGGCTGCTGAACCCCAAGACCAAAAGGGCCGGTCCTGCTCGTAGAATCACTGAAGAACTGGGCATCCCGTCTCCCATCGACACGGCCTTCACACGCTGCAACTGCCAGGGCAAGACCTACATCATTAAGGTACTGAAGAACATGCAAAATGTTGCAAACCAACTGTGTGTTTGCAACCCCTAAAAAAAACACAGAATTGTAAATTTTCCTTCACTAAGGGTGACAACTACTGGAGTTTTGAGAATGGTGTTAAGGAGCCTGGATATCCCAGATCAGTGTCCCAGGACTTTGGTGGGCTCACCGGGGAGATCACTGCTGCTCTGCCAATCCCAGCCACCAGAAAGAGGCCCGAGTCTGTGTACTTCTTCAAGAAAGGTGCTCTCGGCCCCCTATGTTTGATAAGCATCATTAGAAATAACTAAAATGAGAATATTAATCATTATTAGCATTTTCTAATCAGGAGGCACAATTCAGAAATCCTCTTATCCCCCTGGAAGTGGACCAACTTGCAGTGGAAAGAAATCCAAAAATTCAGTCTACGCCAAGATCCGCCGTGCCAGACAAGCAGGTACTAAATGAACAAAGTACTAAATGCTAAATTGAGGTACTTGAAGATAATGGTCTCAACCAGTGCATTGAAAATAATAGCAACAGAACAGTTATATGCTACTATAGTATCCATTTTGAATTTAACTTGAACTTTTTCACTTTTCATTTTAATTTAAAGGATAAGTTCACTTCAAAATGAAAATTCTGTCATTTTCTCACCCTCAAGTTGTTTCAAACCTGTATGAATTTCTTTCGTCTGCAGAACACAAAAGATGATATTTAGAAGAATGTTGATAACCAAACAGTTTTTGGACCCCATTGACTTCTATAGTATTTTTTTTACTACTATAGAAGTCAATGGGGTACATCAATGGTTTGGTTACTGACATTCTTCTAAACATATTCAGTGTTCAGCAGAAGAAAGAAATTTATACATGCTTGAAACAACTTGAGGGTGAGTAGATGACAGAATTCTCATATTGAAGTGAACTAATCCTTTAATAATTTTATGTACCCTTTGTAATAGTTTATATATATATATTTAAAAAAGCTTCATTTTAGAAATTTGAGCACTTCAGCCTAAACTCAATGAATGAAAATTATTTTTAATACTATTAGTTTTAGTTAATGACGACAACACTGCAAACAAATAAATACAACCTCAAAGGTCATTTAATACGTCTCATTTAACAGAGATCCAGTTGTCGGGGGAGATCAACATCACACTCAAAATGAACGGCTTCCCGACCCCCGTGACATCAGCCATGTCCATGCCCAACCCCAAGAAGCCCGATGGTTTCGATTACTTTGTTTTCTCATGGCGTAAGTAACAATATTTTGTCTTGCAACAGATAAAAACTAATACTTGTGTGTTTAGAAGTTTAAAATTTCAGTCAGTTTCTTTGAATCGGTTCATTAAATCGGTATATATGTAATAACACAATCTCTGTCATTTACAGCTAAAGTCTTCAATGTCAAGATTAGCGGTGAGCTGCCTGCTTTGACAGCCCCTGTCAGCCATTCCTCTCAGCAGAATGACATCAGCAAGTGGCTCAACTGTGCCTGAAAGACCCGCACTAAACAAACACCACCTGCAGCTGCATGGCGAGAAAGATTCTCCATTTATTAGCAAAACCTTTGAACATAGCGTCAGGATGATTACTCTCAAAATATAAAACAACAAATCGAACCAACATTGAAAAGAAACATTAACCAAAGTAAAAAAAGCAGTAGGCTGATTCCGGGGTCTTTGAATAGTGTCGATCATGGGCGTGTGATCAGTGTTTCTGCTGGGCAGACGCTGTGAAGGCAGGCGGATTTAGAAGGGAGTGCCTCTGTTGAGTCCTCGACCCCGGCCTCCACGAGGAAAATCAATACCTATAGGATAACATTGAGATACCAAATTGAATCTCACTCTAAACAAATTGAAGATTTTTGTAGATTAAGTTTCTACAATAAAAAAAATTCTACAGAACAAACATCCAATTTAATACAAACTGTTGAATAATGTCCTGACAAATAAAAAGCTTCTGTATACATTTCAATTAACCTTTGCTTCAATAAAATAAAAGCTTTAAAAATACAGTCTGTGTGGTGTTACTATACAGTACGTGAGAGAGTGTGAGTAATGAGGATGAGTGACATGAGTGAGTACTGGGATCCTAACCTCTCCTGATGAGCTGGTTCCTCCGGGGCAGCTGGTGCTGAAGGAGGAGTCGGCTTGCAGGCTTGGCCTGACCAGTACTGCTGCTAGTGCTGGTATCTAAAGACAACGAGAAGCGGGGTGTTGTTGGTTTCATATAGTTTCACATTTTCAAGAAAAGTTTAAACAATCTCTCAAATGACAAAAAAACGTCATGTTTTTGTCAACTATTTTAAAGTAAAAAAAACAAACACTTTCATTACACCTTAAATACATGTGCAAACGCATCAAGATTTTAAAAAAAGCATTTTTGTACAAATAATACATACTCATAAATACCGTGATTTAGTTAAAAGTGGAGGTTTTATTACTATTATTTTTATTAATATAGCCTTGGGTGATACAATGATGATGACAACAATATGCTTTGCTTAACAAGTACAACTAATTTTACTAAACTACTTACTGTTTCTTTTCAAGAATTTCATTCTTTACTGAGGCTTTTTCTGAATTATTTCAGAAATTAAATACATTGGTTAGTTACACTTTATTTTAAGGTGTTACACTGTCATAATACATTTCAGCACTACATGTACTTACTTAGGGTTAGTTGCATGTAATTATGAACAATTTTAAGTAATTACTTTAGCAACTACATGTAACAAGGAAACTGTAAAAAAAAAATAAAAAAAAAAATTTGGTGTTACTTTAACTGGTCCTACTGACCCACTCAGAGAGGGATTTGAACCGTGTTCTCCAGCGTGGGAGGCGGCGCTCTAACATGGACGCTAAAGGCCGCAGCTTCTAGCGTCAGTCGCTCTTGAGATCAGGGGAGGGAGGTTTACACGCACAGCTCTTACTGGCCTACGACAGTTACATTGCCAATAGATTTTTTCTTTTTTAAATGAACATAGATACAAGTATGAAATGGTGTGTACCTGCGGAGCTGGATGTGGGCTCTTGACTAGTGGAGGGCATGCTGGCATCGTCGAGCGGCTGAGTGGACTCCATCTCCGACTGGCCCTCTAGACACGCCTCACTACTCGCCCTATACAGATAGCACAATTACTACAAATCCATTGAAAAAACTGAAAGAGAGGTGAACCAATAAACTGAGTGAGCACCCACCCTTCACTCTCAGCCTCAGCCACAAAAACATCATCTCCATCATCTCCCGGGACAGCTTCGCCTGGGGCGGTCAGACTGGCGGTGGACGTGCTCACCATGGGAACCGACTGAGAGGCTGTCTCTGACACATCAGAGGGGTGACTCTCTGTGAATACAGTCACTGTCCAGACAGATGAAAGTGGTAGGAGAACAGTTAGGTTTGACTAACAGACATGTATATCGACCAAATGAACATAACCTGACTTCCACCAGCTGCTCACCTGGAGCAGCCACTTGTAGAGGGGTGGTGGGGACACTCCTGCCTCCAGATTCTTCATCGTGAGTGGGCAGGAAGAGAGGACTTTCATACATGCCCAACCCTGCCAAAGACAGACACCCTCTTACTTTTATGCGACCCACATAACAGGAAGAATGCCGGGTCTTACCCTGCATTCACATCAATTACACTACTTACCAGAATGATCACAATTACCAATATCCAAATAGTAAAAAAAAAAATCAAATAAATAGGACTTATTCCATTTGACATCATGTAAAATCCTAAGCAAACTGAATGTTTTGCGGTCATTAAAGCAGTACATGGCTTATTTAGCATTATGGTAACACATTAATGTAAGGTTCTGTTTGTTAACTAGGCATGCATATTGGTCACCAGATGATATTTAAAGGGTTAGTTTACCCAAAAAATGTAATTCTGTCATTAATTAATATACGTATCATATTAAAATGTGATATTTTACAGCATTTACTGATCATGGTTAAAGTTAATTTATAATTATACTGTTCATAATTAGCACATGCTAGTTTACAATGCATAAAAATTGCGTATAACCAGTGGAGGACGAAGAACACAAATTGAGTACTTTAGTTAAAGTACAGGTACCCTCATAAAATTTTATTCTAGTAAATGTATTAAGTACACCTTTTCAATTGTACTCGAGTAAAATTACAAAAGTACTTGATTTTTACGTAATCAGGATTTAACAATTTTATATTAAAGGGGTGGTTTAATGCCCCTTTTTACAATATGTAAAACAAGTCTCTGATGTCCCCAGTGTGTATGTGAAGTTTTAGCACAAAATACCCCACAGATTATATATTTTATAGCATGTTAAAATTGTCCCTTTTTGAGGGTGAGCAAAAACAACGTCCTGTGTGTGTCCCTTTAAATGCAAATGAGCCGCTGCTCCCGGCACAGAAAGCGGAGCTTCAAGAGCTCGTGTGTTAGCAGGCAGCTTGCAGACATGCACTAAAATGTCAGAAACTGTTCTGCCTTTTATGTTCAAACCGAAGTCGGACAATGATGGAGAGACTCAAGAAGACGTAGAATGCAACAGGACGTTTCTGAATGGTTAGTTGAAGATAGTTAACACCACATCAGCTACATACATTCATCAAGTCATTGACTAGCATATTCTGCCATGATAATCTATAAATCACTAGTGTGAGAACTGTTGTAAGATGCCTACAGAGTAACATGCTATTGCATTTGTGTTACATACTGTATTGCAATAAATGTGAAAAGACGGATGCGACAGCTTGAGCAGACTCCCAAATGTGCTCTATACAACTCTTCCTCTACTCAAGGACTCAGCCCCTTTGTTGGGTGTTCCCAGGGGCAGGGTTTATATAAATTTTAGGGTTTGTGATGTCACTAACCCGGGAGGACGCTTGTGTAGTCCCTATCAGTCATTTGTTGTAGTCCAGGGATAGGCAACTCCGGTCCTGGAGGGCCACAATCCTGCTGAGTTTAGCTTCAGCCCTAATACAAACTCACCTGTCTGTATCTATTTAGTAATCCTGAAAACCTTGATTGTTCAGGTGTGTTTAATTAGGGTTGGAGCTAAACTCTGCAGGAAAGTGGCCCTCCAGGACCGAAGTTGCCTATCCCCGCTGTAGTCCTTAAAAAGTGATTTCTGTAAAAGAAAATCTCTCTTTGCTATGAACTTTGAGCGTTGTAACTTTGCAGATGTTGGGGTGGTGGGTCTGACATCATGAATTATGGATTGTCAAGTAGCCAGCACTAGTAAATAAGGAAGATTAGTGACTGCAGATACATAATATGTATTGATCTGCAAGTGAGAAAAAGCTTAATTTCATTACCAAAACATGCCATACACTATCAAAACATTAAATATATTAAAATATAAATTTAGGTTACTGATAATTCATGTGTTCACACAAGTGAAAAAACTAAATATAACACAGTATTTAAAAATGAGGGGGAAAAAAAATGAGCAGCTGCAATCAGATCAGTCCAATTTGCGAATTAATCATTCGGTGTGATTTGTGAACCGATTTAACAGGTTCCTTGAAAAAAATCAGCTCGTTCACGAATCGGGGAGCAGGTGACGATTTCTTCTGAGGAACGACATGTTTTAGGAAATCTAGTGGAGTAAAAAGTATGAAATGTAGTGAAGTAAAAGTTTCTCAAAATAAAAATAATCTGGTATAAAGTACAGATACTTGAAAAATGTACTAAAGTAGTAAAAATACTTTGTTACTGACTCCGCCACGGTGTATAACTTATATTCAATGTTAAAATGTACACTACTGCTCAAAAGTTTGGGGTTGATACAATTTGAAAACTGACAGTAAAGACATTTATACTGTTACAAAAGACTTTCTATTCATTAAAGAACCCTGAAAAAAGAATCAGTTTCCACAAAATATTAAGCAGCACTACAGTTTTCAACACTGATAATAATAAGAAATGTTTCTTAAGCACGGAATCAGCATATTAGAATGCTTTCTGAGGATCATGTGACACTGAAGTAATGTTGCTGAAAATTCCGCTTTGCCATCACAGGAATAAATTACATTTTAAAATGTATTAAAAAAGAAAACAGATATTTTAAATTGTAATAATATTTCTCTTACTCTATTTTTAATGAAATAAATGCAGCCCTGGTGAGCGTAAGAGAATTTTTTCAAATACATCAAACTTTTTGAACGATAGTGTATTAATAAATAAAAAATAATATAATAATAAATACTGTAAAAAATATAGTTCAGAGTTTCCACAGAAACTAATGTTTGAGCCAAAAAGACATGAACTGACCTAAAACAATCTCCGGGTTGTCATCTTGTAATCTCGAAAAAGTAAAAGCATCATTAACTGTGTAATGCTGGTTCTCACCTCCATGTGTGGCCAGATGGCTCAAGTCAGAATGAGAGGAGCTGGCCTGAGGCATCATGTCCTCAGGAGGGCCGAAACGGAAGCGAGGAACGCCAGCCACCTGAGGAGAACTGAGATGGAGAGACGCATCATTAACAGAGGTGTTTAATGATGTGTCCCTTTTTGCTATAAAGAGTGAAAAGCTTCTGTGACTCACTGAATGGCCTCTGCAAAGCCGTCTGTGCGGTGTGGCACCACAAGGGTGGGAGTGCTGGGAACCATTCTGTCATCGTCATCAAAGAAGTGTTGCTGTAGGAACCAAAAAGATGGTCAGAAACTCTGAAGGTCTAAAGACGTGGGATGTTTGCATTGGTATTACACACAAAGTTCACTCACCATGCTTCCGATTCCAGGCGTGAGCTGGGGTGCACGACTCATCGAGGGCCGCCTGCTCTGTCCTGGCTGCCTCTGTGGAAAATAATGGTAGAGTCATCAAAATTATTTAATAAAGAAATGGAGTATGTGAATTATGTAGTGACCAAAAAACAAATCAAAACTCTTATGCTTGAGGGCATGGTTTGTCGTCCATACCTGCATGATGGGGGGTCCAAGCTCAGGAATGGGGTGGATGTTGAGACGTGGGGGTGGGGTGTGATGCGGTCTCCGGGGGGATTGGGGCAAGCGTAGGCCCAGGGAGGAGGTGGTGGTGCTGGGGACTGGCTGGTGCTCTCTCACAGGCTCAGCAGGGAAGGACTCCAAGGTGCTGACACTAGCTTCACCTGTGAACAGAGTTAATTACTATTGCTAGATCCGATAAACATATTCTTTAGAAAGAGCTATATTCTACACTTTCATAATCTAGTCGTCATTGGATAACCTTTTTTCTATGATGGTGATCAAAGAATCCCGAAAATAAAATGCATCACGGTTTACACAAAAATATTAAGCAGCACAACTGATTTCAACAGTAAAACAAAAAGAAATGTTTCTTGAGCAGCAAATCAGGAATAAATTACATATTAAAATAAAATATAATAGCTGAAAACAGCTCATTTAAATTTAAATGTTTCCCAATATTATTGTTTTTACAATTTCGATATTTTTTTAAATTCCACCTTGGCGACCATAAGAGACATTTCAAAAACAATCTCCACAAACTTTTCAATGGCAGTGTAGGTACAGTAACATTAGCGACTCTGAGAAGTGAACGTGTTGTGTGTGTGTGTGTGCGTGTGTGTGTGTGCGTGTGCGTGTGTGCGTGTGCGTGTGCGCGTGTGCGTGTGTGTGTGTGTGTGTGTGTGTGTGTGTGTGTGTGTTTGTACCACTGCTCTGAGAGTCTGCTTGCTTCTGGATCGACTCAGATGCTTCTTGACTCTCTTCATTGTCAATGCCTGGATCATCTCCCCCATCACCCTGCCAACACACCAAAAACCACATCAAAACCACCATAACATGTTAAACAGTCAAACTCACTAGAATAATAAAAGAATCTCAAGTACTGTAGTAAATTAGAATCATCTACTAGCAAACAACAGTAAAGCAACTTAATCGTTGTCGTTAAGTGTTCTAAAAGTAGGCGTCACCTCTGCCTCATTCCCCTCATAGGCCTCATTGGCATCTGCACTCCCACTGCCTTCATTACTCTCCTCAGCTGCTTCTGCCATCCCTCCATCACCATCTTCATCATCTTCATCTTCAGCATCATCATCATCATCATCTTCATACTGCAGAAAGAAGAAAGGTTAATACATGTTGGTAATTACATAGCTTCTCTGAGAAACACACTGACCTGTCCAGGCTCCTCCTGCTCCTCCTCCTCTTCCTCCTCAGTGCCACTATCTGTCTCTATGATGATGACGTCATGCTTATACTCCTCGGATGAGTCGTGTCCGCTGATCTGAGTCTCGGATGGTTGGGACTCACTCACTTGATCCATTGGGACAGACTGAGACAAAGATTCTTCATCTCCCTCTCCTAACACGGGATATGCTTCCTGTGAGCGATGAACAGACATGATTAGTGCAATGGTGGTTCATTGCTGGGATGAATAGTTAGTTAAATGCTGTTAAGGGATAAATGGCTGGTACCTCACTGGCATCAGAAGGCTGCTGGACTTCTCCTGAAGCTTCACCCATAGCATCATTACTCTCCTCAGTACCTGAAGCATCCTGCAAAAAGGGCATTGTGGGATGACGTATACATCTAAAGAGTACATTTTCAATGGTCAAAGCACTATAACTACACAAGTGTTTCCTGCACTGCAAATGGAGCATCTACAACAAAGAAATACATTTTACATGAGCTGTGAGTTTTCAAAGACTGTAGAAAGATGTTTTGTCTGTTTATTTTATAATTACCAGACACATATAGTGTGACCAGTGTATCGGATTCAAAAATGAATGAGCACATTCCTTTTTCCTCCTAATGCATTCTCAATCTGACAACACCTTTTTCATCCCTGGTTCAGTTTTGACCCGGTGTAGTGTAATCTTCTAATAACTCATAACTTAATTTTTAACTACAAAAAGGCCCATAACATCATGTGCAAAGCCTCAGTTGATATTCAGGTCAAAATCAGCCCATGACACAATAAGTGATGCAATGTATACATTTTTTTTAAATGATTATATCTTTAAAAAAACATTCTAAAAAAAAAATTGTCTTAACCCATTTCCAAAGTATTGCTTCCCTACTAAAAACTAGTAGGATTTCTTTTTAAAATGATGTACTCTTTTCCGGGATTCTTAATAAACAAGCATCAAGGTATACTCTGCTCACCTCCAGGCCCAGTCTTCTTATGATGCGGAGCTTCTTAGTGATGGGTGGGTGGGTGGGGTCGTCCTGTGTGGAGTCGCTCACCTCGGTGGAGCTCTCCTGCTCTTCCTCTCGCATTCGTTTGGGCACAGATGAGCCTGCTGTCGCTGACACTGACAGAAGAATGGTACGTCAGTAAGAAACCTCATATTAATAAAGTGGAGGCAAGGGGTTTCTAGGGGATCAGTGTAAAAGTTCTGAGAAAGTGTAAAAGTTGTAAAATAACAATAAAACGTTAATAACCAAATCTGATTCATAATATCGTACTTAACATTGTGGCTCTTATTATTTGGTTACTAGTTAACATTATTTGGTTACTAGTAAAATATTTCTGACCAAGGCCAAAAATCAATGTTGCTGCAATAATTTTTTTATATTTGTAATAACATGCACAGATACATCATGTAGAGTAAGATTGGGAACTTGTATGAATGTAAATAGATGTTGACTTGAAATATCTTGGTTATTTGTACCTGTCCCAAAGACAGCAGTGGAAGTGGACGGCCTCTCCATCTGTGAGCTATGTACTGCCTCCATAATGGTCGTTGCTGGTTCCTGACTGGCCTGCTGCTGAGTGGGCTGGACAAAAGCAGTGGCTTGACTCTGCTGCAGGCTGAGGATTGGCTGTGTTGTCTGTATGTTAGGGCTAGTGGAGCGCACTGAGCCGCTGGTGCTGCCATAGACAGTCACATGCTCTAGTGGACCCTCTATGGATGGCAGAGCTGATGGGACAAAACAATGACAATTTACCACTTATGCACTAAAATAAATCATAAGATTTCATGAAGCCTGACCTCCAGCCATACCTTCCTGCGTTTCGACCTGTGTGGTGGGCATGACTGTGGCTGTGGGCGTGGTTACAGGAGCGGGTGTTACCATTGGGCGGATGCTTGCCCTAGGGGTGGACTTGCTCCCTGCAATCGGTGAAGGCTTGCTGGGGGTGGCAGCGACTGGTGTGGGCTTGATGTTAGCGGTGGGCGGCTCGGATGTACTGGCACTGGTAATAGATGAAATATGAAAAGACAATATTGAACACTGCTGGAATAAAATATTTATCCTCTTGAATTTCAGCTCTAAATGGAGAATTACCTTCCTCTGTCAGCCGCAGGTGTGGGTTTGAGAGTGACCTGTCGAGCATCTGATGACCTCTGTGCCTCCTGAACCTGGAAAGATCACAAGTACCTTGATCAATAAAGGACAAACGCTTAAATATTTACCTAAATCCTTTAAAGCCAGATGTCTCTGGCCAGATATATAAAACGTAATAGTTAAAAACCCATGAATGAAATGGAATACAGACACAGTATTTCTACATATATCTGTCAGAGTAAATATGGGCAGTGAGTACAGAGTTTGTGGTACTGTACCTTGCTCTGGCCAGGCTCCTGAGCTTCATCTCTCTGTTCTCCGTGTCTCTCCTGTTGCTCACGGAGTTCCCTCAGCTCTCTCTCCTGTCGGCTCAACCGGCCTTCATACTGTGACTTGAGTGCACTCATCCTCACATCCAGCTCCTCTCTCTGCTGCTTCAGCTCCTCGTTCTCTTTCGCCAGCTGCTCCTTTGCACCTAAACACACACATTTAGATTTTAAATAGAGACTTTTATTGTACTTAAAACTGTGCTTGTAAAACCAAGGGGTCTTTATCTTGTGCAAACGTTTGGGGTCAGAACAATTTTATGTTTTTGAAAGGTCTCTAATGCACACTAAAGTTGCATATGATCCTTCAGAAAACATTTCAATATAATGATTTGATGCTCAAGTAACAATTCTTATTATCAATGTGTGTTGAAAGCAGTTGTGCTGCTAATATATTTGTTAAAACCATGAATTTTAAGTTTTTCAAGATTCTCTGATAAATAGAAAGTTCAAAAAGAACAGCATTTATTTCAAGTAGAAACCTAAAAATAAATAATCTTACTGACCCCAAACTTTTGAATGGTAGTGTGCCATCCAAAACAGGATGTTGAAGTAGGATATATCAAAAGGCCAACCACCTTTAGTTTAAAGTAGTTTTTATTTTTTTATTGTGTATTTAATTTCCCCCCCCAAAAAAAGCATTATTTCAATTCAAACCATCACATACTGCTAAAGAAATTGATCTGTAAATGCCAAAAATGTATTTGGATCTTTGTCTTGTAAATAATGGTCATCATTTGCTAGACGGACTAAACTGCTTTGGACTAAGAATATCTGCAGGAATAATGTGCTTGGCATGTGTTCTGGTTTACTAACAGTTAAGCTGATTGATCTTCTGTTTGGCTCCCATGAAAGCTTTTTTGGTCTTCTCCTCTTTATCAGCGATCTGCTGTCGGAGCTGCTCCTCCAGGTTACCCTTCTCCTGTAGCTCTGCTTTTATACGGTTGAGCTCTGGCTGCACCTGTGCCAGCTGCTCCTGCAGGCTCTTCAGCTCCGCTTCACGCTCCTGCACCGTCTGCACCCAAACATCACCACATAAATGTTTTGAATACGCTGCTGGCAGACTCATTGAGTTATGCCCTTCATAAGGAACAATGACGGAGGATGCAAGAACACCTTCTTATTCAAACTCTTTTCCACAAAGGCCACTAAAGCCCAACAATAACTTTTGTCTCACTCCATCAAACTAACTTCACCATCTCAAAAGTTAATGAACAAACACTTCATTACTGTTTCACTTCCTGGAATAAACGCTTTATTACCATTATATAAAATGAGCCAAACCAGAAAAGCCGGACATCCCAGAGAACTGAGGGATTATACAATGTGGGTCTGTAAAAGTAATCAGGAAGCTTTAATTGTTGGATTTGTACTTTGGAGGGTTTCAATAAAGATTCATCTAATGCAGACATAAAAGGTTAGTTCCCCCCAAAATTAAACATTTCATTTACGCTGGTATTCACTAATAAACATTGATCAATACACATACAAAGAGCACATCAAAAATGGTAAACAGAAGCTCAAATATGCTTGCTTGAGATGTAAGAATCAATGAGGTTTGTTCTTGAGGTAAAGTATGGTTGAGCTTCCATTTACCAGATTTTTTGTGCTCTATGTGAATTAAATGTTTATATGTGCATAAAATTCTAAGTTAATTTTCCTATATTAAACGTCTCTTCAGAAGACATTGACTAAACCGCTTGATTCGTGTGGATTACTACTACAATGTCTTTACAAACTTTTTTAGATATGATTGTCAGAACAGCACACTAAGCCTTAAATGAGTACCTTCTGTATGCTGTCCAGTTGAGTTTCCAGCTCTGAGGATCTGTTCTGTGCCTGACTCAATGAGCTCTTCAGGTTCTGAATCTCCTGCACCGAGGCCTGACGGTCTTCCTGCTCCTGTGCTGGTTTAGAAGCAGCCTCTGCCACCATCTGTGAGAGAGATGTGACAGAGTCAGATTCTCAGACTCAGACCTTTTCAATGGTTAAAAAAAATTCTAAATGATAACGAGCTGTTCTGGTATACCTTATCATGCTGATCTTTGAGCTCTTCGTACTGAGTTTTGTAGCGACGACCTATCTTCTTGACTTGTGTGATGGTTTTGAGTTTCTCCTGGATGTCCAGTGTCTTTGCCTCCAGCTCCTTCTTCAGATTATCCCTTTCAGTGGTGACCTTCCCAAGGCTATCCTGCAGGTTCTGCACCTGGCTCTGAGCTGTAGTGATTGAAGCTTGGCTCCTGTTTGGTAGGTAGAAAGAAGACTGCTCTGTTAAAAAAAAAAAAAAAATCCCAATTTAAAAAGTTATGATTTAATCAAACTGCACAAACTGACCTGGCCACCTCATTCTTGAGTTTCCCCGTCTCCTCTGTGAGCTGCTGGATGCGTTTGAGATTGGCCTCTCTCTCAGAATTCAGCTTCTTACTTTCCTCCTGATCGCTGTCCTTCTGCTGACTCAGCAGTTGCTGCATGACCAATAAAATTACAGAGTAAGATACTGAGAACCACACTACTAGTCAAGTTTGATCATGCTTGACTGAATAAAACTAACCTAACATACTAGTATTTAATATTCTACATGTTTCATCCAATGTATAGAAGTTCATGCATGAGCAGTGAGATCCAGAGACCTGTGTGCGGGCCTTCAATCGCTTGACATCATCCTCCAGGAGTTTCTTCTCAGCCTGTAACATGCCACTCTTCTCACTCAGCTCAGCATTGGAGTCCAGCAGGGGCTTGATGTCTGCTTCCAACTTACGCATCTACAAAATGGCATACAATCAAAATCTGATTAGCAATGTTTAAGCAAATATACACCACTATACCTGTACGTGCACGTCAATCGACTTCTATATTAAAACCTATAGTTAAGCTAATCTGACTTCACTATTACTAATGGAGGACTGATGTTTTATGAATAATTTATTTGGTTTATGACAGCTATAGGACACTCAACTTTTTAGACTTAAACCCCCTAATTAACCAATTTAAAGACTTTTTAGTTATCCCACAGCCCCCTAGTGGACCCCAGCCCACTGGTTGAGAACCAGTGTTCCACCAAGTTGGGCATCGTAGTGATCTGTTGTAAAGTCTCTAATTACCTATAACCAACTACCTTGTTTCTTGAAATAGATAGATAATTAGAAATAATGTTAAGACAGTGCCTGTGAGGGAGATCAACTGTTGATCTCTGATGATCACTTTAACAAATAAAAAAGACAGGAAATGGTCTTAAAGGGATAGTTCACTTTGAAATTAATTTTTGGTATGTTTTAGCTTACCTCAAGGGCATCCAAGATGTAGGTGACTTTGTTTCCACAGTAGTTTCAATTTTGATATTTTTAGGTCAAACCGTTCTTGTCTGTCAGTCATATAATGCAGGTCTATGGTCACTTCCTCAAAGAGCATGCACAGAGAAGTCCAAATTAAACATGATTTAATGACTCGTAAATGTAAGTACACATTGATGGCCTAAGACACGAAACGAGCGGTTTGTGTGAGAAAACGAACAGTATTTATATAGTTTTTACCTCTTGTAAACACAGCCACGTCCAAGTGATCTGAGGGCGCCGGCGCTTCGGTCTTTTCCGGCAAGCGTGTACGTCACTCATTGTTTACACAGAACAGAGATTGTAGGTAAGACGGCTAATTAAAATGGTACTAATTTGCGCTTATCCGGAATGTTTAAACCGTCGTAAAAGAAAAAAAAGAAAAAAAAAAGAAAAAAAGAAACAATTGTATGAGTGACGTACATGCGCGAGAGATCACTTCCGGCGCTTGCCGGAAAAGACCGAAGCGCCCGCGCCCTCAGATCACTTGGACGTGGCTGTGTTTACAAGTGGTAAAAACTATATAAATACTGTTTGTTTTCTCACACAAACTGCTTGTTTCGTGTCTTAGGCCATCAATGTGTACTTACATTTACGAGTCATTAAATCATGTTTAATTTGGACTTCTCTGTGTATGCTCTTTGAGGTGGTGACCATAGACCTGCATTATATGACTGACAGACAAGAACGGTTTGACCTAAAAATATCAAAATTGAAACTACTGCGGAAACAAAGACACCTACATCTTAGATGCCCTTAAGGTAAGCTAAAACATACCAAAAATTAATTTCAAAGTGAACTATCCCTTTAATGAGTGAGGTATACAGTGTGCTCTTAAAGTCTTGCCTTGGCCTTAGTCTGCTGTAGTTCATGCTCCAGTCTGTTCTTTTCATTTTTCAGCATCTTGTTGGTCTCGGTTAGAGCACTCATACTATCCATCCGCTTCATCATGTCTTCCTGCTGTGTCAAGGTCTTTGTTGTCACCTGTAGATCGAGATGTTAACTGACTGCATGTTTTTTGTTTTGTTTTTTTCCAAATCAGATCAAGTTAGGTGAAGTGTTAACTTTCTTTTATGTTAAATGTTTTCTCTTGTGCCAACTAAACATTTAGCAACAACTAAATATATAAATAAAATAAAAAATAAAAATGTATAAAATAATAATAATGGACAAACAGATCCCATTTAGACACTCATGCCATTGGTTAAGCCAACCAATTGCAGATGGAGAGAACATTTAGGAAAACTGTTTGAAAACACTTTTTAGGACCTGTAGCTTTTCTCTCTCTGCATTGAGGCTGTCCTGTAGTTCTTTCAGCTCTCCCTCAAGGTACTCCATGCGCTGTTTATAGCGCAGGGTCTCCACCTCTGCCACTTCCAACCGGGTCTCAGTAATCTCCTTCTCCCGCCGTACAAACCTGTTGGGAATGAGAGGCCACATCATTACCATTCCTTTCATGTATAGTACTGCAAAGCATTTTGCCAGCATGTCATGACCCTTCAAAAGGGTCACGTTGCCATGGGGTTTTACCTGAGAATGTCCAGGATCTGCTCATGAGACTTGCCCTCCTCATTCAAAGAGATGTTCAGACTGCTCTCTTTAGCGCTCTGCTGCTGGGTGCAGGCGGTTATCTTGCTGCTCAGGTTCTCCATCTGCTCGTGGAGCATGGTGTTTTGCTTCTGCAGCTCCACAGCTCTCTTCTGCTCTTTAGAAAGTTCGTCCTGAGGAGAAAAATATAGATGAATTCAACCAAGTAAAAGCTCTACAAAGGATAGCGTTATTGAGATAGTCCACCCAAAAAATTTTATTCTATCATCATTTACTCAAGTCTTTCCAAACCTGTATGACTTACTTTCTTCTGTGTAACAGAAAAGAATATATTTTGAAGCATGTTGATAACTAAACAGTTTCGGTTCCCATTGACTTCCTATTGTATGGATGGACAAATACAATGGAAATCAATGGGAACTGACACTGTTTGGTTATCAACATTCTTCAAAATATATTATTTTGTGCTCAGCAGAAAAAATAAATGCTCATAAATTGATGTGTCGTCAGTGTGAGGTGACAATTACACATACAATGTTGTGTCAATATACCAAAGCCTTGCAGAGATGCAGCCTCAGAGTCAGCTTGGCACAATGCCAAAATAATTTCGTTGATGCATTATTCAAAAACAGTTTGGTCAATCAAAAAGCTTTTAACGACTTTTTGGCATCATGGTTCGATTATGATCTAAATCAATTTTAGTGAAAACCAGACCAACGGTCTAGGAGTTTGGAAAGAAGTTTTTAAAAGAAACTCAAAATGGCAGACAGCAATTCTGACTCAAGGAATCTATCAAGACCACTTTCATTAAATTAGGCCAAAATTAACAAAAAGCTATTAGCATCTTTTTTAAATGTAATTAAAAGTTTTGCACCAGCCGGTTCCTTTTTTTTTTAACATACTTCTGCCACAGGATCTCACCTTCAGTCTCTTCTCTTGCTGTTCCCAGCCCGTCCGACCCTGATGCAGTTCAGATGCAGCTTTCTGAGCCTTCTCCTCTAGCTGCTTCAGGTTCTGCACTGACAACTGCCCCTGTTTCTTGGCAGCCTGTAGGGCTTCCACATCCGCAGCATGCAGCATGAGCTCTCGCTCGTATTTATTCTGAGCCTCTGCAGCCAGCTTAGCCTTGGGCCAGAAATAAGACACAGGTGAGTAAACATCCAAGAAAATCAGTGGGTAGCTGTGTAAAGAAACAATTCTGATTTGTTCCAGGAGTGTCACGCCTACCTGAAGTTTGCTGTCCTGTGTGGCTCTCTGCTCCTGGGCCACCGCTGCCACAGCTCTCTGTAGGGCATCCTGCAGCTCCGTCTGCATGTCTGTCACGTTCCTCTTCAGTTCCTTCACCTGTTGTGCATCCAAAAGAAGGGGTTTCAATCTTTATAACTTTACTATACAGAACAGCTACAACAAACATTGACGTGCCATCCGGGTGTGTTCCTTACCCGTTCTTCAACGCTATCTACAGCTTTCATCTTCTCCTCCTGGAGCTCCAGCTTTTCCTTCTCTGCTTCTAGCAACCGGGCTTCCAGCTGCTGGTTCAACTCCCGTGCAGTCTTCAGCTGGCCGTCAATGGAAGTTCGTGCCTGCTCAGCCAACTAGAAGTAAAACATAGGACACATTTTAGTACTGTGGCTACTTGAGACTCGCGTTAAAATGGGGCAGTCGTGGCCTAATGGTCAGAGAGTCACTACTCCTAATGTGTGTGAACTTGGATTGGTTAAATGCAGAGGAAAAATTCCAAGTATGGGTTACCATACTTGGCCTTTACTCAAAATCAAATGAAAAGGTTAAAGCAGATTATCACCTGCTTCTCTTTGTTTACAGACTCCTCCAAGCTGAGCACCATGGATCTGTACTGCTCTACGTTGGTGGTGGTGTTCTTCAAACGCTCCTTCAGGTCAGAGTTCTGTTCTTCAGCCTGCTGTAGACGTGCTTGGAGCTCATCTACCTCCTGCTGAGGAACGCCAGGAGCTGAAACTGCACATAACAGGACAAATATTTACAGCACTGGAAATTATGACACTCACAACTCCATCCTCTAATTTCTGTTTACCTTTGGGTAATGTCCTGACAGGCTGTTTAGGTGCTGTGCCAAGGTTCTCGCTGTTCAGTTGCTGTCTCATGGAGGTGACCTGCTGTTCAGCAGTTCTTAGCAGCTCTTTAGTTTTCTGATGTAGTGCTGTCTGTGCCTCCAACTGCTTCTTAACCCCGAGCAGCTGAGCCTAGCCAATAGAATTGAGACACATTAACAATGTTTTAGGTGTAGACAGGTCCACTTGTGGGGTTGTATAGGTTAGATAAACAAGTTGTTTGATAAACAAGTTGAACATTGTGAATCTTCACTAACAAAAAAGGGAGTGAATTTACGAGCTTACATCTTGGTTGCGTTCCAGTGAGTGTCTCTGTTCCACCTCCTGTTCCAGTTTCTTCTTTAACTGGATAATCTCTTTCTCCAGGTGCTGGGTCTGGTTGTTGTAGCGCTGCTTGGTCTCAGTCTCAGAGCGCTCCATAAAAAGCTGTGATATAATGAGGAAATTAAGAATAAGGCCAAAGATAAGAGTGCTTTGACAGAGTTGGTTGGGGGATATGTAGACAAGCTGTACCTGAATGGATTTGAGGTTGGTGAGCAGGAGATTCTGGCCCCGCTGCTCAGTCAGGACGGACTCTTTCTCCTGGGAAAGTCTGTTCTCCACCTGCCTCAGAATGTCTCGTTCCTTACGGATATTCTCAACACGCAACTGGTAAAATAAAATAAAAAAAAGTTGACAAAATAAAACTGAATATAGAATATTAGATTGCTGGTGGTCCATAAAGTATTTAATTTTCCCCTCACCTCAGCCATGGTTAGTTTCTCATTGGCCTCCCTCAGATCTTGAGTCATTGTGTGAATGATTTGCTCATGTCTCTGATGAGTGGCATTCATCTTTTGATTCTTCTCCCGTAGGGCTTCAATCTCTCGTTGAAAACCATTCACATTCTCCTGAAGCATCTCGTATCTGCCATGGACCAATTCAAATTTTAAGAATTCAATGCTTTTCAAATCATGAGTTGGAATTTGAATTAAAAAAGCTTTTCAAAAATGTTCACTGTCAATTAAATTAGTATTTTTTTATAGCATAACGAACATTCCACCAAATTTTGAGATAATTTAATAAATAAAAAATTGTTGAAATCCAAATTCAGGATAAATTACAAACCTTCACTACATTCTGGGAAATTAAATAATCTTCCACAATGGTCCAAAAAAATTTAAGTTAATTTATAAAATATAATAATATCATACATATTCAAAACAAATTCTTATGACATTTTTCCCATAACGTTATTAACATCTTAATCAGTAGCGTCTCCTGACCATAAACTTAAGTAGGGCAGATTCTGGGTCTCACCGCTAGTTTAGGATAAACAGTTTGTAAGCTCTATATTCTAAATCGCTGAACACATGCCAAACACTTTTGGCAGAGGTCTAAAGTCCTTGCGTTATTCAGCCTCAAAGTGGCACTCTAATGTTGATTGACAGGCTCTAAATACACATGACAGAGGCATAGAATGTTATCTCAGAATTGCCTTAATGTAGTATTTTTGGCCTCCGAATGTTGTAGAGGAATTCCGGTGAGAAAACGGTAACATGAAAATAAGCAGGGCAGTCTCAAATCTGCCCCAATAGCTCTTAATTGGAGGGCGCTGCAGTTCCATTTTTTACCACAGATTTTCATTTCATTTGAAAACTGTAGGAAGTTGTAGAACTAGGGAGGGCTCAGGGCAGGCACCCTCTGCCCCGTTTAGTATCATTATACATTGGGGAGAACAAGTATTTGATGCCGATCTCTTCTGCCGATTTTGCAGGTTTTCCCACTTTACAAAGCATGTAGAAGTCTGTAATTTTTATCATAGGTACTCTTCAACTGTGAGTGACGGAATCTAAAACAAAAATCCAGAAAATCACATTGTATGATTTCTAGTAATTCATTTGTATTTTATTGCATGGCATAAGTATTTGATCACCACCAACCAACCAGTAAGAATTCCAGCTCTCACAGACCTGTTAGTTTCTCTTTAAGAAGCCCTCCTGTTCTCCACTCATTACCTGTATTAACTGCACCTGTTTGAACCCGTTACCTGTATAAAAGACACCTGTCCACACACTCAAACAGACTCCAACCTCTCCACAATGGCCAAGACCAGAAAGCTGTGTAAGAACATCAGGGATAAATTGTAGGTCAGTGGGTAAATTGTAGACCTGCACAAGGCTGGTATAGGCTGCAGGACAATAGGCAAGCAGCTTGGTGAGAAGGCAACAACAGTTGGCCCAATCATTAGAAAATGCAAGAAGTTTAAGATGACGGTCAATCTCCCTCGGTCTGGGGCTCCATGCAAGATCTCACCTCGTGGGGCATTAAAGAAGGTGAGGGATCAGCCCAGAACTACATGGCAGGACCTGGTCAATGACCTGAAGAGAGCTCGGACCACAGTCTCAAAGAAAACCATTAGTAACACTACACTGTCATGGATTAAAATCCTGCAGCGCACGCAAAGTCCCCCTGCTCAAGCCAGCGCATGTCCAGGCCTGTCTGAAGTTTGCCAATGACCATCTGGATGATTCAGAGGAGGAATGGGAGAAGGTCATGTGGTCTGATGAGACAAAAATAGAGCTTTTTGGTCTAAACTCCACTCGCCGTGTTTGGAGGAAGGATGAGTACAACCCCAAGAACACCATCCCAACCGTGAAGCATGGAGGTGGAAACATCATTCTTTGGGGATGCTTTTCTGCAAAGGGGACAGGACGACTGCACCATATTGAGGGGAGGATGGATGGGGCCGTGTTTGGAGGAAGGATGAGTACAACCCCAAGAACACCATCCCAACCGTGAAGCATGGAGGTGGAAACATCATTCTTTGGGGATGCTTTTCTGCAAAGGGGACAGGACGACTGCACCATATTGAGGGGAGGATGGATGGGGCCATGTATCGCGAGATCTTGGCCAACAACCTCCTTCCCTCAGTAAGAGTATTGAAGATGGGTCGTGGCTGGGTCTTCCAGCATGACAACGACCCGAAACACACAGCCAGGGCAACTAAGGAGTGGCTCTGTAAGAAGCATCTCAAGGTTCTGGAGTGGCCTAGCCAGTCCCCAGACCTGAACCCAATAGAAAATCTTTGGAGGGAGCTGAAAGTCCGTATTGCCCAGCGACAGCCCCGGAACCTGAAGGATCTGGAGAAGGTCTGTATGGAGGAGTGGGCCAAAATCCCTGCTGCAGTGTGTGCAAACCTGGTCAAGAACTACAGGAAACGCATGATCTCTGTAATTGCAAACAAAGGTTTCTGTACCAAATATAAAGGTCTGATTTTCTGATGTATCAAATACTTATGTCATGCAATGAAATGCAAATGAATTACTTAAATCATACAATATGTTTTTCTGGATTTTTGTTTTAGATTCCATCACTCACAGTTGAAGAGTACCTAAGATAAAAATTACAGACTTCTACATGCTTTGTAAGTGGGAAAACCTGCAAAATCAGCAGTGTATCAAATAATAATAAATTTTATTTGTAATGCGCTTTTCTTAAACCCAAAGCACTATAGTAAAATAAACAGAAACAAGGGCAATACAACAATTAAAGAAAAACAATATCCTGCTCACTTTCGACATCAAATAGTATAGAAAATACGAAAAATATTTGCTGCATGCTGCTGAACAAATTTACGATTTTTTATTGATTCAGTTTATATAGAGGTCTTTCTAGTGGACGAATATTTTGGTGGGGCACTGCACCACCTGCCTATACAAACGAGCCGTGGCTGATCTCAATTATAATATTCTGGGGAAAAAATGCTCACATTGGCCCTCATTTATCAAAAGTGCGTACACCAAATTTCCAGCGTACACCCAAACCCACGGTGACTTTGAGATTTATCAATATGGACGTTGGTGTACGGAACGCTCAAATCCTACGCCAGCTCAGGAGGTGGTGTACGCACGTTTTGTGTTAGTGCAGAAATGCGCAGAAAAACAATTCCTAACACCACAAAACGCACTGACAAACTAAAAGATATGATATATTATGACCAACAACAACAACATAGTAATTATAAACTTCAGTGTTTATTTTTGTGCAACATGGACTTCAATGTTTAATTTGTGTGACTTTACCAAAGCATTTGATTTGAAGCCATATGTATTCCTTCAGGCCTCGTTTACACTGCAGGTCTTGATGCCCAATTCTGATTTGTTGCCTATATCCGATTTTTTTTACCGTCCGTTTACACGTTCTTTAAATTGTGACCCATATCCGAGTCATGTGTTTACACTTAACTGAAACATCGCGCATGTTTAAAGGGGTCGTCTTGCTCAGATGGACGAAGCGCAGCGAGATCTCAGGACAGGTGGGAACATACAACATGATCTCATAAAAGTGAGTAGCCTATCTATAGCACAAATTTTATTTCTCATGCCATTTATAGCCTACGCCAAAAATAGTTTTTGCTTGCATATGATACGCACTGTAAACGTGCGTATTAAACGCCATAAAGCTATATTTTTGGCGTAAATGCCACGTGAAAAAATCGTGGCGGGCTTTAACGAGGAGCAGTGGGTCCGAAATTTTAGGATGAGCAAGCCAACGTTTGATATGTTGTGTCAACGTGTGTCCACATTCCTCTCCTACGACGACACAATGTTTCATCGGGCCATCCGTCCATCCGCAGATGCGCGTCTGGGTTTCTCTCGTCATTAAACCGCGGAGACGCAGCCTAATGCCTCGGAAAATCCGATCTGCCTGTTTACATGACAGTCGCATTGGCACATATCCGATTTACATCTGATTTATTTCCACATATGAACGAGGCCTGAAACCGATCTCGAAATATCCGAATGCATGCGTTTTTTTCCTGTTTACACTGTCATAGAACACATCCGATCTGTGTCGCATACGAGTAAAAAATCGGAATTGGGTCACATTTCACTGACAGTGTAAACGAGGCCTCAGTTGCGAGCCTGTGCGCTTTACCCTGACGTTTCAGGTGCGCACGGACTGGGTTCGGTAATGAAAGGCTTTCAATGACCAAAAAATAATTCAGACTGACAAAATAATAAAAAATACATTCTTCTTCTTTTAAATAATAATAATAATAATACAAATAAATAATAATAACGACGTTCTTCTTCTAAATAACAACAAGCGTCATTAATAATAAAAATCATAATAATAAGAAGAATATTACAAATTGTCATGCAATTATTAATGTGAATGAATGGTACTCCACATCACATCATCATCGTCACTATTGTACACCCCAATACATGTGACGCGATTCGAAATTGAATGCTAATTGTTTCAAAAGACGTGCCGTAAAATATTGCATTGTGATAGGACATTTCGGCTCCACGTCGGAGAAGTTTCTCTTCTATGCCGTCTTCCGTGTGTACATGGCGTAAAATGAGGGCGTGGGGGAAGCGGAGACTTGAATATATAGGGGCGTGCTATTCTAATGACGATCGTTTTCAGCCGCGGGATTTATCAAGGGCAGGTATTGCGTACACCTGGATTTCAAAGGTACGCACAGCTTCATAAATCAGGCGGTGAGAGGAGTGTAAGCATAATCTAACGCCAACATATACGCCCGTTTCTACGCAAGAATGATAAATGAGGGCCATTGTGTATGTGAAATGTTGATTGTAAATGAATTAAGATAAAAGCCACATGCAACAAAATGTTAACACGTAGCTATGGCTGGACTGCTCAAGTTAAAGTGAGGTAATAACATTAAACATCCAACTTAAATTCAGATTCCACGCAAACTGAGATATTTCAGACAAGTTGTGCTCACCGTTTAAAGGCGAACTCCAGCTGAGAGGAAAGTTTAGCCTTTTGTGAGAGCAGGTCAGACACTTGACCACGAAGCCTCTCAATCTGTTCATTCAGAAGCTTGTCGTTTTCTGCCTTCTCTTTTTTATATGTTGTGAAGGCATCATTAAGCTGAGGGGTGAAAACACGCAGTTTAATGGTTAATATTAAATGTCCAAATGAGATTTGTGCTATTGAGTCATTTTATAAGAAACAGTTCACCCAAAAATTAAAATTGTTCAAATTTACTCAATTTTATGTCGTTTCAAACCAGTAACACAAAAAGAACAGTCTAGCGGAATGTATATGCTGCTCTTTTCCATTCAACAAAAGCATACAGGTTTGGGAGAAACTGGAAGAATTCTCTCTTTAAAGTAGAGAACCAAGGTGAGTCAATCTGTCTAACCTGTTTAAGTGCTGCTTTAGCCTGAGTTGCCTGGACAGATTCTGAAGCTGCAGATCTCAGGGGTGTAGATCTGGTGGACATGGGTCCTGACCTGCTGGGAGTGGTGGACTGAGATCCAGCCTCTAAACCTGAACACAACCGCAGGACTTCATTTAACATTTCATCAAATGCCAACACAAAGGAGAGGCCATTTGGCCTAAGGGGAAAATTTTCACCCTGTGGGGGGAGCTCGACTCCGGCTGTCTGCAACAGGATACGATACATGTCTCTTTGTCGGATGGCAGAGTCAGCCAGCTGCTTCTGGTGGTTTTGCTGATCTTTGATTTGCTCCAGTTCCTTCTGAACCTTCTCCAGACTCTGATCCATCTCTGTTTGTCTGAAAGAGCAGATACTGATTTTTATTTACTGATCTTCATAGTGTTACTAAAGAATAGCAGGGCAATGTATATAACAGTTCTGGCAGATCTTCTCTAAGAGGAAATATGTGTATTTATTCATGTGGTCTATATGCCACTCCCAAGATCACAAGGTCAGTACCTGGCAGTCTTAGCCTGGTTCTGGTCCCTCTCTCTCTGCTCCTCCAGGTCTCTGATCTGGGCCAGAAGGTTCTGGTTCTGCTGCTGAAGCTCTTGGACGCTTCGGAAGGCCACCTGCCGTGAGCCCTGGACCTCAGAGCTGCTGCTCACAGCTGAGCTTAAGTCCTCACGCACCACCTGATTACCACGTGCCTCCTCCACCTCTACCAGCAGCACACTTACCTAAATCGTGAAAAAAATTGGGAAAAGTATGTCGATTTTGTGACCAGATTTACTGTGTTGTCTGAGCCTGAAAATAGGCATTTCATCTCAATGTTTATTGTAAGAAGCTTACCTGTTCAGACATGTCTGCTAACTGTCTCTTTGATCTCTGATTATCTCTCTCTAGCCCTAAAGCTCTTTTATTCGCTTCATCGGTCACCTTCTGCAGTCGATGGACCTCCTGATATACAAGAGAAAAGACAAAGACTAGCATCTACTGATTGACCATCATGTTTTTTCTCTTTTGCCGACTCTCATATATGTGCAAACCTTCATAGCTTGCTCCAGTTTGGCACAGAGGCTAGACATGGACTTCTGCATGTTCTCATATTCCTCTCTCTGGCGTTTCAGGATAGGAGCTTTGTTCTCCACCTCCAGAACTATCTCATCTAGAACCTTGTTCACACGCTTGCTCTCCAGTTTCTCCAGGTGCAGCTGGTCTTGTGCCTCCACAAAGGCATTATACAGCTGAGAGCAAATACCAACAAGTTACTTATAACGACAAACATAATATATTGCTGAAATCAATCGTGCTAATGGGCCAAAAAAAATTATTCATTATTTTGTGATAAACATTTTATACCTCCATTAGCTTCATGCCTGGCTTAACAATCTTGGCCACTGCAGCTGCAGTTGGCGAGAGGTTTGTCAGCTCTTCTTCTGTGAGAGCTGGAACACCTTTTGAAGTTTACAAATTCAGACTGAAATCTTGCACAATTACATGATTCAAGAATCTGAAAAGATTCTGCAGCCAAAAACAAAAACTGACACAAACTTAGGCAGGTTTTTTGTCTGTGCATTACCTCTTCTCTTAAAGTCTGCAAGGCGTGTGTTGGAGTTCTCCAGCTCTTTCTCCAGATTCCTGACCTTCTCATGTAGATCAGACTCTGCTTTCTCCCTCACACCCTGCAGCTCTGACAGCTTCTTCTCTGTACCTTTATTGGCTGTTGATAAAAGAGGCATTTGGCACATTTAAAACATTCACAGTGAGGTAATAAGATAATTTTCAAAACCACTCAAAACAAAACAGAGACAATAGATATGTTCAGAAAAGAATTTTGATATCACTACTCTATCTGCAGTATTTGCATACCATGCACAGATTTTGTGCATGCAATACCAGGATGGCCTTCTACATTTCCCAAAATGTGCAGTATACAATAGAACACACTATGTGTACTCAGGGAACTACACTAACATTTTCCACTGGTGGCACTTGCGCTACTTACTTTTTCAGTTACTAGCGCAAAACATGATTTGGTCGCACAAATTATTTATAGTAAGCTACTCTGGATAATAATGACCAATAATGAAACTGTATTGCATACAGATGTGCTTTTTATTTTACTTGCCATCTTTTAAACCAAATGCCTTCTTGTTTTCTTTAAAATTGGTTGGGATAGATTTACTGCAATAGAAAATACAGTAGGCCTACACAATAAAGTGCTAAATGAATTTCTTTTGGATTTCAACATGCTATTGCAGGCACAGATGGGTAGACTTCTGAACTCTTAAGGAAAAATAAAATAAATATAATCCACTTCGCGTGCTTCATACTGTCATAGTGAAGCTTCAATGATTTGTGTTTGAATTGTTTTGACGCAGTTACAAATTTGGACAGTCCTGAAGGCCCACAGAATTTACAGTAGGGCTGCACGATATTGGTAAAAAATGACATTGCGATATTTGATTTTTCTGTGATATATATTGCGATATAAAACCAATTTCAAACAAAAAGCTCTATTTGGAAAGAATGAATCATTCTAGAATGACTGGGGTGGTTTTGTCATGGAGTAAATCCACATAGAAACTAATATTAATAGAATGTTTTAATGTAGTTAACTAGACTTTAATAAATGGAACCTTATTGTAAAGTGTTTCTGATTTATGTCTCTTGAGTTCAGTGTTGGACAGATCAGTTGTTTTAACCATTCATTAAAGTGAATCGGTTCAAAGGAGTCATATTAGTTTGCGAATCGGACGTGTCATTAACGGACCACGGCACACGTTGTGTGATTATCCAGGCAGTTTAGGACATCGCAAAAGATTTGTCTCACTCTCAACACAGAAAACATTTCATCACTAGATAGATTTTTTTGTTTTGTTTATTGAAAGTGTGGTTTATGTCATATTTGTGTGGAAAGCTTTTCAGAGAAGATGAGGCAACGTTATTTTAGCACAATTCACAACCAGTGGTAGTTCAGGAAAAAAATGCCATCGTGTATTCTCAAAGATATTCAGTCAACTCAATTCATTAATATGAGCGAGGGCGGGAGAGAGAGCAAGACAGTGTGAAGACGGCGAGAGAGTGCGCGCGCGCGGCTTTCACTCTCTCTCGTTCTCTCAGTTAAACAAGCGCGAAGCCAACTTGATGTGTTGAATGCTCAGAGAACGTTATAAAACGTATTCTTAAAATACACATTTCTGTTTTAATAAATGCTCATAGTAAATCATAGCATATTGCCTAAAACATATAGGTACAAAAATAATCAAACGGTGATACATTTGCGACCCATTAAAAATTAGGGTCGCAATGGCATTTCAGGTCGCAGTGTAGTTCCCTGGTACTATTATATCCCACAATGTAATGTGCTCAACCTTCCTTTTTCAGTGTGATGAATGAATCAGAAAAAATCTTTATAAGGAATTGTTCAAACCTTCCATCGTCTCCTTCAACAGTTTGTTGAGCTCTTCAACGGCTCTGTTCAATTCAGCATTCTTGGCTTCAGAGTCTGCTGCTGCATTCTGTGAACAAACAAAAGGATTCAGATTTGAATCATACCACACATTAACGTTGGATGCTGCACAACAAATATCAACATTTACTGACCTTGTACAAATTACAGAGTTTAAGGTTAGCATTCAGCTCATTGCGGTACTTTTCCTCCATCGAGGCCCGTTGCTCTTTAGCCTAAAATATAAGACAAACAACGCACCTTGATTAAATTTCTCTTCTATGTCAAGTGGTGGAGCAAACAAGAATAAGAAGGGGATAGTGAACCTCTTTGAGTTTGTTCATCAGATTCTCAGTACTCTTCTGCATGTTGTCGTTGTTTTTCTTGAGCGTGTTCACTTGGTCCTGAAGTCTGGTCACCTGATTATGACATATATGATTGATGCAGACAGGTGATCTAATAAGAATACAGGCTAATATTTAAATACACATCTCAAAAATTCCTCAAACCTCTTCCTTCTTGGTCTCAAAAGAGCACCTGAGCTCCAGGACCTCTTTGCCCTTGTCTCTGAATACTGTGTACAGCTCGTCTGTCTTACTCTTCAGCTCTGAATTCAGCCATGTGTTCTGGTTCTGGAGAAGCTCCTTTTCTTGCTCCATTCGCTTCTCACGATGCTGATGAGAAAGAAACACAGTAAACCATTTAAATGTTCAAATAAAAATATGTAATCAAGGGTCAGATGTATTAATTCATCATATTAGAGACCAAATAACAGCTAAATGAGAGTCACTGGTTACCTGGATGGAAACTTCAGATGACTGAAGTTCATCTAGTTTAAGCTGGAGCTCCATCTTGATTGTGCTGGTCTCTGCGAGTTTGTCATTGAGACGTTTGAGATCCTCTGTATATTGACCATAAGAGACATGTTAGCAATTACACACGTCAAAAGTACAGGTACTTTGGTAAAAAAATTAAATAAAAACTCAACAGCACAAAACAATGAATATGTTCAGAGAAGAATACTACTACAATATGCCGTGTATAATATGCAAACTGTGCACAGATTTCTGTTTGAAATACAAGTGTGGCCATTTCTCAAAGTGTGCAGTACACATTAGAACACATTATGCGCTATTATATCACACAAAGCAATGTGCTCAGTCTTCCTTTTCCAGTGTGATGAATGAATCAGAAAAATTATCTGATGAAATTAACAACTACTTGACAATTTTTTTGACATGATAAAATAAAAGACATTTGCAAAAAAGGCCAATTTTGTATGAAACTATTATTTGATTGATTAAATAAAACTATGCATGTTGGCAATGGGCTATATGCACGCATAACTTCCGCGTTTGACGCAAGGATGCTCGTGCGTTTCCGGTTGGGGTGATTTAAAGCGGAGGAAAACCGAGGAAAACGGTATTATGGCAGAGTCTTCAAAATTTACTGTCCTCTCGTCTTTGAAACGAAACTTTAATACGTTTAGATGTAATTTTATATATAGTTATGTTTATTTAATATAATAAACACAGAAGCATAAACAAAATGAGGACTGTCTGTTTTGTCTGTTTTTGTGACTAACGTTTCTTTAGTATAGCAATAGAGTATAAAAACCAATATAAATTCTCGGTATAGCATTGGACTCTACGATCGGCGGAAGTAATCCAGCATCCTTAGACCTTCACCGGAAATACCGCCGTGCATAGAGCCTATTACCTCACTGATGAATTTATTTCTGATTGACAGTTTAGTTGAACAACAAAGAAATACTTAACTGGTACATTCCATTCCGTTTAAATTTAATTTGTTAATATAATTAACTTTTATAAAGAACTCTGAACAACAGCATATTCATTTTTGCAACAGTATCAAAATTGGTATGAAGAACTTCCACATTTCTGTACAGCAATAATACTATGTGCAAATAAAAAAGCCCTCTAATTCCTCAATTAAGTAATGAAAACAATCTTGACATAAAATTCCAATGTCAACCACAACCTTGATCACTGATGTAAAAAATAGTGCCATACCACTGAGGTTTTCCACTTCTTGAGATCTCTTCTCAAGCAACCGTGAGAGCTCTCGGTTTTCTGCCTCAATTTCATACTTGGCTCTTGGTGGCGTACTCTGAAATGCAAAAACATTGGGATATTTACATCATCTTTAACTGCTCAAAATATTAAGGCCCATACGAAGCATGGCAGGTGAGAAACTCAAATCGTTACCTCTTGCGTTGTTCCCTGCTCTTCCTCTACATCTTTCAACTTCTTAAGTTCCTCGGCTTAAAAAAAAAAAAAGAAGCACAAGCACACCCATGTTTTACAGCAGCTCTGTGTCAATACAATCCATATATAAAAATAGAATAAAGCATAGTACTTACTGAGACGGATGTTCTCCTCTTTAATACTATGATACTCTTTACTTTGGGACAGGAACTGCTCATGACTCTCAGCTAGCTTCTTCTCAAGATTAAAGTATTGTTGCTCTGTTGATTAAAAACAAACATCTGTAACATGTTTCACTGGGACAATTGATACCAACAGCTCTTTTGACACTTCATTATTAAGACTGCTGATTTAGGAATAAAAATACCACGAGAAGTGAATTAATTATGCTTTATAGATTTACAAGAGAGGCTATATATGCTCGACATTCTCTTTATCTCTTAACATAATTTTAAACATATTCTTTAAATGGAAAAGACAAACATTTTCTTTGGTCTGTCACTACATCTCAGTATTAATAACTAACGTTAGTTAACTATTTATACCAAAAACTTAAGTAGACTCAACTTGGTAGATAATTTATGCAGAAGATACAAGCCTCTCCAGAATAATCACCCAAACAACTTGTTCTTCAATCTGCATAAACGCGTTTATGATGCCTAAACATGCTGTCTAGTCATGCAGTACATTACTTTATAAGACACACAGCTGTTGAATGACTATCTGGCCCGCCTGCTACCGTTACTCACCGCAGTCTGCTTTATACCGCTCGTACTGAGATTTCAGTAAGTCTATTTCCGTCTGCTGCTCTGATAGAACCTTCTCGAGCTTGTTCTGAATGGCTTTCGGCAGTTTGTTTATCTCACTTCTCTCCAGCGTTTGCTGAAGAAGTGCCGCCATCTCTCCAGCTCACTGCAAGAGTTAGCATTAGCTAGCTACTGCCCCTACGTCATATGTGAGCGATACAAACTCAAGTCGCAAAGCAGCACGGACCTACGAGCATATTGTCCAATCAGGTCGCTTGAATTGAGTTGCGTGAGATTGATGCGACGATGCGTCACACGTATTGGTTCCACTGAGAACTCATCAGCTGTTTGGAGAAGGGTGCCTGATCTGAAGGTACGTTTGAAGGATTGTCTTTGCAATTCTTTCAGAAACATCGTTGTTACATTGTATGTTTCGTAAAACGTCATTATTCTCAATGATTTTATAAAAAAGTTTACTCTTGCAAATGTATTACTTATAGTTTTCATTCAAGACGTTCAACTCTTTCTCTTCTATATTTTGGAACTTTAACCATTTGGCATAATAATAATAATCTTTCCTACTGTACACATTATAATGTGTGATGCATAAATGTAATTTTAGCATTCAAAACCATTTATTTAATTTATTAGTGTTTTTTAGTCTTTTTTTTAGACAAAATACTATTTTAATTTTAATACTGGCGCTTTATTGGTTATCGGCCATAACATGGAAATTATTTCACACTATATTTGTCATGATCAAAAGGCTGACTAAATACACTTTTTCCTGTTTGTTTATTTACTGTCATTGAGAAGATTGACACTGATTTATTGATTAATTTGCTCTGGTACAGGTAATAATGATAATAATAGTAAAAATAAATGTTTCCTTAATAACTGCAATACCTGTCAGTGAAACTCTGTATAAAGGTATTTTAACATTATTTGGCATCTGTTTGGGAAGTGTAACATATGTTTTATAGTTATTTTACAGTTGCAACTTGCAAGCAGGTTAATATGACACAATATTGATATGTATTATTGTTTATGTGTGCGGGCAGAATGGGTAGGAGTTACTTTGTTGATGAAGCTGTGGAAAAATATCTTGGTGGTCTTCTGGCAGATCCCGGATCATGTGTGACTGGACTCCTGGCTGGTCAGGTGAGGAAACTAAACTAACCTATATTTAATCGTGTCAGTTCACAGAACAATTTATCCTAACATTTTCTTTTTACAGTCCTCTCCTCAAAGAGATTTTGTGGTGCTGGCCGTGCAGACTCCTCAGAGGGAGAGTGAGGGGCAGCTGAAGTCTTCTAGAGGAAGCGGCCCACTGGATGACATTGATGTGCAGTGGGTCACAGAACATGCCAGGCAGGTGGGTAGCCTGATGTCTTGCCACTCACACAATGGCTTTGAAATGTTTTTACAGTCTAGTTGTACAGGTAAGGATTTTGACTTTCTCTATTCTAGGTGTCCCGCATGTTACCAGGAGGTCTTTGTATTCTTGGCTTGTTTTTAGTGACCCCACCTGAACTCTCCAAAGATGCCCAAAACACATTAAAAAGGGTACTGTTTTTTAAAATAAATTTTATTTAATTAAAAAAAAAAACATTAATTTATTAATAATGAATTTTACTAATACTAATATACTAATAATTAAAAAATTGACTGGACCACATTTTAGCTTTTATTAAAGATGATTTTGTTGACCATCATAACTTCATCGCTTATTTTTGTGCTGATCTCTTTTTGTAGCTTATATTTGCCATGGATAAATGCATAAGTAAGGGAAGATTGTGGGAACTGACAGAGGAGGATGTGACGGATCGAGTCACCCTGCACATCTGCTCCAAAACAAAGAAGTATCCTGCACACTACATCCCTACATAATTTCCTCTGTGATCTGCAAGCATCACCCACTATAAATAACCTCAAAAGTTTGCATGATCCTTGACTTAAAATGTACAGAACTGTCTGCAAAACGCTTGATGTAAAAGATCCAAAGGTGAGAGACATTTTGGGTACTACAGTAGTATCGTCAATACGGTAGTACTCTAAGTTATGTTGTATTTGTGGCAGGTACACTATTTAAAACGTTCATTTGAACATGGATGCAAGAACATTACAAGACAGTCTTTTTGAGTGCTGTTACCTTTCTGCTGTGACCTTTACCTTACCTTTTAGTAGAAAAAATATAATTATGTAACTTTACTTAATAGAAACTCATTTTACATTTATTAATTTTTTACTGTATAAATTGAGTGTTTATAAAAGATAGATGCCTTTATCAATTTTAGGGTTCCTCACACGACGATGTTTATATTGGGGGGTCCGTGGCATCTAAAAGATTGGAAACCCCTGTTATGGAGTGTTTCCCGGGTCCCGGCGCTTCACTTCAAAAACACTGATCACAGTTCATTTTACAATTAGATGTTGCACGTCATTGTTTGCGCTGCGAGAAAGAGACTGAAAAGATTTAAAAAATCAGCAGCTTAAATATTACTTTTCAACATCATAATAACTTTATATAAGGATGTATTCTCGCAGGTTATCCTTTGCTCATTTGACAGACTCTGGAACAGATGTAATGGTTAGTTTCTAGAACATTTCTAGATCTTTGCAATGTCGAATGCAATTCCATTCATCAGCATAGCCGTATTTGCACACAGTTCTTATCAGTCATATCAATCTTAATAATGTGATACATTTATAAATTAATTATATGTCTTAATATACATACTGCCCTTCAGTCAGAGTTGGAAATATCAAAATATGGGGGCAAAAATGCCCTGGCTTGTATGAGTTGTTCTTTTATATTTATAACATGACAGTTCAGTAATATGACGCGAGCAAGAGTGCTGTTTTTCCGAGTAACAGCACATTGCAAATGTGATTAATTTTATACAACAGTTCAATAAAAACAAAAAGTTATTGACAGTTTTTTTGCTCTATTTCACTACCAAAAATAGTTCTAAACAAAGTTTGTTTTGAATCCGTGTTTTTGAACAAATCGGCCAAATCAATGATTCACTAAGCCTACTGAAACTGCATGGTATTGTGAGATGCTGTAGCTGGTATATTATCGTGAGATATGTGTATGGTATCGTGACAACCCTGTACTGATTTATAGAGTTCGGCCAAGCCAGCAGACTGGAAGTATCAGACATGTGTCTCGTCATCCTGGCCCATGTTGACCTGCTCTGTTGAGGTGGATTTGCAGATCCCTTTGACAAGATCTTCCTCTGATAACACAGACAAGTGCATGAAGGTGAGACAGAAGTCAGATGGGGTATATGAAGACAAGACAGTGTTTTATTTGTGAAGGATTTTGTGTAGATTTTAGATTTTCATACAGTGCATACAGGTTGTATCTTTCTTTGCCCCCCATGTCCAGGATTGTCTTACGAGGTGGGCTAAACAGATTGAGGCTGGTAACTGTCTCATAAGTGGCAGACAGGCATTAGATGACTCTGAACTCATCTCAGGACAGGTAAAAACAGAATTCTGTCATTTCTCTGTCATTTCTCTGTCATATTTATTTAAAATTTGAGATGAAGTAGAAATTTTTTTCTTTCAGAAAAAGAACCTAAAGACAACCCATCGTCAGACTTTCCCAGCACGGATCCTTGTCTCAGATGTCAGCTCATTTTAATCTCATCTCATAATAACGAACATTATCGATGGGATATATTTGTGTGTAGTCAAAGGTATAATGAGAATATTGATGTGACAGGAGCAGCCAGAGCTGGATGAGCGGTCCAGTGCTCTAGTTCAGCTGTGCAGTGGCTCCATGAGGGTTCGAGGGGTGGTTCACTGCAGGGCCTACATCCACAACAACAAACCCAAAGCCAGACATGCAGTACAGGTCATTAAAGCCTATTTTCAATGCTTTATGCTTAGGGATAAGTAATATTTTGGTACCATATCAGTTATAAGACGATATATATCGATATTAGATATTTAATTGTTAATGCTTATTTCCCCTCATTTTACATTTAAATTACCTTGGCGTCATCTGCAGTAACAACATCTTTTGAACACTAATACTTAAATATCTGTTAAATATAATCTTAAGCAAATCTCAATGTACATTTTTCATATCATATATTTAAGGTCGTGATGCCTGAATTAATTTCAACTAGCATTTAAAACTATTTCTGTTATTTCGTATTGGTTTATTATTCATTTATTTAGACAAAATAAGCCATAACATGAACATTATTTCACACAATATTTTCACGATCAAAAACCTGTTTATACACTTTTGTATTTGCCTGTTATTGATTGATGCTGATTTAATTTCTCCTTTGCACTGGTAGGCCATTAAGAGAGACATCATAAACACGGTTTCCTCCAGAGTGGAGATGTTTCTGGAAGATCTTTTAATAAGTGAAGGGAGTCGCAAAGGTAAAGTGATCCATCATGCCATACATATTGTCGTTGAAAGGAATGTCAACACAAAAATTTACATTCAATCATCATTTACTCATCCCCATGTCGTTCCAACCCTGTATGACTTTCTTTCTTATGTGGAACATAAAAGAAGATATTTTTAAGAATTTTGGGAACAAAACATTTAGAGTAAATCTTTTAAAAATTTAAGGTGACTTATATACATTGATGTTCCACAAACAGTTGCAAACATCAAACTGAGCACTAGATGTCAGTAGGGTGCCACCCTTTGTCCATGCCTTTGTCTTCAGTAAGTTTTGTACATGGTACAGAAATAAATGTATTCCTAATTCAAGACGTGAGTTCCCATATTGTTTCTCTAGGTCTGTGCACTGGACAACAGGCTCTTCCTCGGCGTGTGTTTGCCCCAATGCCCTTCTCCGGCCTGTCTGTGTGTGACTACATGTTCCCAGATGAAAGTACAGCTGATGTGGCCGATCGTCTTAAAGAGATGCTGGACTGGGAAACACCAGAAGAGGACATAGATATTAGTCTGGAGAGCAATCAGTGTATGTTTCCCATATTTCAATATGAGACTTTAGAGCAGGGGTTCTCAACTTTTGAACAGAGTTCAGCTCTAATCTTTCTTGATCAAACTCACCTGCCTTTAACTTTTTAGTATTTCCGAAGACCTTGGCTGTGTCTGAAAACGCCCCTATACCTTTAATAGGCACAATTTGAGGCGACAGCCATTTGTAGTGGGGTCCGAAACCATAGAGGACGTTGTCTAGTGCACTCATTCAATCCCACAATGCACCACCACAATGAGTGTACAACTGATCATGCTCAACGGCTACATAATACCCATAAGGTCAAGGTTTAATTATTTATAAAGCACATTTACAAGCAGTCACTACTGCCCCAAAGTGCTGTACAAGTACAAGAAAAAAAGTAAAACACAATAAATAATCAAAAACATTTAGAAACAACTAAATTAAAAACAAACACCATAAAGCACCGTGAAAGTCGCACGCCAAATTAATTCCTGCGTCTCGCCAGAAGATGGCGCTCACAGCTGAATCATCCATCCATCCATTCTCCAAACCACTGGTCGAATGTGGCTACAGCGTAATATCATACCGGCATAAATTCATTTTTAATTGATTATTAAATTGTTTAATTAAGGTTTATACATAGTTTCCATGACAGAGTTCAAGATCTATCTTTTTCATCTACTACTGGAGCTGCCAGTGTTCTATAAGTTTCAAACGATTAAACGGTTTTCATTCACTCCCTCAAGTGAAATATATTAGTGGAGTAATGTAGGGAATAGTGAATGAGGGTATAGTTGGTGATTTCAGTCCTTGATTAGCTTGTTCAGGTGTGTTTGATTAGGGTTGGAGGAGCAAAACTCTGCAGGAAAGTGGACCTTGAAGGCCAGAGTTAAGAACCCTTGCTTTAGGGATTAATTAATTCTCTCACTTTATTTGAGTGTCTCATGAAATTTCACTATTGTATTGGTTTGTATCACCTCGAGGCTTTTTCAAGTGGACCTCAGATCTGTTACTAGGGTATTGTGCAATGTAGAGCAAGTCCTTGCAAAGTCTTTGGGATTGACTGGATGACTGAACACATTGAAGGGACGTTATGGTTAAATGGTCAAGAATGTGTATAGGTGTGTGATTTACAGAATGCTAAGTGATAAATCTTTTCAAAAGGAGCACATACAGACACACCCTGCCTTGTTCCCCTCTAAAATAATAGCCAGCTACACCTTGCATCTTGTTCAAACCAGTTTAAGCCCACGAATATTTTCTCTATGTATGGTTAAAAGGAAAAACATAAGTGATATGTTTAACCGGAGGCTATAGAATGTCTGATCCCTTGTAATATCTGGCCCTTCGGGAATTTTGGATTATCATCTTTATGACAACACAACTCGGCCTCCTCCTTGGAAAGATGAGATTATTTTACTCTTGTTTTTTTCCCCCTTCTGGTTGTATTTCTCTCTCTTCGGTCCTACACAAGCCTACAATACCTAGATTTTTTTTACATGTTTGTGCATGTTTTTCCCCCAGTATTCTCGCCTGAATTGGAGATGAATGACAGCCACAGTGATGATTCCAGTAAACGTGTCATCTCAGAAGTTCAAGTTGAAAATCCCAAGATTCACAAAGCCCCTCAATACTATGCTGGTAAGTGCCTAATATTATTCATAATGATTAGTATAAATATTAAATCACTCTCTATTTCTTACTTCTTATTAATACAACAAATCATTCTCTTTGTATCATGGTATTAAATGGGGCTCGACAATATTGTTAATTATAATGATACATTATCTAATGATACAGTGTGAGTGACTCCATGTTCTTGTTAGTTGGACAGATGTGACCATATTTTCTTTTTGATTCCTTTTATTCTTGGAAACATTCTCATATTCCTGTTGGTTCATTTCCACCCACCTGATCTCTCTCTCTCTCTCTCTCTCTCTCTCTCTCTCTCTCTCTCTCTCTCTCTCTCTCTCTCTCTTCTCTCTCTCTCTCTCTCTCTCTCTCTCTCTCTTTCTCTCTTCTCTCTCTCTTCTCTCTCTCTCTCTCTCTCTCTCTCTCTCTCTCTCTCTCTCTCTCTCTCTCTCTCTCTCTCTCTCTCTTCTCTCTCTCTCTCTCTCTCTCTCTCTCTCTCTCTCTCTCTCTCTCTCTCTCTCTCTCTCTCTCTCTCTCTCTCTCTCTCTCTCTCTCTCTCTGTCTCTCTCTCAAACACACAGGTGTGGCAGTAGCAGCAACCATTGCTCTCCTTGCCACAGCCACATCTCTGCTGTATTTTAGTGAGTGACAATGGAAATAGCAAACAAGTCTGTATGAATGTACAAGTGAGTGTGTATATTTGTATAATATACTATATAATCTTTCAATATACTATAAAACTTTCAAATATAATCCTTAAAATTTGGACTATAAGTCTATTATAGGATTGTTATAATGTAAGATACACTATATGGCAAAAGTATGTGGAGACTCCTTTCTAATAAACAGGTTTGGCTATTCGAGTGAAGACAATCTTAATGTTACACTATATAATGACAATCTAGAGAATTCTGTGCCGAACACACTGTCTGACCTTACTGATGCCCATTGATGGGTTTATTCTTTTGCAATTGTTCTGAAATTAGACACATGAGCATAAATGAGGTCAGGTCAGGTCTGATGTTGGGTGATGGGCTTTTTTTTAGGCCAGTCAAACCATTTCTCTTCTAATTGTTGCCACAAAGTTGGAAAAAGAGTTATTTTTGTGATGAAGTACTGTGATTGGGATTTATACTTTAATAACAGAATAGACAAATCCGTTAATTTGAAAAGGTTCACATATTTTTGATAGTGTAGCTCAAAATATATATTTTTAAATAAGTTAATTGGGTAATAACATACCAGTGGCAGTTAACTAGAGGGCAAATTACACAATCATGTGTTTTGTTTTGTTTTGTTTTGTTTTTATAATTTTTTTCCTTGACAGGGGAATAAGATTTCTTACAGGTAACATGTTTTCACTTGTGCAACCTTAATAATAGATCAAAAGAAAAGCGTTAACTGTCATTATCCTACATGTCTTTGCAGAATGATTGTGGTTTTTCCAGTATTGTGCCATTTGTCATGTCATTATCAAACCAGTTTCTTCTGGCTTATGTAACCACTTAGCATGAAAGGCATACAGGAACTGACGTAATAAATTAATGTAATTAAATATAATTGCCGGAAACATTTTTTGTGTGTGAGTGTGTGTGATGATCAGCCATCTTAAACCTTTACAGACGAAGGACCCCCTGGTAGTGCATACCTTATGATTTTTACATTGCAAATCCAATAAAAAAAAAATCCTTGTAAATAAAGTGGCAAGGACAGTGAAACATTTAGGTGAACTTTAGTTTATATTTAATTTTTGTTTACTTTTTTTTTTTTCCTCAGTTTAAGATCAAAGCCTAATGGTTGTACCCCCATTCTAAAGCACCATCATGTGTATCCTTAACATAGTCATTCAGTTTTCACAATGATATGCTGACCTAAACCCACATTCACCTGCACCTCCAAACAAGCACTTGCATATGAATACTCTCTCAAACCCTCCTCAGTAATCCTGTGATTGTGTGATCTTTGAGTTAGCTGGGTACATGTCAGGACATGTTTTACCTGAAGTTTTAGTTGTATAGTCATGAAGACATAAAAGACAGAGGAGGGTTCTTGGCGCCTCTGCGTTCATTGAAGTCACCCGATTCATTTAGTGTAGCGTGACAACATGAAATCACACTTTTTCTGATATAATTTATTCTTTAAGCTGATAGCGGCTCGATACAAAATAGATGACAAGTACAGTGTCATTGTGTGGCAATTTGACTTTCATTCCAAATTGCTCCGTGTGACAAGCCTTACTAATTAAAAAAAAGATGGATTCTCCCGTTCTCTGCAAATCAGAGTTAGGGACATTTCAGGAGAGTTTCATTTCTGTGATGAATATACACTACCGGTCAAAATGTTTTGGTTCAGTTAGATTTTTGAAAAGTCTATTTTGAAATGTAATTTATTCCTGTGATGATAAAGCTGAATTTTCAGCATCATTACTCGAGTCTTCAGTGTCACGTGATTCTTCAGAAATCTTTTTAATATGCTGTTTTGGATCTCAAGAAATATTCAAATAATATTAAACATCGGGAGCGATGACATTGATAATTTAAATTTTGAAAACGGTTGTGCTACCTTTTGTGTAAACTATCATTTTTTTCAGGATTCTTTGATGAATTGAAACTTTAAAAGAACAGCATTTATTTGAAATAGGAATTTTTGTAACATTATAATAATATAATACTGTCACTTTTGATCAATTTAATCCATCCTTGATGAATAAAAGTATTAATTACTTTCAAAGAAGTCAATCTTACTGACCCCAAACTTTTGAATGGTAGTGTATGTTACAATTAATTACATTCAAAATAAAATATTCCATCTGCTTCTTCACAAACCATACTAACGTGCAATTTGTGAGTAAATATTTGTTTCCCCTGAAAATTATATTTGTGGGGCATTTTTGCCTTTGAGATAAATAGTCTGAGGAGAAACAGGATCAGGAAAGGACCTCAGTTTGGGACTCAAACTTGTCTTAGATGGCTCTGACAAATCAATCAGTTGTTTCACTTTCTTCTACTTTTCAGTAATCAAAAGCTACTGGAAAGGTCAAAAAGTCATGGAAACTCATTGGTAATGAAACGAGCATGACTGTATGACTTTGATAACCCTACGAAGAATTGAACTGCTGTAAATGACGTGTTCGTAAATGCCTTTAGGTGAGCGTGTTTTTTGGAGTCATGGCCCAGTAGTCACAGAGTCATACTCGATCTATCTCAGAAACAAGTCTGACAGGTTGACTAATATAATTCACTTCCACCCTTTAAATTTTCCTTTAGTCAACATCAGTGTTCTCTTCCTCATCGGGACAGGCTGCAATCTCTTTCTCTGGCAACAGACCGTACTCATTTAGGAAGTTCTCCACATCCGTGGCAAAGAACTCCTCATTCAAGTGCTTTGTGAAGCACAGGAAGTTGCCCAGCAGCTCTCCAGCCTTGTACACCAGCAGGGCGGGCAGAACGTCGTCTGAAAAACGCTCGCCCGCCCCGGTGGCAGAGGCTCGGATTCGGCAGAATTTGACGGCGGAATATTCTGCTGCCAGGCAGGTCAAGCAGTTGTTGAGTGCGTCACAACCTCCGATCCCGTCATCATAGATGTGCACCACCACTACTGTCAGGCGGTGCTCTTTCTCGATGACATCCAGGAAGGCCTCCTCGCTATCCAACTCAAACACGGCATCAAACTTAGGCCCGAAACTCAGCCGTCCGTGCATCTCCTGCATGCACTGCTTGCGATACTTACGCAGACACGCTTCGTCCTCTTCTTGGATCATCTCGTATTCCTGAACGCTCATCTGCGTGTGTGGTCAGACAAAGCAACATGTTAATAAACATTACAAAACGCTCACACTGTCAGTCAATAATCTGGACACGCTTGACTGGGATCTTAAAAACCATTTAATTTAAACTGTAAATTAAAAATAATTTTTATTTATAAATTATTTTGCCTATGTATGGTTTCTTTTTTCTACAAAACGAAATAAAAAAAATTATTAATGAATTATTTAAACCGAATATTGAAGGAAAAAAGAAAGAAATACGTGTATTTAGCAAGGATCCATTAAATTGTTTTAAAAAATCAATAGATTTCTATTTCTCATAAATACTGTTCTTTTGAACTTTCTATTGATCAAATAATCCTGAAAAAAAATTATCACGGTTTCCACCAAAAAAGAAAGCATAGGCTGTTTTCATGATTGATAATAATAAGAAATGTTTCTTGAGCAGTATATCAGCATATTAGAATGATTTCTGAAGAATCATGTGACACTGACGACTGGAGTAATGATGCTGAAAATTCAGCTTTACCACAGGAATAAATTACATTTTAAAATACATTAAAATAGAAAACAATAATTTTAAGCTGTATTAATATTTAACGATATTACTGTACTTTTTGTGTATTTTTGATCAAATAAATGGAGCCTTGGTGAGCATACAAGTCTTCTTTAAAAAATATTTAAAAAATCTCCCCGACTCCAAACCGTAGCGTTGCATCCAATACAATCAATTTATAAAGCACTCCCTCATGAAGATTTACTTCATTTTTTTTTTTTATCACTGCATGTTTTCATGTTATTTTATTATTTTGATGACTTCTACTATCATTTTAAAATGTAACAAATGTTAATCATATAGAATGAGTAGCTCTGATAGCCATGTGTACTTGGATTCTTGGAATTAAAATGATTTCCTCATTTTGTTGTTTAGATATCAGTTGGGTATTTTTTACAATACCTTGCGGCCTATCTTTCCATGGGTGTCGTCATTATTGGATTTGGGGTTGGACATCTGTCTGAGGAGCTCTCTCTTGTTGGGAGGGATGCTTTCATGGTCCTCACTCTCAAGTTTGAATTTCCTCCAGTCATGGATCACACCTTTGGGCCCTGAGTTGCAATGGATTGATGGATGAATCTAGTTTAAATCAGTTTCCAGGTCTGTAGTATAATGTAGCCTCTATATTACAGATAATCTTAGGCGTATCACAGCATAATGATGAAAATCTCCAGTATTATCTCATCATTACTGTATAATCAATAGATGTTTTTACCTGTTTGTGTTGCTGGTAGTTCCTCAATCTCAGGTGAACCTGACATGATGAATCTTCTATGGAGACCTGATGATAGATATTACAGATCTTATGCCCATTTTGTGCAACATCCTCTAACAAAATGACTTGAAGTGGTTGACATTTCCTCACTCCTTTTTATATTTCCAGACCATATGAGACGAACAAACAGATGGGAAGCTTTATGTTTACCATCGTTTACTGGTGTAGTCATTCTGATGTTATCCCGCATGCAAAGTAGATTTTATTTCTGTTGCATGAGTTCTTGACACTGTCAGGGTCTGTTACAATTATCCAGGTTGAGGTGGAATTAGCAGATTACTCTCTTATAGGTGATGGATAAGATTACAATCAGATTATATTGATGTGAGTAATGAGTTTGTTGCACAAGTGCCCACAGTGTTTCTGTTTTCTTTCAACAAAAAACACATTCTGAGACTGATTGCAGTGCAGTTGTAGCAATGCTTCACACACATACATCTGAATAAATGTAAAAACGCATGCAATCTGAAAAAAACCCCCCACTAATATTTATGTGGCCTTCTCAGAGTGCCTCCAATGTGTATGTGAGCAGCTGGTTTAAAGAAATGTGCTGATCCGTTACTACACTGGATGCTGTGAACAAGACGCACTCTGAAATACGTCAGAAATAATCTTGTTCAATCCGACTAATTGGCTCTATTTTACATATTTTCACTCCCATAAACAAATTCCATTACCAAATGTGCTAGTTGCAGGATTCATGCAAGCAAGTCTAAGGCCTATGCGTGTTTTAAGCTGGTTTGTTATTGCAGTATTATAGACCAGAACATTTAAATCATTGCATTTTAATAAAACATTATTAGAAATTATTGGTCACCAAGTTATTTTCATTTATTTTTTTATTTTTATTTTTATTTAGAAATGTGTCCTGTCTGAACCAGGGCTTGTATAGTGATGTCAAAAACAGCAAAAAAAAAAAAGATTCAATATATTTTTTGTGCATCCTATATATACAAAACTATCCCAGAGAACCATGTTTGCAGTGCTCATTAACCCGAGGAAGAGTTAGAGAAATATCATTCTTACCTGACCGTTTGCTGTGATTGCCTTTCTTTGCTGTGCTCTGTCTCGGATAATAATGTCTCTGTCTGCATGGGCATCATGGTTACATCTCAGTAATAATTTGGTGCGGTGTAATAGGATTACAGCAGAGGAATTAAACCAGCATGTCACAGAGAGAGATAAACTGACAAAATACAGGTCCCTCATTATTACAATAAGCTCCTGGCACTTTCCATACACTGAAATCATCCAACTTCTACTTTTTTTTTTCTTTCTTTTTTTTCAAAACAGTTTGAGTTTGCTTTTATAAAGATATATAAGGTTTAAGCACCTTGAACCTCATATACTGTTGTATCTGTTACTGGGTAGGCCCAAAGGGAATACCCACAATTCCTTGCCCTTTTGAATAGTTTATTTTTGTGTGTTTGATCAAAACATGGGGAACTGTGAGGGTGTGTACTTTTATTCATCCTTTAGCATGATAGGATAAAACATATATTAAGTGTTTTTGATTGTTTTAATTAAAAATGTTTTATTTTAAGTAATTATAGCATGATTAGTGTCCTTTTGGTTTGTTTAATTTTTGAATGTATTTACCAACTAAACAATTTTCAGAACCATGTTTCTTAATTACTGTACTTGTTTCTAGTTTATTCAGCCCCCTATTTAACTTTCAACAAATACATAATTTATTACTGTACTTGCTCATGAAAAGGGTTGATTTAACTTAAAAAATGTTAGTTTGGGTGAACAACCAGTCTAACTTGCAAATAGTTTGCAGCTGTTTGCTTTTTTTTTTTTTAAGTTAACTCATTAATTTTTACAGTGAGGGTCACTCTTATGTCTTACCATATTATTTTAATGAATCATTAAAGGCGTAATATTACTCATAAAGCCCCATTTTACCTCAGAGGTATATTCAATGATGTCAAAATTTTGAAATGATCTCTTAAAAACATACTCGGTTCTGCTTATTTCAATTCCAAAAAAGGATTTACTTCTTCCACACCTGAAAAAAAACAAATCATGGAAATGACTATATTGAATATAAATGTTTTCAGAAAAAAAAAAAAGATTTACAAATTAATTTATTTTCCTTATCCAGCAATTATAAATGAATGGAATGGTGTGGAATTTCTCTTTGTGTGTAATTTAATGTGTTTTTAATGGTAATCTTAATATACCTCACTATTTTATTGAAGTTCCTGGCTATTACATAGTGGCTGGTGTTGCCTTATGACACTTAAGCGTTATGACAACTATGTTTAGGTGAAAAAGACTTGATGTACTGACTGATATCCCCTCATGTCTGCACATGACTTTGGAGACGATTCTAACATGTTGTTTCATGTCCTTTTCTCTTGGCTACATTCCCTCACATTCTGCAACGGGACAAAAAACAGAGGAGTTCATTATTCAAAAAAACGGAAACACTAGTTAGCAAAGAAATTAGTTTTTCATCCATCACTAGATGGTGGTAAAATCCACTGAAACGTTTTGAAGGTTTGAAAGACTCTTTGCTTGAGCTGTATTAGGGGAAGCAGAGACACCTCCCCTTTTGTTATATTATTGGATTTATCTGTGCAGGGCAATCTGCCAACAAGTTTTTTGCACAGTCATTTCTTTGGCATATTTCTGAGCCGTTAACACACCCTTTGCTGACATACTTTGTTGAGGGGTGGGAAGGCTATAGCATTACACATTGTTTTACTTTTTCTTTTGATCCTTTAATAAGTCTACCATTATTCACTAAACAAATACTAGTCTCTTTCATGATCTGGATAACAGCTCTGCACTCTTTATTCCCTCTCTTCCTCAACTTCATGGGGTGCATGCTGGGGTCATTTTTAAACTGCACTGAAGTTGACATGAATGATGAACAGTTAACTTCTTTTGCTTTTTCACAGTCAAAAATGTGCTCATCCATACAGTAAAATTCTTTTTTGTAAAGAAATACTAAATTAATTTCAAGCATACGTGTTAGCCCATTACTTTAAAAGGTTTTCAGGACCATGAGAAGGTTACATTCAGTAAGATATGTCTAAAGTAGTGTGTATGAAAATTAGCCACATTTAATAGCCTTGTGTATTTTAGAATTTATAACCTTGTTTATCAATAAATTATGTAATGCTATAACAAACGTGAACATGAAAACCCTGCTTTGTACCTCAAAACTTATAACCTTAATAATGCAGGTAGGCCTACATAAGACATCTGTTGTCTTGTTAAATCTGTTGTTAAAACCCTGTTAAATCATTATTGTTTTTTTCTGTAGCTGGTTATGCATCAATTAGGTGTTTACCCTTTTTTCTGATGTAAATTATTTGTACAGTGTGTATAAGCTGCTTAAATTGCAGAACTTTTACTACTTTTACTCAGCAGGGATGCATTAAGTTGATTCAAAGTGACAGTAAAGACATGTTTATAATGTATTCAGAAGCCTGAAAAAAATGTATCATGGTTTCCACGAAAATGTTAAGCAGCACAACTTTTTTCCAACATTGATAAATGGTTTTTGAGCACCAAATCAGCATATTAAAATGATTTCTGAAGGATCACGTGACACTAATGACTGGACTTTTAAATGGCAGTTTATAAGTTCATATTTTCTAGCTCATTCCAACTGACCTTTCTGAAAGTAAACTACCCTCCTCCACAGCAGAGTGTGTTAGTGCCTGGCACTGCGTATATAAAGGAGTCAGACAGTCTGTTGTGTAAGAAGTGAAAGTTTTGAGGAAGCATGAATCTCCACTTTTACGACAGACCCAGCAGGGAAATTTGCTCTACTTTTCTACCACAGAAGCAAGCACATATGTTTGTTTCCCGTGATGACCTCATATGGTTTTATCATAACCTGCAGCGGAAATGACACTCTAAACACAACTCAGTCCTGGAAGTTCAGGAATGCTTACCTTTGTATGAGAGTGAACCACTCTGACTAAATCTGATATTCCCTCTACATAAATTGTTTTTAACTGGATATGACTAAGAAATATGCTAATTGTTTATGTTATGAAATTCAGCACACTAGGATCTTCAGACCATATAGTCAAACATTTTTTAAATTATTATTAGCATGGTACAGATGCCAAACTTTCTAGTTGGTTTAGACAATTTCACCTGAAACCCCACTCAATATACTGCTAATACTTTGTATAAATAGACTGCATAAAGTATAAAGTGTACGTCATTCAGTTTTGTGTGAAGACTACGAGACTGATATGAGACTACAACATATGACAAATTGATGATTAATACACAATAGAACTGATACAACATGACAAGCGGTGACAGAGCTGTCATTAACGCATACAGATCATCTAGATAATGTTGATTTTTACATATCCATTACACACCGCTGTGATTGTGAAAAGTATAACAGGTGAATATGTGCACGTCATTTAGTTTTGTATTGGCTTCACAGGACCACAACTATGACCAACTCATGATTAATGCTATATAAATCTGTCATTACAAGACAAGCATTGACAATTCTGGCATAAATCAATTTGGTTTATAAGGTGTGGGATGACATTAACATATTTTAATGCACATTGTCTAGACATACAATTTATTTTATTTTTTGTAAATGTTAGTTCTTACGTAGTCTTTGATATCACAATTTCTTATATACGTATCGGTTGCAGGTCACCAGCAGGTTTCATCTGATAATGAGATGAGTTTCACTGATTGTATGAGGTCTGATGATGACAGCGGACTAGACAGTTTTCTCAACACAAGCATTACACAATACTTTTTTAAAAAATCACTTTTGATCATGATGGTTCATATTTTAAATCATTCAGTCACATAATACAGATTTTCAGGGGTGTCCAAATGTCTAAGACCATTTTGACAATCTGAGATTTAAACCTTAAAAATTGAAGCCTTAAAAAAATAAAAAAATAAATAAAAGTAAAAAATCAAAAAGAAAAATGTAAGATTCAACAATATTTTTGCAATATTAAAATTCTGACATTCACATTATTTATAAAAACATTTTGCTCTTAAATTGTTATATTGATCATATCATTTATCATGATTTTTTTTTGTTAGTAAAAAGCAAAATAGAAGTTCTTCCATATTAAGGTCAGCTGGATGAGATCATTTGAGAGTTTGTTATTTACAGCTGAGTTTATATTGCTTTCTTATGTTAATACTTGACATTCAAGACACTCAAAATATGTTTTTGTTCTAAAAAAAATCACAAACTATTTATTAGAGTTGCTGTTTGGTGTTTATTTCATAAAGCTCAATATTGTTATATAAGCCTTGACATCTGAATTGAACAAACACAGGAAATTTGCATTAGTATCACCACCACACTGTTTATATACCAAATATACAGAGTGACGCAAAACCTCTGCACCTGTGTACGCATCTTCTATCTGTTTATATACATCCTCTTAAGGAACTGAAAACAGTTCAAATTTCATATAATCAACATAGTCACCAGATTAAGATAGTGGACAGAACCTTTTCCAAATTTCAGTTACTTTGTCGCTATTTTTTTTATTCTCAGTTCATTATGGGCATTTCTGATCTGATTCGTAGAAGTAAAATGCCTCACTGTATGTTTTAAATATTTGAGATGCTTAAACATCTGAAGTAAAGCAGGCTGAGTGGGTGTGTAGACCGGATGTGTTGTACTTGTAAGGGTGAATTTAATATACTATCAGAATCCTTCAGCTCAGAACCACAGATTTTTTCAATCTCTTAGGTAAGGCCTGTTGCCAAGGATACAGGGCTGTGTATTTGTTTTGAGCGGGGTGTAAAACTCAAGACGACTTCCGCTGATGATTTCACCTCATACTGTCACTACTCAGCTCAAAATGATGCCAAAGACACTGACAAACATTCAAGAGGAATATTGTGTCTCAACTTTTCTCTACAGTTTTGAAAAGTGAATGGGGTGTCTAGGAATGCACATATTTGCTTTAACGGCTGCTTTCTTTACTTCCCTGTAAAGAAAACAAAGAGAATCATCCTCAAACACATTTCTCCCAGTGACTCATGGTTTGCTGTAAACCGGACTGTAGCTCCAACTATTACTGTACTTGTCGATTTTGTAAACCCATACTCAAAAAAGCTGCAGAAGACTGAATGATTCACTAAACCTGGTGATCTGTGCGTGTGGAGCAGGAATTTCTGAATTAAGAGTTTTGTCTCAGTCTACGCATTTTGGGGTTGGCACTTGGCTTGGATGCGCAACAGACATCTGGCACAAAATGGGACTGGAAATTCCTGTGAATGAAAGAGATAACAAATGAGAGTTCAGACCACCTGTATTGAGGAAATGATTATGGACAGCCATCTTAGGCAAGAAGTCAAACTTAAAAAAAAAAAAAAAAAATACCCGCCTCACTTCTTAGGTGTTGATCTGTTGGTTATTGTATTTTAATATCTGTATCGTATTTTATATGTAAATAATGTTATAATGTATATATTATAATAATGAGGAGCCAAACAGGAAATAACTATATGTAAATTGTGAATATATAAATGTAATCTGAATATAAAGATACAAATCTGAATATATTTTTATAAGCCTAAATATATAAATGTAAATATAAATAATAAAGTTATAACTCCGAATACAGTGAATACATCTCATCAGTGGATGAAGAGTTCAAGGTGGAAACGTGCAGGGCAGTGATGATGTACAGAGACTCCAGCGATGAAAAGGTCAGAGGTGCAGGCATCACCACAAGATCAGGAAGCAAGTGGGCAGCTGATACATCAGTGGCACAGGCCGAAAGCATGCTGAAGTTGAAGGACATCATCGGGAACCCGTGACTGGGGAGATATTGACTCGGGAACAACCACTTCCAGCAATGGGGGAAGGCAGACCCAAGGCAGAGGATAAGCATGATCCAAGCATAAGCATGATAAGCAAGATCCCAGGTCCGACACCTGGAGGAAGAAGGGCGAAGGTCAAGGGCTGTTGAACTTGCATCACAAGTACCTCACAAGAGAGGTACGTTGGTGCACATACTGGCGGGGTGCAAGACTGCACTTAGCCAGGGGAGATACAGATGGCATCATGAGAAGGTCCTCAGAGTACTGGCTGACATCTTGGAGCAGGAGAGACAGAAGAAGACCAAGAAGAGCCTCCTGCAGGCGGCACAATCGTGGGAGATGAGGGTGGACTTGGGAAGGATACTACACCTTCCCCAGGTTGTCCAAACATTCTGAGGTCTGATGTGGTCGTATGGTCTGAGGAGGTAAAGAGGGTCATCCTGATTGAACTGACGGTACCGTGGGAAGACAGATGTAAAGAGGCCTAGGAGAGGAAAGCTACCAAGTACCAGGACCTGGTCCAACAATGCAAGGACAATGGGTGGCAGATATGGCTATTTCCAGTTGAGGTTGACTGCAGGAGTTTCCCGGCACAGTCTGTGTGGAAGATGCTCACAGCCCTGGGAATAGCAGGAAGGGAGAAGACAGCTGCTCGCAGGTTGGGGGAGGTAGCGGAAAGACCCTCTTTTTGGCTCTAGAACAGGCGGGAGGAGTTGAGCTGGAAGCCAGGAGAAGATAGACAGTGACTGGCCATCACTGCCGACCAGTCAACATGTTGAGGTTCAGGGTCGAAACGTCCGAGGAGAGTTGGACACCACCTGACGACATCTTGTCCTGGCCGAAAGCTACAGTCACAAGACAGTGAATGATGGTGTAAGCATCTAGATTTATCCAATTACAAATCTGAATATATAGTCAGTATCATAAACAGAATAGGTGACAGCAGATCCACAGATACAGGTTCTTCGTTGTAATGTGTAAACGCATCAGGTAAGCCAACAGAGAAAGTCTCTGAGTCACCACTTAGCTGGTAATTGAAAGTCTCTTTGTCTTTTGCAGGTTTAAGGGAATGAAGTTTGTCCATAAAAGGAAGATGAGGATGACCGAGATCTATAAGTATCCTGTAAGGTAACTGTAAGGGGTATACAGTTAAAGACCCAGAACCAGATATGAAGAATGAAGACCCGGAGTCAGAATTATAAAAAATTAAAGAAAAGTTTTACTGAAGATAGTATGCAGTTTCATCAGCAGAAGTCAGCTTCAAGACTCACACAGGAGTTCGTAGGCCGCCCCCCTTACAGTTACAAAGATCACAGCAGTTATACCATTTCCAAGGTCTAAGCTACGTCATTGCTTACAGGTTGAATGATTCTCATTGGCTAAGAAACATTAAGAGCCTAAACAATTTAACCCATGTGAGGAGATAGGGGTGCCTATCGCCATTAGTCAAGATAGTTGTCGTCCACTCATTGGATTTAGGTCTGTGGTGGCCTCGCAGGTTAGAGAAGGGCGCCGGGGTGTCTGGTCCGAACGTCCAGAACCTACATAGAATGTCATACGCACACACACACAAATAACAGACACTAGCAAATAACAGCTCCCATCAAGGCTGAAGAGAGTCTGAGCTCCTTATTATCAGTTAAGTATACCAAAACATAATGCTAAAACATTCACTCATTTGGGAGAAAAACAGATCACTGGCATTTACTCCCAAGGAAGGAAATATACTGGAAAGAATACATTTTAATACAACAATTAAAGTTCGATTGTAACGCTCAATATAGCTTGACCATATGTCCAGCGAAGAATCATATGTGTCCACGCTGCCTTTAGGACCCTCTACTGATACCAGAGAAAGAGACAAACGGCCTTGTGGGTTACGTGGCCTTCGTGTCCTGCGTGTACTACGTGCAATCTCAAAGTAAGATTGGAATGCACCTAAAAGAAACTGGTTACTTACATCCATGCATTTAAGAAAATATAATTTCACAAGCACAAAGAATATAAAAATTATTATGTGATAATGAATATATTTGATTATTGATTTTTATAAAGGAAGTATATAACCATTCAAAATGATATATGATTATATATGTATTTGAAGAGGCAAGGGATTTTGACCAACCCTTCAGTCCCCCGTTTTAGACCAATGTGGGGTCCAATACCGCCACGTCTGGTCTAACCAGTGAGGTCACTACGGAAGGGAGGAGTGGTGACGCATGCTCCCCTGACGGGTCACACTTGTCTCTTCACCTCGTCACGGACATGCTGGATACTAAAAATTCCAGTCCCCATTAAGAGGCTCTCCCACCTTCCACTCACAACAGGACATCAATGTCATTCTTCCTCAGTTTATCAGTCAGGTTAAAATTTTTATAAAACACATAACCGATTACGGAACAAGTACATATTTATTCTCTGGAAGCCAGGCTAAATAAGCAAGCAAGCACTGTTGCTGTATTCCTAGCATGGGCTAGATCCACAGTCACTACTCAGATCCTAAATAAAGACATTGTCTATAATCATGAATACCAGAATATATGCACTAGATTTTTTTATTTATAAAATTATGATTTCCAAATCCTTTTATTATAAACAAAGTTGGATGGTTAATCCATTATTTTCACTACCCCTTTTATAGACCCTTTAGGTTCAAAACACAATGGTTGTCTAACTAAAAATAAACAACAAAAAATAAAATATTAATAATTAAGACCCATAATAATCGATGTAAGCATTTTATAAACTTTTTTCTGAAATCATCCTTCAGTTTACGGTCATTATTTTACCACTAAAATATAGAATCGTTCCCCATTCTGCTTAATAAAGCTTTTGTTCATTCCTTATCTTTATATCACTTGAATCCCTGTCAATCATACAATGTCTAACCCTAACCTTTTTCATACCATTTAAACTTAATTTGACTTCCATAAATCCTATCAGAAATTGTATTTTCATAACATACATTTTTTTCTACTATATTTCTTCCATCTTGCCCTACATGCCAGTTCCTTCTGCATCCGAGTCTCTCACCACTGTCAGCCTAGTGACACTTAAAGTTCCCTCGTTAGGGAAATCATGGTATTTTATTAATTCTTCAATACTCTTGTTTTCTTATCATTAACTTCAACTTTATTTTTCATTATAACTACTTCTCACAGTATTTGTCTCAGTTCCACTTATCTTTACAGTTTTACAGAAACCAAAATATTATGTTACTCAGATCCCAGCCCACAGCCATATAGCTGCTTTCTCTTTTTACCTTTATTAAATTGTAGTTTTCTTAGACATCTAATGTCATACATACATTTAAGGGATTGAGAAATAAAAGCTTTTCTTTTTAGAAGTTATATTCACTCCTCCTTTGTTCGCCCTCCGGCCTTTCAATAAAAATGAGGGAGCTCACTCTGGATAATTTGGATAGTGACTTAGCCAATGTGTCACTTTGTCTCTCTGCCGTCAAGTCTATATATATTTTTTTTTCCTACGTTTAACCTTATGATCCCACCTAGTTGTCTATTTAAATTTAGACCCTCAGTTGAATTTAGACAAGAGTTGTACCCCAGAATGGACGGCAATCTTCTTTACAATTCCAATTTATATAAAATACTAATCCAGAGAGTAATTCAGTTCAATATCATAAATGACAAAAGCATTCATAATTACCAATAGCAGACAGAGCTGGAAAACCACTCCAATTAAAGCTCGTCCCATGTTCTGCATTGTCTTTTCATCAGATTGACTTAGAATTATCAACTTTTTTAAAGTTGGTCATTTCACTTAACCCATCTGTAATGATAAAACACTAATTCCAGAGGTTAATGACACAATATCCTCAAAATCAGGAAATAATAGTACCCCAAATTAATACATACAAGACATAAAGTGCTGTCACCATCATCCGCACTCATACTAGACACACATATGTTAACTGTTCATTTTTCTTTATATTATTGCTAAAAGATTTAAATTTTAAATAAGATTTTAAACTTCCCATTTTCCTGTAGCTTCTACCTAATTTTACATGGTCTCTTAACCAGTTTCAAAGCATGCCTGTTCATTATTCATTAGAATTTAACGAGGTCAGCTGGGTTGTTTTGTTTCATTATCATTATTTTGCTTCAGCTTGCTCTAGCAGGCCGATGACAGAAAGACAGACACAGTTACCATCCCTTCCTCCGCTCAAGCAGTCTCTCTCACTATAAATAAATTTCTAAGACTGTAACTTATATAAAATGTAATATTAAATTCGTTACAATAATCTTTGACCATTCACCTTTGTTATCCAGACTTTTCTTAAATCAAAAGCTGTCTTCATCTTTAGCCACCACCATGTCTAACGACCTTCAAGAGTTAAAACTATGTTATAGACATATTAGTTCAAAATCAACACTATGATTTTCCTTGCCCATAAGGCAACCGACATCAAAAAGTTTTATTACTGTCTCCACAACAACTAATGGGAATCACGTCATGGCCCCGACTGAACCCCGAAAGCCCATTCCAGTTAGCTCTTTATCTATAACCTCCATCAGGGTGTTGTCCCCCCTGGCATATTTTCAGACGCTTGTCACAATGAAAAACAAGACATACAACTAATGCGGTTTCTGGTGAGTGGTATGGAGGAGCTTTGTTTCTGGGGCAGACTGCAGTAACTCGTCACCGCTTCATCTCCCCTTAACGGTATAAGGACGCTGCTGGCCTCACAGCTCCTGCTCAACTCTCATACCTGTCTCACATAACACACCTCCATTCAGGAGATGGCCAGTGACTTTACGTGACCCCTCTGCCTTAGGTTGCCCCCTGTCTGGCCAAAGAAGGTCTTACCCGTCATAGAGATGGTCACTCGTGCCCACTGGTAACCGCTTTTTCCCATCACAGAATCTTTGACCGTTTTCTTCAACAAAATCTGTTGTTCTCTGGAGCTTAGGAAAGACACAATCAAGAGTCACCAGGGCCATTTGGACTGCCTAATAGTTGTAACACAGGGAGACAGGTTAATAACAACAGTATTTAATCACTTAAATCCATTAACCATCTTAAAAGCAGCAACCTAGCTACTCAGTGGATTTAGATCACAACCGTACATTCAGTGTACATTTCCGTCGGCCCCTCCCCCGTTTCATGGTGGGGACTAAGATCAGACAAAGAAGTTACTGGTCCTAAAATAACCTAATCAAAGATGTCACTACAAATAGCTTATTATCACTTATGACACCGACTCAGGTAACAGCTTTTAGCTGACATTGACTGAGAGAGAGACATTGAATGAGAGAGGGACTGGTACACTGCACCCTCATGAACGTCTAACTTTATCTACCATCTTTTAACTCTATCCCAGCTTAAGGCATCTTTGCCAGATATTACATACGGTTTCAAATAAACATATTATTTATATTTTTCTTTTGCCCACACATCAGGAAATTTAGGCATTACAAATTTCCACTCAGATTGAGTCTGTTGCACTGGCAGTTTCAGCCACAGCACACATCAGATTCAGATAAGCAAACTGTTTCATTACAGCCAATAACAAACTTATCTTTTGAAAGCAAAATATCAGCTTTTAGTTCTTTCATGGTCAACTTTTCAAGCTGTTTGTTTAATCAGCATTTAGCAACTGTTAATCCAGTACTGCTTCTGCTTATTTGTTCTTACATAAAAATAATTATTCTAGTTCTCAATAACGTTTCACATTTCTCAATCTCAATTTTAATTGTCAAGTTCTCAACCATAGTTTAATATTTGACTTTAGTTTTCTCTTGGAGTTTATCAATCTCCAATTAGGATTCACACTAAGTTTGACGAGGCAAGCACTCTCTGCTTGTGATACTTTTGCAGTTATTGTAAATCATCTGTGAGATTAGTCTCTCTATATCATCTAAAATCTTTTTAAAATGTTTAATTACAACACAATCATCCTTTTAGTTACTTTGATATATTTTGCAACTCACATTTGTTGGAGTCATTAATTTTACATCTTTAAGACTTCAATCTTTTGACCTTGTTTTTATCTCTTATTTTTCAGACGAAAAATGTCACTGTCGTCATTTAAACACTGATCTACTTTCAAACCAATATTATTACCAGAAATGTGTTGTCATTTTATCACATTTTTAAACACCTTCTCGGTGGGCATTTACAGTTACGTATTAAATGGTCCTGATGACCACCATTAAAACACTCTCTGTCATCTGGTGAATTTGTTTCAGCCTCAACTACAGCATCACACCCTTGACACCCAGCATGTCCCATTCAGGAATGCAAACAGAGCTACTGATTAAGCAGTTCTCTGTATTCTTTTACAGTCCACCAGTGGCTGATTTAATCATAATAGCCCAATCATAATCTTCATCATTATTATTGGCAGAACATAAATTTTCATAAGCTGCAAAATATTTTAAGTTGTTTTCACAAAGTGTCTGTTTAACTTTAGTCGCTTGTCGAGGGAAATTATCCCAGACCCAGAATTTCTTTCACTTGCTTCTTGTAATCATCGTAAGCAATACGAGGCTAAACATTTTAATTTTTCCGTTTCTTTGTTTGTTTGTAGCCAGTCAAGTTTTTTAAATTTCCAATCAGAATCAAAATCCTGACTACCATTTACTTAATCATTTCTGCTAATTTCTTTAAAGTGAGGGCTTTAGAGCACAGCTGCTTACAGCGTTTGCTTTTCCTGTCTCACTATTTGTTTCAGGACTGTTCAGGTTACTGATCAAGTTATTATATTTTTCTGTCATATCTTAATCATGGTTTATACTCACCTGAAGTTATTGCAGAAATGGAGGCGGCGATCTTTTAACAACACAGCTTGGCTTCTGCGTGATGAAACTGCAAAGTATACTCCAAAATCACAGTTACATATACTGGTCCATGCCAATTTGGGTCACAACTTTTAAAAAATGTTCTCTCGGAATCGTTCCTGATGCATCCCTGGCAAACAACCCTATTATTGTTAGTATCCCTAACTGCCTGATTCACTTCACTAAGTTCGGGGATCCCCTATCTGAAATGGAAGAGATTGAGCAGGTTTACGGTGCCACTGGACCTCTAGCCCAGGGACGTACTCTGCTGGGGTGGTGCTACACCAGTAATGCCCAGCGGGGCCCCCACAGAGCACGCTTCGCTTGCGCTGTCTACTGCCGTTACCCTTAACGACGCTCTCAGCGACTTCTTATACTGTCAGCAGTATAATTAACTTACTCCTTCACTCGCCTCATCGGAGTGAAGCTCTCCCGCTCTCCTTCAAAATCTCTTCCAGTCAGACAGCCCTAACAATTAATAAAAGCTTACTACCTTGTTTGTTGATTTGCCAGGGGTGTCACCGAGAATAATTGCCTGTGCATCCTCCACCATAACTGTAAGGGGTATACAGTTAAAGACCCAGAACCAGATATGAAGAATGAAGACCCGGAGTCAGAATTATAAAAAATTAAAGAAAAGTTTTACTGAAGATAGTATGCAGTTTCATCAGCAGAAGTCAGCTTCAAGACTCACACAGGAGTTCGTAGGCCGCCCCCCTTACAGTTACAAAGATCACAGCAGTTATACCATTTCCAAGGTCTAAGCTACGTCATTGCTTACAGGTTGAATGATTCTCATTGGCTAAGAAACATTAAGAGCCTAAACAATTTAACACATGTGAGGAGATAGGGGTGCCTATCGCCATTAGTCAAGATAGTTGTCGTCCACTCATTAGATTTAGGTCTGTGGTGGCCTCGCAGGTTAGAGAAGGGCGCCGGGGTGTCTGGTCCGACCGTCCAGAACCTACATAGAATGTCATACGCACACACACACAAATAACAGACACTAGCAAATAACAGCTCCCATCAAGGCTGAAGAGAGTCTGAGCTCCTTATTATCAGTTAAGTATACCAAAACACAATGCTAAAACATTCACTCATTTGGGAGAAAAACAGATCACTGGCATTTACTCCCAAGGAAGGAAATATACTGGAAAGAATACATTTTAATACAACATTTAAAGTTCGATTGTAACGCTCAATATAGCTTGACCATATGTCCAGCGAAGAATCATTTGTGTCCACGCTGCCTTTAGGACCCTCTACTGATACCAGAGAAAGAGACAAACGGCCTTGTGGGTTAAGTGGCCTTCGTGTCCTGCGTGTACTACGTGCAATCTCAAAGTAAGATTGGAATGCACCTAAAAGAAACTGGTTACTTACATCCATGCATTTAAGAAAATATAATTTCACAAGCACAAAGAATATAAAAATTATTATGTGATAATGAATATATTTGATTATTGATTTTTATAAAGGAAGTATATAACCATTCAAAATGATATATGATTATATATGTATTTGAAGAGGCAAGGGATTTTGACCAACCCTTCAGTCCACAAGACAGGTAAGCAGTCAGGTAAATCCATACACACGGTAGAGAGTGACGAGACCATACAAAGGATGTGTGAAGTCTGAAGTATTTATCGGAGTTCTTAATGAGCGTTAACAGGTGCAGCAGTTAGTATTTAGGTGAGCTGGAACGAGTGGGTGGAGCTGTAGGGTCTGGTACTGATGTTGTGGCTGAGTCTGTGAAAGTCAGAATATATCAATGTAAATCGGTTTCCTTCGTCGTAATGCATTTTTGGCAATACATAATTAATCCTGCTTTGTTTGTCTTACCCTGATTCACTATGGTTGTCACATAATACAGACATACAGAAATGACCAGAATCGAGGTAAAACTCGAACAGGTTTTTTTATTAGATGTTTTGGCAGGACCACAATCAATAAACAGGTAAGTGATGAATATAGAGATCTTAGATCAGTGGTGTCCAATCCTGCTCCTGGAGGGCCACTGAATCCTGCTGAAGATACACAGAGTCTCCTGGTCTTCGCTTCGGAATTTCCTACAGTTTTGGTGCCATGACCCGGATAGAGCTCCTCTCCTTACATAAGTCCAGACTGAATCTTTCAGCTAAACCATGATTTGGTGAGTGTTACTCTATCCAAAGAACATCTATAGACCAGTACATGTGGTTATTCTCTGCGCTGCCAGAGAAATGTTAACAAACAGCTACAGGGTTTTGTTAACAGAATAGTTATCCTCTACTTTGCTAGAGAAGAAGGCTCATCCTCTGTTAAGTCAGGGAAGGTTACAACTGTTGTAGTGTGTTAGAAAATTATCCTCTGCTTTCCAGGGAAGTTTTAATACATTATGATGCGTATTAACTAGGTTATCCTCTGCTTTGTCATGGAAGGTTAATAACAATTGCTCTGTGTTAACAAATTTACAAGTTTATCCTCTGCCTGTCAGGGACGTGTTTGAAGTATCCTGTTGTGATAGAAAGACATTACAAAATGTTGAGAATGAACGCTAGACCAACAACTGAAAAAAGTGGACTATCTCCCTTTATGGACAGGACAAATCATTGATAGGGGAGCACATGGACTCCATAGTGATTGAGTCGGTCATAATGGATTTGACAAAGAAATTTTATATTGATCCAGAAAAAGTATGGTCAAAATTAAAGAATGCAAAAAAAGTAATTGGTGCATGCATCAGAAAGAAAAATATGAAAGGCACTATCTGCTGCCACGGAGAATTTACTCTATCCATAGCACCAGAACAAATCCAACGTAATGCTAAGTTAGAAGAACATAACAAACAATTGCACACTTGAGTGTCCTGTCTCATGAAAAAGGTGGGTCATAACAAAGCCTCAATCAAATGTGACCAACAGTCAGATGAAAGCTATGCTGACTTACAGTCTTTATGTAAACTAGAGGACAATAGCAATACTGGTTTAATGGATAAATATGTAAATGCAGTTGAAGTGTGTGGAGCAAGACAAAAGACTCAGAGTAGGGTTGAAGGGGTTGACGCTGTTCCATGTGCAACCCCCATAGTGCCGTTTCAAGCAGTCAATACAACTCAGGTCCTGAAGCCAGAGAATTGCTGAGAGTTTGCCATCAGTACATGAACATTTTTCTGAGTTTAGGACAGAGTTGTTTAGAAAGATGCAACTCTATGACACGTGCTCAGCATTGGATGAAAGAGTGTAGGAAAAACAAAAAGAACATCAGAGAAATTAACAATGTAAATTGATTGAAGGGGAGGGGGGGGAGGGGAGGGGGGGCAGGATATGCTGTTGCTTTCTAGTACATCTGCAAGCTTATTCACAAGCTTTAAAGCCAAATTAACTCATGTCTCACACGGTACAGTGTGCACACCACCTACAGGGGCAGACTAGGACATGCAGATCAGTGAGGAGCCCAGTGAAGAACCGAAGTGCAACAGGCCTTGGGGGCCAACCCAGTGGTGAAGACTTCCTCACAGGTTTCCCCCTCTCAGTAATTTATACCCACCTTACTGGTCCATAGGTGTCAAATTATTTAAGACTATGTTAAGAAAAACACTATGATCACCATATTTTATATAATACGGTTAGATGTAAAACCACTATTCGATCAACAGACGAATGTAAAAGAAGTAGTCTATGCATGAATACTGCTGGTCTGCTGTTTCTTTGTTTTCTTGTGTTACAGGTATGTGTAAATGCCATGATGTCTTCATAACTGGCACCCTGGTTTACCCTAGAGCATAATCTCAGACATCCATGGACATGGAAGTCGGAGTCACAGCAGTATGGAGACGAGTTTGTTGAGGATCAGTGCCGATGGCTGTCGTGTCCATGAGGCCTTAACACGGGCTGATGAGGCTGGAACTTCAGGGATGCGTCATGGATAGTTCCAGGTGCAGGTCCACCATCTGATCTGGAGATGGCCGGGATCTGGGACTGGTTATTGAGATTTATAACCAGACACCAGCTTCTAGCAGTGTTTCTGAGGAATCTTAGCCCATTCCTCAGCAATGGCCTCCAGTTCAGTAACATTCGTGGGTTTGCGTGCTGCAACCGCCTTCTTTAAATCCCACCAGAGATTTTATATGGGGTTCAAGTCAGGTGACTGTGATGCCACTGTAGAATCTTCCAGGACTTTTTCTACAACCAAGCCTTGGTGGAATTTGAGGTAGGCTTGGGATCATTGTCCTGTTGGAAGGTCCAATGATGCCCACGATTCAGCTTTCTCACTGACGGCATGATATGACGTTTCCTCCTAGGATTTCCTTATACTTCAATGAATCCATCTTGCATTCCACATGCTGCAGATTTCCAGCCCCAGAGCATCAAGGAGCCACCACCATGCTTAACTGTAAGCAGAGTGTTCTTATCAGCATATGCTTCCTTTTTCTTCCTCCAGACATACCGCTGATCCATAGGGCTCAAAAATTCCAGTTTTGTTTCATCACTCCACAGAACAGAATGACAAACTTCTGTGGCTTATTGATATGCTTTTGAGCAAATTGGAGACGGCTTTTCTTGTGCTTTTGGGTCAGTAGTAGTGTACGTCTTGGAGTTCTGGCATGGAAACCGCATCCGTTTAGTACACGCCTTACTGTGTAAGCTGAAACCTCAACGACTGTTGCCACCAAATCTTGCTGCAGGTCTTTTGCAGTCAACTCTAGGGTTTTACTGAACCTGCCTTCTCAGAAATCTGGTTGCTGTTGATAGCTTCCTTTTTCTGCCCAGTCCAGGTATTGTAACCACTGTTCCTTTAACTTCGAACCTGCGAACTATGCTTCCAACGGTGTCTCTAGGAACATTTAGTGACTTCACTATCTTTTTGTATCCTTTTCCTTGTTTGTGAAGGGCGATCATATCTTCTCTGAACTTTTTAGACTTTTCTTTTGACTTAGCCATTTTTCTTACATGCAGTCAAACGTGACACTCAACAAACCTAGCCCGTTCATATATGTCATATGTTTTCTAGCTCAAGGACACCTGGTGCAACTAATGAAGCCCTTGCAGAGTAGTTAAAAGTTTAATTTTTAGTTGAATTTGTGGAAACCACTTGAAACATTTGTTGTGTTGAGCTATTTCAATTACTTCTGTTTGATTTGTTCATTGCAAACAGCTGAAAGTTTGTAAATTTTGCCAATAAACCTGATTTGCAATGGGGGTTGAATAATTTCGATTACAACTGTAACTATTTCAAGTTACATGACTGTAAAATGGGACTTTTGCTAACAAACATAAGCCCTAGAATGGAATTACAAAGGTTTAAATTTGCATTATGTGAGAGATATTAGAACTCTCAAAGGGGGATTGTGGGATTACACATTTAAAAATCTTTTTAAGATCTGCTGATCCTACGTCCTGACATAACATCACATGAAAAACTAAGGTAAACTATACTGTATTCGGCAATCAAGGTGAACATGATGGCATCAGTTTACTGATAGAGTTTCCAGTAAGGGGGTTTTGTCAGTCTGTGATCTTCCTACTGAGAGTCAAACTATGTATGAATGTTAAGTCTTCCTTCTCGTGACCAAGTGCTGTTCATACCATTTGGGGGTACTATTATCTACACTGTCATGGGTAATTGTCTGTATTGTCTTAAGATGCTTTTGTTTTAGTGGTCACTTCTAAGGCTGTGTGTAAGGTCAACACATTTAAGGACTGGCCACCGAATAAATGTACAGCTCCAGTCGGACTGCAGCGACCAACAGCACATTCTTAATAAAGAATCCTGCTGAAAATACACCAAGTCTCCTGGTCTTCGCTTCTAAATTTCTTACAGTGTGACAGTCGGATGAGTGAGATGGAACCTGGCGTGATCGTGACAATGGTAAGCCTATTATAGGTGTCTATATTTTAGACCTGTTGGTTTTTCGCAGGGAAATGCATACATATTTGAAATGTTGTAAAAGCGACGAGGAGGTGACGATTACTCAACTGGTGAGTAAAGTATTTTATTGAACAGATAAATTGCCAAATGTAGCTCTCTAACAGAGTTCACTGTAAAGCATTATCTATTGGTAGGTGTCATTTCATCATGGTTGTTGTAGCGCTCTGCTGGAATTTAATTTCAAGGAAGTACCGAGTCTATTAATGGGTATAGCTTGAGATCCTTTCCATCTGAAGAATATCTCTTAAGCCTAGTAGTTAATGTTTTATGAGCAGTAGGATAATATTCATCTGCACAGTCACGCAGAGCCGAAGCACAACCAAAACAATGTTCTTCCGCAAAATGAATCCAGTTTTGTTTTTTAACCACTACAGGGCAAAAAGTTACATAGGGTACCTTTAATTTATTAAAGAAGTAATTATGCCATTTATAATCACGTGATCCTGAGTGGCTCACCCCGCAGTAATTTGACATGTTTCCTTGAATTTGTTAAAACCCAATGTGAAATATCACTTAGATGTTTACACATTTTTATCTGTAAATAGGTATAACTAGTTCAACACATCTAAAACATGTCCATATCAGGGTTTCCTGCACAACCTCACCAGTATGTTCTGTTCGGTCAGGGTCTCTCTGTCGCACACACTCTTGCACTGCAAAATATTTGAGAAGCCTACAACGAACTGAGCCATTCTCAAAACACAAATATATATTTATATGCCTATAGAGAATATATGCATCGGTCACTCATTTACCAATTGTGTGTATGCCTGCCTGACAATGCTGCCTGACAATGCTCTTCAGCCATCATAGCTGAATGAGTTATATAAGAGAGTTGCTCATGTAGTGGTTTTTACGACATTTCGGGGAAAGCTATGGTCATCATCCAACAAGTATAAAAGAAATTAGAGTAATAACTGAGGAACTGAGTCCAGAGCCACAGTAATTATCTATCCTTGATGTGACTTTCCATTCTGGTCTGGTTTCTTTTTGTGAGTAATATATGATGTATCGTGTAATGTAATTTGTATTCATACTCAGTGTCACATTAAATATTTCAACCAAATATCCACTGTACTTTATTTTAAGCAATTTGCATCAATGCAGAGAGTTTCAGTGTAACTTTTGAAGTTATGCAGTTTTGTTTAACCTTGTTATAACCTTTGTTATGTGGACTTTTAGGTTAGATTCTGCCCTGTTCGGTTCCTGTTTCCTGTTTCCTGTACCACATGTTGTAGTCCTGTGTAGCTTTAGGGGCCATTTACACGACACTGTCTTGAACTAAAAACGGAAACCGCTGTCTGTATGCGTTAATGCCGTTCATTTATGACGTTTTAGGGGTCTGAAAACACACTGAAAACCCTAATAAGTTGATTGAACTCAATTGATTTGAGTAAACTCGTTCCCTCAATTTAATTGAGTAATGGGGTCTCCCAAAACGTGCATATTTAAGTGTACTTAACTTGGTGCTTATGTAGACTGTAACACTGAAGCAGTGTTAAAGTTAATGAGATAATTAAGTGATTAAGTGATATTAATCATAATTTTTAAGTCACCGTTGTGGAGATCAGTGTTTGGTTTAGTTGGGCTCTTGACCCTTAACTCATTAACTTTATATTTTGTTTGACGGCTGTAACTCAGTTGTAACCAGATAAACAAATAGAAAAGGTCAGCTGATAGTGGTGATTGTGTTTTAACATAATCATTATTTTATAATTATTGGAATTTAATCTTTGAAGTCACATAAAGCTGAATCATGTTCACCTGCACTGTTTATATTTTAAATAATATTTGTAACATTTAAATTTTAATCCAAATATTCTCTTTTAAGGTTGTTATCATAAAAAAATATGTAGATCATATTATTTTAGACACATAGATATCAAGAATCAGCCTGTGAATCTCAACAATGGTGACATAAAGCATGTTGCAGTGCATTTTGGGGGCCACCAATCAAAACTGGCTCCCATCATGCATTGCTGCATGAATAATAATGAGCTTATGTTCAGAGGTGATCCGTTTATCACCATTGCTGAGAATCATACGCTGAATCTTGATGTCGGTGTGTCTAAAAATAATATACGGTAATATGTATAAGAACAACTTTAAAGAAATTGTTTGCATAATGATGTAATCATTGAAAATGTTATGCTGTACAAGGACAGTGTTGTTATAATTAATAACATAAATCTAATTCGGAAATTGGGCTTTAAATGAGTTTAGGAATCAGGTCAAAAGATTGTGAAATAATGATTATGTTAAAACACAATCACCACCATCAGATCACCTTTTCTATTTGTTCATCTGGCTGTTATAACTGAGTTACAGCAGTCAAACAAAATATAAAGTTAATGATCAAAGGGTCAAGAGCCCAACTAAAACAAACACTTATCACCATAACGGTGACTTAAAAATTATGGTTTTCTCCTTCAGTGATTCTGCTTGTTAACATCAGGTAACTTCAATAATGCTCAATCATCACTCAATTATTCACTTAATTATCTCATTACCTTTAGCACTGCTTCAGTGTTCATTTAACACTCTTGAGTGTGGACTGATATAAACACTGAGCAGTGTTCATTTAACACGGGGGGATTTTGCTGTGTACTTAAATATACAAGTACACTTGAAATCAACACTAAGTTAAGTGAACTTTATTGTTTAAGTACATTAAATAATCGACTAAGTTTGGTGAACTAAACAATTTAAGTCAAGTCTACATAAGCACCAAGTTAAGTACACTTAAATATGCACGTTTTGGGAGACCCCATTACTCAATTAAATTGAGGGAACGAGTTTACTCAAATCAATTGAGTTCAATCAACTTATTAGATTTTTTCAGTGTTAACTTTCAGAACTTGTACAAATGACGCTCAATCATCACTCAATTAATCACTTAATTATCTCATTAACTTTAACACTGGTTCAGTGTTACTTATAACACTCTTGAGTGTGGACTCATATAAACACTGAGCAATGTAAATTTAACACTGGGGATGTACTGTATTATGGGTATTAAAGTTTATTTATCAAGTTTAAAGTATCAGATTTAAAAACAAAAATCAGTTTATTTCCATTACGATCAATAATTGTAATATAATGAAAGCCATTTGTTTTCTGGTAAAATAAGAATGACACCTTGCACTTGAAGAAAGCATGTATGAATGTATTCATTTCACAGTCAAGAAAACAACATCTGTGAAAATGACCTTTTGTAAGGATTAATCATGATTTTGAGCTCATAGCACTTGAAATCTTAAGTTTATGTATTTTGAAGGTAAATAAGTTATTTGAACTTATATTTTTGAGTGACAGGGCCAAAATGCTAAATTTAAAGTAATGTTTAGTCAAGTACACTTGATTGTTTAAGTAAAGACAGCATTAGGGTTTACAGTGCAGGTTTCAAAATGCAAGTTTTTGAAAACGAAAGGCCTACTCTTGTCTCCGTGTAAATTACAAAAACACATTTTTGTGAATTTGTGAAAACGCTGGCATCATGTACATGCTTATTACGTTATGTTCAGGTGCGTAGTTTTTCTAAGTGTGGAAGTTTGTCACTTAACAAAGTGGCATCGCCAACTAGGCCTACTACACTGACGGCATAATACAGCGCTTTTAGTTTTTCACGGATCTGTGTGAGCTGTCATTGTCATCTGTAGGCTACGCAAAAAAAAAGGAAAAACTTATCTGTTTTTAGTCTAAAGCTACACAGTTTAATTAGCTTTTGATTGTTCCCAGGTGTGTCTTGTAAACTTGGTACCCTCTGTGTATTAAATTCCCATGTTTCCTGTGTTAATTGTGAAGTCTTTCCAAGTTGTTACGTTGAGGTTTTCGGTTTTCCCGTGTCTTGTTTTCCTGCTTCAGTCATTTGTATTTTTGTTATTTCTTTAATAAACCTTCTCTGCAACTGGATCCTATTTCCCTTGCTTCTGAGTTTTACCCAACGTTACAAGTATAAAATGCACAGCTATCATCCTAAGCCATGCTGGCTCTGATATGAGCTGCTTTTATAATCACAAACATGCATGCACAGACACGCAACAGCTGTCATTCACATTCCTTCTGCACCCTCTTTATTTACTGGCTCGGTAATATTTTCCAAACTTACTGTTTCTATGGCAAGCCATTGTCCAACAGAAGATAATAACAGAAAACCAGGAATGTTCACACCTGATTCTTGGATTTAACTGATGGCAATTAATACTCACCTGTTATAAAACATGATGTGTTGCAATATATAAAACCTTAGTGTACAATAAAAGTGTTAGTGATTGGAAGATGAAAGTGGACAGGCCTTCTCAATATGTCGTACATTGCATTATTTAGCTTCAGTTTCAGATTAAAATGTACAATGTAATCAAGCAAAAATAAATAAATAATAATTTGAAACCAAAAAGAACATCAGACATGTTCACACAGACATAGATGAGTTATTTCAATTACCTAGTGAATCAGTTATTTCCTTTGACGATTTGCCCATTTATGTGTGAATGTGTACAAGTGGGTTGTATGTGTCTGCTGTGTTGCCATGGATATCTATCTATCTTTCTAATAACTCGCACCTGCAGTCAATAATTTAACATTAGTCGAAATCATGTGTAAATCAGTGTAAATATGCTTGTTGCTGTTTCACCTGTTTCTCAACTTTTTGTTATGAGTTATGTTAGATGCCTTAAATGGTTTATCCTGATTCTAACAGTAGTTTAAAGTTTATTTTAAAAATGCTGTGCTAAATTCTTTACTTTTTAGTATTAAAAATGAATCAATTATTGTTTATAAAATATATTTAAATGGATAGTTTGTTGTGTTATTTTGATTTTGATTATTTTGAAAATCTATTTATGTATCTATCTATCTATCTATCTATCTATCTATCTATCTATCTATCTATCTATCTATCTATCTATCTATCTATCTATCTATCTATCTATCTATCTATCTATCTATCTATCTATCTATCTATCTATCTATCTATCTATCTATCTATCTATCTTTTAGCAATAAAATTATCCTAAAGCAGTGGTTCTTCACCTCGGGGGCCATACAGAGCCCATAAGGGCCCTCAAAACAACAACGCGCACAAACAATGAATTGTGTTTTAAACGGTCTTTCATCACAAAACCAAAATATGTTGGAGCTCGGAGGAGAATAAACCACAACACAAATCAAAGACAAGAACCTAAGTGAGTTTACGTCTCACAATTCTGACTTTTTTTCATCAGATTATGATGATTTTTTTTTTCAGTGGCGGAAACAAGCTTCCTAGAGTTTTTTGCTTTAGTTTGAGCTTTATATAAATTGTATGTAGATGTTGAGAGTTTATAATCACTGTCTGAATTTGACCAGAAGTGCACGTTCCTCACAACAGGAGTTTCCATTCTTCCATTCAAGTCCTTCCATTCAGTCTGGACTGAACATCAATTTTGAATGATCTCATTCAATCAAACAAACACGCTGGAGACAACACTGCAATAAATGGCAACTTGCAGTTGTCCCCTTTCTAACACATACTCATTTTTTTGTATAAATGCATTTAGGTTGATTCAGTGATGTTAAATAATATTTTGCCTTGAATAAAATGAGTTAATTTAGATGTTACCATTTTAGGTTACTATTTTTTCAGTGTAGTTGCTAAGCCAAGTCCTGAGCTAAGTTCTGTCTGTAAGAATCGGGGCTGGTCAACGCTACACAATTCTTTGCCAACTTTTCTTTTCTAACCAGTCAGTTTCCAGCTCTTTCCTGATTCTCATACGTGTCCTGCATGTGGGTTTCGTAACCTGAATTGCATCAGCGATTTGTAACCCCAGCTGATGTTGTATAAATCCATGCCTTTGTGAATTTAGTCTTCCTTTCCCTAACATCCATTTCACATTCCACTGTCACTTAGGTAATTTGGCTCACCACACCAGTGATAAATTTTTCAGCAGGTTTTGTTTGGCATGCTGGTGCTTGCAGAGCCTTTCCTGAAAGTTCCCAGTACCACCCAAAGAATTGTCTCAACACAATGAAGCCTAGTTTCTCTAATTCATTTCTTTGATTTAGAACATTTCATTCTTTTTAGTTTATGGTGGGTGCAGTGCAATTAACTTTTTTTCTTGCCTGTGCTGATGATATGTTTCTTCCTGAGCCTTTGCTTCTTTCAAGCACAATAATGTAAGTTTCACCCTTTAATTTCCCTAACCTCAAATTATCCCTCATAAATGAGAAGCCATGAAGAAATGTAATATTCAATATTCTATTATGTTTCAACTACCCTCAACCACTGTATTGTTCCACACTTCCCTTTATCTACGTCTTAAAAATAAATCTTTCCTCTTCACACAGAACCTGCGGTCTTCTGCATTTGAACTTTGCTTGTCGTCTGGGAAAAGTAAACTCTCTTAGTTTTCTAATCAATTTTTTTCTTCCAGTTTAAGGCAACAAACCCCTTTCCCAGAAGAGCATGCAACATTTTCCTGCCCTACGAGCGCATTCCCGCACGTCACCATGTGCAGTTTTCTGTGTGTTGTTCCAGCTTGATTGTTATGGAGCTTGACAGTGTATGTTGGCTCTGGTCAATATGGTGGTGTTATTTTGTCTGGGTTCATTGCAGTCAGTATTCATCACATCATGCACAAGTTGGATCTGCTGAAGAGAATCACTGATTCACTGTGGGCTTTTTTTTTTTTTTTATGCAGCCTCATTTTTGGCAAACATACTGCTTTGCAAGTTCAGAGAGTTCAGCAGTTTCCCTTGAAAGACTTTTAGTAAAAGTAATGTAAGAAAAGATTTAGCAATTACAGCAATTACAGGGCCAAGCACAGTGGATGAAACGTCATAACTTTAGCACAATCCAATGAATTCAGAGAACAGTAGAACAATTGTTTTAGGATAATATATTCTGTACTCCTCAGAATACCCATATAAGACTCAAGTATCCATCCAATACATTTTGTGTGGACTTTTTTTTTAAGATTGGACAAAGATAAAATTTGCTGGACATTTTTAAATACACTATTGTTCAAAAGTTTGGGTCAGTATGATGTTTTTGGATACAGAAAATTGTGAAATTAATAATAGCTGTTTTCTATATTCAAAATGTAATTTATCCATGTGATGGTAAAGCTGTATTTTCAGCATCATTACTCCAGTCTTCAGTGTCACATGTTCCTCAGAAAGCATTCTAATATGCTGATTTACTGCTCAAGAAACATAATATTATTATCAATGTTGAAAACAGTTGTGCTGCTTAATATTTTGTTGACACTGATGCATTTTTTGTATTTTTTACTGTTCGGATTAATAGAAAGTTCACAATAGCATTTATTTGAAATAGATTTTTTTTTTATAAAACTACAAATGTCACTAAAAGTATAAAAATAATATTTTCTTGAAAATTGGACCCCAAAAGTATAAGACTTCAAGAAAATATATATATTTTTGTTTTTGTTATTTTGTTTTAGTTTGGTCTGGTTTGAAAGGCAGTGTATATATTTCTATGCATATGTGTATAAATAAAATGTTCATTGTGCAAGTAAGAATAATTGCCAAAAAAGGGACAAAAAACATATTAACACTTTTTTTTTTATTCAAGAAATGGCCAATACTGTCAACCGTTTACTGCCATTTGAAATGTGGATGCTCAAATAAATAAAAAAAAACCTCTACGTTTAACATTTCATGTAAAAAATCCACACTTGTAACACAAAAGCATATGAGAACACCACCTCGTGATATCTTTTTTCAAGTATGTGTAAAAATAACATTACAACGCTTGTAGCATGTCAATAACAATACGAAAAATCAGCAATAAATACATCATTGAAATAAATTATTAATATAAATAAATTAACAAATAAATATCAATTTAAAATATAACATCATGTATCATGGTGAAAGTAATGAGACCTTCAAAATCTTTAAAGCTCTGAACTCCGCTCGTTCAAGACAATCGTTGGATTAATATTATTTTCTGTGGAGTGCACTGAGCTTGAATTCACCTTTTCAGAACTCTGAAATTTCACATCAGGCACCTGAAAGGACACCATCGGACAGGGTCCATTGATATTCAAGCACACCAGCTTCTTGAGTGAGGCTGTGTTAACAATGTCAAATCCAACTTTCCCACCAAATGTGCTGGGCATCCAGTATTCAGGAGAACAAATAGCATTTCCCATGAGGCCTTTGAGAGAGTAGGGGGCTCCCATCTCCACAATCGTCTCCCCAAATACAGCGTTGGGTCTGGGTTTCTCCACAAGAAGGCCAGGATACAGCTCAACCGCATCTATGTGACCGTACAGCTTCTTCAGTTCGTCTGCCAGCTCCTTGTCTCCTGTTTTACCATACAAAAAAGTTACAGTTAAATAAGAGGTGTATTTTTCCTAATATTCTCATTTCTAAATCTTTATAAAAAGAATTGTTTTTCCATTTTTGCCATATTTTCGGCCTGTTCACACTAAGAACTATAACTATGATTGGCTGTCAATGTTTTTATTGTTCATCAACTGGAAAAAATCGTTCTGAGAGTGATTCCAACAATATAGTTCTTCTGTGTCATTATCATTATAGTTGTAGTGTGGACTTCCGTATTCTCGTAGAATTGGAATGATTATTAAAACTTTTTAGTTACAGTTATCCTCTTTAATGTGAACGGGCCTTTAGGATTGACACCAGTGATGTTCACGGTTTGTCTTACCCGTCATCTCCTCAAAGGACGAGTAGGGCTTCATGTTGAAGCGTTTCCTGTAGGCATTGAAAGACTGGTAGCGCATCTGTCTTGAATGCTCCAGAGCTTTAACAGCAACTCCCTGAACTGAAGCCGGCAGGTTGCGTCCACCAGCTACCTGTTCACGAAAACATGAGATAAATTAACAAAGACAGTAAAGTGAAGACAAAGAGATTTATGCACACTCATGTCGTTCTGACTATTTTCTTCGGCAGAACACAAAAGACGATATTCTGAATAACTTTTTGTGTCCATACTATGAAAGTCAATGGGGTCCAAATCAACATTGAACCTCACTCACTTTCATTGTATGAAGTAAATAACATTAAAATGTTACAAAATATCTTCTTTTGTGTTCCACAAAAGAAAGAAAGTTATGCAGGTTTTGAACAACATTAGGCTTCTCTGAGAATCTTTCTATCTATAAGTGTAACTCACCCTTCCAGCCGTCTGTTTGGTGAAAGACTCCACCAAGTTTCGGATGCCGTGTTCGGTCACTATAGAGTTGTTAAACACAAACTGGTGGTGGCCGTAGACCTGATCCTGGATCTGAAAGTTGTCGGGCATCAGCGGGTGCCAGTGATACAGAGTGTTGAATTCGGAAGCAATGCGGTTCTGGTACTGGAAGCGTTGATTGAAGAGAAGCTCTGGGTCAAACTTGAGCTTGAAGTTGTAGCCACTCAAATGCTGAACGTAGTCCTCAATCACGATTTTGATGGTCTCACCTGGAAGAAAATAATTAAGGAAATATTTAATCTCTCCACAAAAATCGTGAAGATTAGGAATGTTTTAGATGGTGCAACCTTGACTCACCAATCAGGATGAGACGAGTGGTTTGGAAGATTCTTTCGTCATCCCAGTCGGGATGCTCTTGCTTCATGATAACACATACACGGTTGTGTTCACGGAGCCAAATGGTTGCATACATCATCAAACCTGGAACCAGACCGAAGGCCTCATGACCCACAGCAAATTTATGTTCCTCCGGGACATGAGGAGGATAGTGCATCTCCACCTGGACATCTTTCACCAGCGGAGGGTACACCTCACCACCCACAACCTAAGGGTCAAATATGTTTTTTCATTAAATACTTTTTTCACATTTAACCAATACTTATGTCCATTTAAAAGCTGTAGTTCCCCTTAAGATTTGAATTTGGTCATCATTAACTCATTCTCATGTCGTTCCAAACCTGTATGATCTTCTTTCTTCTTAGGAACCTAAAATATCTTGATTAAAAGTCAATGGGGTCCAATGTTTTTTTTGTTTTGTTTTTTTTGTCCCTACTGACTTTCATTGTATGGGCAAAAACGGTTCTTCAAAATGCCCTATTTTATGTTCCACAGAAGAATAAAAGTCATACAAGTTTGAAAAAAATATGAGGGTGAGTAAATGATGACAGAATTTTCTTTTTTTGGGTGAACTATCCCTTTAAGTGCTGTTTCAATGTCCATTTGTATAGCACAAACCTGATACTTTAGCTTTCCATCTTTAAATAGACGAAGTTTGTGTTGTCTCTCCAGCGTCTCTCCATAAATATGCCCCAAGTCCACCTAAAACATTACAGAACCTTTAGAAATTGCATTATAGTTCCATATACACTTTGGATGGTTTGTAAAATTTTCTCTCCAAGTGAATTGGTTAATAGCTTTGAATGCCACTTACTCCATGACCCAAGGCTTTGGTGAAGGCTGGTCCTTTTTTAAAGTCAGACTTGAAGAACTGATGACTGAAATGCTGGGCGAAGAAAGCAAACATGAGACTGGACCTCTGTGGATCAGGGATGAACTGTTTCCTCAACAGCACCTTCTCAACCACCTGCTTTGCATTTGGGAGATCAGGCGTAGGGCAGTTCTGGGGCAATGGGGCGAGGGTGCGGGTGTAATAGGACAGGTTTGAATACGCTTCCCAGCTTTTGTAGTTATAATCTGCATTGTACGTCGGTGGACTGTCGACCAAATAGGACCTTGCTGTAAAACAAGAAAAGGGGAATATTACTTTGTGCAATTATTTATTCGGTGTTACCTATTTGGTAACACTTTACAATAAGGTTCATTTATTAAACTTTAGTTAATATATTAACTAACATGAACTAACCATGAGCAATACATTTGTACGAGTATTTGTTCATCTTTGTTAACGTTAATACAAATCCAGCTGTTCATTGATTGTTCATGTTAGTTCACAGTGCATTAACTAATGTTAACAAGATTTTAATAAAGTATTAGTAAATGTTGAAATTCACATTAACAAAGATTAACAAATGCTGAAGAAGTATTGTTCATTCTTAGTTAATGTAACTAATGTAGTTAACTAATGAACCTTATTGTAAAGTGTTATACCATTTATTCTTATTTTTTAAATTGCATTCAGTTTTACTATGAATCCACTTAAAAAGCAACATCATTCAACTTACATGTCAATATATAGCTCATTATGGCATCTCTCAGGTAAGAAATGTTGTTGATAATGTCCCAGATCCATTTATAATGTGTTAAAATGTAATGCACTATGTCTGGCCTTGGTTTCAGAGTTGATCTGATACGTGTGAGAAGCTCAGCTGTGAGGAAAGAAAGAAAAAAAAACAATTTTGAGTGCACACATTTTCTCTATGTAATTTTTTATCTGTAAATACAATCCATTACCAGACTTACGTGTAGTGCAGTTTTCACCATAATAACCTGTCCTGGTACAGTCACATTCATAAGCATCCGCGCCTTTGGATAAACATACACCCTGGTTTTGGCAAGGCTGTGTACAGCAAGGGTCGTCTGCAAGAAAAAAAAGTCATGACGTACAATTTTTTTAAAAAATTAAGATTGTTTCCATGCATGATTATAGGTTATTGCATGTAGAAAAATCAAACTGTGAAAGAAGCAGTCAAACATTGCTAAAGCTGAGTTAACTTACATCCTTCACCGGGAAAGATCCAAAAGCTTGAAAGTAGCACCAGGCAAACCAGTCTATTCATTCCAGTGGTTTTATCTATAATGTCTTACTCCGAAGCAGAGACGCGCACTCTGGTACAGCTCGTGGAATTCTGTGCGCCTTGAAGCGATCCTGCGCCTTTTAAACTGTTTGAGGGGGAAGTTATCTTGCGCAATTTCCAAGATGATTAGAAAAAAAGGTTTGTAACGTCAAACCTAACGACTGCATTTTTCCACAAGGTGCACATTCATCAAGGATTTATATTTGGGAAAAGGTAGCCATTCATTTATTATTAAAAAAATAAAAGTGATTAATGTAGTAACTATTGGTAAAAACCGTTGACAAATATATATATATAAAAAAATAAACCTAAAAGATTTTTCAGATTTACAATCTAGGCAATTCGGGATTTTTTTAATTGAACAACAAGTCCTACTCAAATGTTTATATAGCCTAATTATTTTTTTTGTTTGAGTTGGCCTACTTCCAAAATAGGCTGTATCTGTTTCGGGTAAAGTAGGCTAACTGTTTTATAGACATGGCTTCGGGTGGAAAAAAGGAAACATTTCTGCGTAAACCGTATGATAAAAATCAGACGATAACTTAGGCTACTGCATTGATAGCATACAGGCATTCCTTTCCAGCTCATGAGCGCCACCTAGAGCAAATGTCGCTATTCATTCGTAGTAATCTTTCATGGATTCTGAGTATGTGTTATAATTGAATTTTTTATTAAGAAATAAATCTCAAATGAAAACCTTTAAACATGTAACGACCTTTCAGATTTAGCCTACAGAGAGAAAAAAGAAACATAAAGACAACTAAGTCTAGCGCTAAAATAGCACCCATCGGGGTCCTTTTCATGTGTCCATCAGAGTTGAAATTTGAAGAACCGGGGCGGGGGAAGAGTTTGCGTCCGCCCAAAAATTTAACTGATTTTAGCGAATCGATTCGTTTGAATGATTAATTTCTTTGAACCGGTTCAGGAAACCCATTCACCAGTCATTTGAGTCATCATCGATCAAGTGATCCCCAACGGCTCTGGTGATCCCATGACGTTTTCTTGTTTGTGGTTAATTCATATTTTGTTCAATACTGATATTACCACTGATAATTCCGTTTACGTTTTAGTATTGTTTGTAGCCTATTTATCATAGGCTACTACTTGTGTGGTTTGATGCAGTCTGTCTAATTTAAACCCTGTTGGTGGCCCTTTACTGTTTTGCCAGAAAATCAAAATAAATGTGCTATGTTTATGGTTCCAACATTTCACCTACCTCATATTATATGATGATATATTCGACCATTCTCAGTCGAATGATTTACAAACGCTTTGCGAATCGGTTCGATCGAAACCTTACAATGAACGGTCTCAACTGAACGATTCATTCATGACACATCTTTAGTCCGCCCAGTATTGAGCATTCCTCCTGGCTTCCTGAATTGAATTTCTTGTCGGAGAGGGTCCAACATCACTGTACCACCAGTTATGGTAAGTTCTTGGATGTTTAATTTCTCTGTAAAGTCGTAAAACGTTAAGTATCCACGCGTGTAAATGACTTATGCAACAAAATCCTGCTTCAACAGTTTCTATCATACTTTCCTCTGAACTGAGAGCGAACTTTTGGGTCTCAAGACGTTGAACTCTGTTATTCGACAAGTATCATGTTTCAACCTCTTGTGCGTTTTTTTCTTTCTCTTTTTTATTGTCTAATTTGACAGTTGTTTTCCGGACTGTCTTGAAATAAAGTGCCTTCTTGACCTCCAAATTGCTGTCAGAATGTCATCCATAGACCCCTATCAGTACATCATAGTAAGTTACACTTTAACTTTAAAGCATCATGATGTCAATGAGAAACGTTTAGCTTTTTTTTAGAAAGTAGAGCTTGTTTAATTAAAATGAATGCATAACAGAAGCGTCAGGGTTCATTGGTCACTAATGTTAACATTTATGGTAACACTAAGGTTCATTAGTTAACATTAGTTATACTTATACAGCATTAATTAATAAGTTAATATTAATTTCAACATTTATACATTAACATTTACTAATACATTATAAAAATCAAAGGTTGTATTTGTTAACATTAGTTAATGCACCATGAACAATGAACAGCTGGATTTTTTATTAACTAACTTTAACAAAGATTAATAAATACTGTAACATATGTATTGCTCATTGTTAGTACATGTTAGTTAATACATTAACTAAAGTTAACTAATTAACCTTATTTTAAAGTGGTACCACATTTATTTATGTCATAATTTATTTGTTGTTTTTATCAATGTGCTTTACCTTTTTGAGACTCTAAGAAAGTTAGAAATGGAAAACTATAAAGCTTCAGTGGTTGGATTCATTTGCATGTGACAACATGCTGAAATGATGACATTAGAGACATACTGTATCTTCTGCTTAGCCATAGCCATAATTCTGTTTGGGAATAACCTGTTGTCTATTTCCTACTTCAGTAGTTAAATGAGCTTCCTTTATAGCCTACATAGATGCCTTTGCCACTCTAAATCCCTGCCATTGTGGATCTTTCAAATGTGCAGGTTGAGCATCAGTATTCTCATAGATTGAAAGTGATTGTGGTGAGAGCTGAAAATGTGACTAAAGGAGCATTTGGTGATTTATGTGAGTATATTTTTGTGCAGTCTTCTTGCTATTTGAAGAAACCCTCAAATGAGCATTCATACTTGAGTGATTATGTGTTTGTTCACAGTGGACACCCCAGACCCTTACGTGGAACTGTCAATTCCAACCACACCAGAGTCAAGGAAACGAACACGCCACATAAATAATGACATTAACCCGAAGTGGAACGAAACTTTTGACTTTGTATTGGATCCCAATGTACCCAATGTTTTGGAGGTGAAAAATCCATACTCTAAATTACTTCATGTGTATACAGTACTGTGCAAAAGTTTTAGGCACGTAACAGTATTGTCTCCACAAAAAAAAAAAGTTTTTAAGCCAGTTATGTATATCTTTTGCTGTAGTGTGTCAGCAGGAAATATCATTTTACATTTCCAAACATACATTTTTGCCATTAATTGTAATGGCATCTGGTAATTAACATACAGAAAAAACTGAGACAGACTAAATCCAGAAGAACTGTGGCAACGTCTCTAAGATGCTTTTTCCATTTCTTCATGTGATCACAGATTGACTCGATGATCGTGAGATCAGATTTCCGTGTAGAGCATACCGGCTGTTGTCAGAATGATCTATTTGCAGCAGTATCAGTACCAAGAGGGCGTGCCTTATAACAATAAACAATGTCAAAACCAAAGTCCATTAGAGGAGGACAGGAGGGGGCTTAGGGTGTGGTTGTTGGGCAGGAACACGGGACAGGCAGGGCCAGGGCGGAAACGAAGGTGGAAGGAGCCAGGGTGGAATACCCAGCAGGTAGGCCAGGACGCAGGCCCACGGCGGAGTCAAGGGAGGGATGAGCCATGGTAGAGGCTTAGCAGCTGGAACCAGGGGACGACTGACTGAGATGGAGCTGCTGGCTGTGGAGACCTAGGCGAAGATGACGAACAGAAGGGTGACACAAAAGTCCTGCAGGGAAGGGTGGAGCCAGGGTGTCAGAGAACTGAGACCAAGGCAGAGTGACTGAGGACCAAGGCGGAGCTGGAAGGAAGGAGAAGCCGAAGGGGTGGAGACACGAAGCGCAGCTGAAGTCCTGGAAGTCCATGAAACAGGAAGAGTTACGACTGATCAAGGCAGAGCTGGAGGGACAAGGAAGCTGAGTGGAGTCATAGGGAGTCAACGGTCCCAGGTGGAGCCGAGGTGGCGAGGAGCCAAGGCGGAGCTGACTGCTCGACAGACCGAGGTGGAGTTACGGGCCTGGAGCTTCTAGGCGTATCTAGTGGGTTGAAAATCCAGGGCTGGAGTGGCAAACACAAAGCCCAAGGCGAATCCAAGCAGATGGGTGGAGCAGGCGTAGGAGGAGCTAAAGGGCTGTGAGGAGACAGTGCAGGAAGGGGTTCACAAAAAGTTTTCTTGGACGATACACGACAGACATAAATTTCAGGACTGACCCTCTTGGTCAAAGCGGAACAGGCAGACATCTCACTTGGCTGACTAGAAACAGGCAGAGGGGAGGCAGGGCGGGAACACAAACTCTTAACAATGCGGTGCTGGGTGAAACTATGGCTGCGTTTACACTTGGCATTAACATGCGACCTGTATCCGGATGTTGTCCACATACGCATTGAAAAGACAAGTGTAAACGCGCTTCTGATCGGAATGTTATCCGATCAGCGTGTCCAGGATCGGAGGTAGTCGAGGACGCATTGTGATCGGATCTCAGTGTCATGTAAACGCAATCCAGCCATCGTGTCTGCATTCACAGGTGGACATCACACAAAACCCCGCCCACTGTCTTTATTCCCCCTCCTCTCTCCGGAACTGAGAGCTGTGTGGTTTTGCGATACAGTCGAGTGCGAAGTACATGTAGGCTACATCGCAAATATACTGAAATGTTTGCCTTCGCAGTTCGCACCGTAAAGTTGCAGAACCATTAATTTTCTGTAAAGAACGTGCATTTTTCCCACCACAGCTGGCAACGTTCTCGGACCCATACGTTTCTCTGTACCGTTTTTACACATTATTAGTAGCCTACTTGCAACCTCTTCATCCTCCTCATTTTGAGAGATTTATAAAATGTCCCCCGACTGAAAACTGTTTTTAAAAGAAAACCCACCACTTTAGGTCGACTTTGCACCGGAGCCATCCATTTTTATTTTTTATTTTTGCGGGAATGCGAGATCCGATCTGTTATCCAGATACAGAAGCCACTTGATGTGGACAGGTGTAAACGCACCTTGTCCTGATTGGCTTATGATCCGATCTGCTTGATCGGATCACGTGATCGCATGTTAATGGCAAGTGTAAACGCAGCCTAAATTAACAACGGGTGTAACACATTACCAGATCAATAAAAAACCATAGCAACTAACTGAAAACTAGGTCAATACTAAAACACATAGCAAGCCCAGACAATCCCTATATATATATACACATTAGGGGTGTAACGGTTCACAGAAGTTCGGTACGTACCTCGGTTTTGGGGTCACGAGTTTGTTACATTTACATGTCAGTTGTTGTTTTTTATAGTTTAAAACATAACAAAGTTATTTTTGTGAAAGGTTTTGCTTTAAAAGTGTGCCTATGCTGTTGTTGGCATGTACAGTACTGTATATGGTTTATGTAGAATCCATAAAGGTGTTGTATTGCAGTTTAGAAGTATTAGAAAATACATCAGCACTACTGTATGTTATAATACTGTTTGAATGCTGTTTTTTTAGATGACACTGATGGATGCTAATTATGTAATGGATGAAACTCTGGGCACAGCTAAATATTCCCTCACAAAGCTCAAAGTGGGGCATACAGAGCAAGTGGCCCTCTCTATCGGCAAGGTAAAAGCTCATTTTGGTTTACACCTTGAACCTGTTGTGAATTAAAATCATACATTAACTTGAGCATCATGGTTACTAATTCTAAGTGTCGTGTTGTTTACTATTATTCTCTGATTCTTGCTAGACGACCAAAGTGTTCCTCGACTTGTTCTTAGAAGTGTGGTATGTATTTTTATTCCTGCACATAGTGGCTATTTGAGTTCCCTTTTGTGGTCCCTTTGTGGTGGTTCATATTGATTTTGTTTTGTTGGTTTATCAAATAAGAATGAATGAGGGACTGAAAGTGAATAATTTTTGTACAGTTCGTCCACAGACTTGCGCTTCAGCATGGCACTGTGTGATCAGGAGAAGCTTTTCATGAAGAAGCGCAGGGACAGAGTTATGCTCAGCATCAAGAAGCTTCTCAAAATGGAAAACCCACGCTTCCTTCCAGCCTCACCGAGAGAGGTAAAGTCAAAAACCACACAAACTGCCTTATGAACCATGCTATACTAAAAAAAGGATTGTGTGGCTAGTGTTAGAGATCCTGTGTGATTTCAGTTCAATCTGTGCTCAGGTTCCCACTATCGCCATAGTGGGCTCTGGAGGGGGTTTCCGTGCGATGGTGGGCTTCTCTGGTGTGATGAAGGCTCTGTATGAATCGGGGGTGCTTGACTGTGCAACATACATGGCAGGACTTTCTGGATCAACGTGGTCAGTAAAAGCAGAATATTCAGATATTTAAACTTGCTTACACGCATTTGAAACCATTCCGAACACTTGAACAAATCTTGGCTATATTTCCACAGGTATATGTCCATGCTGTATTCGCACCCTGAGTTTCCTGCGAAAGGCCCAGTGGATATTAATAAGGAGCTGATGACCAGGGTCAGCAATAACCCACTCAAACTGCTCCTGCCCCAAAATGTCAACCGGTACGTCAAAGCACTGTGGAAGAAGAAATCGGCCGGACAGCCTGTCACCTTCACTGACATCTTCGGGATGTTGATAGGAGAGACTCTCATTCCTGCGGTGAGATACCGTGTGCAAGAATACAAACTGGGTTATTGAAAGTTCTTACTGCAGTAGGACATCAAGAGCGGCATGAACTGTGCTGCACTGTACTCTATTTATACACTGGTCAAGTACAAAGACTCCTTTGTTAGTTGTCTCTCTATTATGCATCCAAATGCAAATGGACCCTTCTCTTTTGGGGAAGGTCCCTGTAAATCAGGAAGATACTTCTCAATAAGAGAAGGCACTACTGTACACTACCGTTCAAAAGTTTGGGATCAGTAAGGTGGGGTTTTTTATTAAAGAAAGAAAGTAATTGATACTTTTATTCAGCATGGACACGTAAAATTTATCAAAAGGGACAGTAAAGACATTTATAATGTTCCAAAAGATTTGATTTATTTTTTATAAATGCACTGTTCCTTAAATTATCAGTGTTTCTTTGGCTTTTAAAAGGTTTTAAAAAGTCTTTATTACAGGGTTCGTACAGATACAGTAAAATTAAATTCCAAGACTTTCAAATACTCTTCAAGCACTACTTTTTGGTTTTCAAGGACTACAATCAGAGATCTTACTTGTCAAACGATATCTTGATTATCTTTCAAATTCTAAAAAAGATAAATAAAAATAAACTAATAAAACAAAATTGTACAAATAAATTGCAACACATGCAATGACTGTGGTAACTTTAACCATTGAGCTTTAACCATACTATGACAAAGCTATCGCTTTCCTTATTAAATGTTTTTATTCTCATGAATATATGATTGACCTGAAGAATGAAAGTTGTATCATGTATTTGAATATTTATATAAGCAATATCATGCTCATAGCCATGCGAAATGGCTCTATATCCACAGCAGGTGGGCTGCAGCGTTAACTTTGCGTGAAAAGATTGTTTTATCAATATAATTAAACAGGGTTTTCGAGGACTTAAATGTCAAAAAATCGAATTCAAGTGCTTCAAGCACTTTAAGTACCTTGTACGAACCCTGGTATTATCCTTTGCACAAATGAAGGCCTTAAAAACAGTCTTGAATCAGAATAGAAAGTCTTAAATAAGTCATGCACTGCAAAAATGAATATCTTCCTCAGTATTTTTTGTCCTGTTGTCCAATACAAATATCTAAACATCTTTGATTTACTTGAGATGCAACTGTAGTAGTCAATGAGTTATGAAAACTTCCCTTTGAATTAAGCTGATTTTTGAATTAAGCCAATTGGCAGATATTTGTCCTGGTTTCAGTCATAAACTCGCTTCATTTTGATCAATTTTACAGAAAACAAGACTTTATATTTCATGTAATTTTGCATCTCAAGTAAATGTATCTTGATTTAAGAATCTTTAGACAATTGCACTTGAAAACAAGACAAAAATACTGGGGACGTTTATCACTTTTTGCAGTGCAATCAGAAGGTACTGTAAAAGTTATTTCCATATTCTAGTGGTTGGGATTGAAGCTACTTTTGGATGGTAAAATGAATTAAAAAGTTATGGATATCTATGTATTTTCAAACTCTGAAGTGTTGCAAATGCAACTTATTGTGTTTCTCCCTAGACATTTACATTTTGAGAACATATAGACATATTGTTTTGTCTTCAATTGATTCCTTAAATTTTCTTTACTTGGTCTTAAAAAGGTATTAAAAAATTACCTTCATAAAACCTGCAGAAACCCTGATTATAATACACTTCTTGGTACCAACCTTTTAGAGAACGCTATGTAAAAAACATTGTTAATTTACAATTTTGACTTCCCTCCACCTCGACAGATGCTGTGTAAAAAAGTTTGATCATTACGCTTACTTTGTGTGTTTTTGCGTGTTTTGCACAGAGAATGGACACTAAACTGAGCGCCTTGCAGGGAAAAATTAATGAAGGTCAGAGCCCGATGCCTCTCTTCACCTGTCTGCACGTCAAACCTGATGTCTCTGAGCTCATGTTTGCTGGTAAGAAGAAAGTTCACATTAAATGGGCTACAAATACCAGCAAATAATAACATTAGAATGGTACATTGTATTGCATTGTCCGTTATTTATTGCTGTATGAATGTATAATTATTGTCAAAATGGAATGAGAAAAGACTGTCAATACTTGTCATGATAAACAAAATAGTCAAAATTTGTATGACACCTCCTCCTAGCCTCCATGGAAGCTGAACACTATCGATTTGTTTATATTTGCTTAATACTGTGGAAAACATGCAAATATTTGTTATGGGGCCTAATGATTGACCCACCGTGAAGTCAGTCTGAAATTACACAGCTCCTCTCATAAGTGTAGACACTATTTTTAGAGACTAGTGTACTAGTCAATGTGTGGGTAGGTTGTTTTCTGTTGAATGGGATCAGAGGATGTGACTAAGCAGGTGATGGCGGAAGTGGAAGTAATTGTAAGTTAGTTTTTGTCAAGCGAGTCACTTGCTGTAAATTACTCTTTGCATTTGAGTGGACTTGAGTCGTATAGTATTATTTTAGTAGTAAAATGTAATATTTTACAATGTCTTTGCATGTCATTTTTTCCCCTATTTTTCCCATTTTTTCCTATTTCAATCAGACTGGGTGGAGTTCACCCCATATGAGATTGGCATGGCCAAATATGGCACCTTCATGTCTCCAGGACTGTTTGGGAGCAAGTTCTTCATGGGCTGTGTTGTGAAACAATATGAGGAAAACCCCTTACATTTCCTCATGGGTAAGACTGGGATTGCTCTGTATTTTAACAGAAGGGTTTACTCATTTAGACTACCTCAATACCCATGTAGTGACAACGGTACAGTCACTCATGTACTTTACAATTACTCATACTTCCCATTGGATGTATTGAATATTCCTGATGAAACCCAAAAATGAAACTTCTTTCATAAATTACTCACCCTCCTGTCATTCCAAACTCATTGTTAATCTTTGGAAAATTCACATTCAAATTCATATGGATTAGGTTTAAGATCTCTTTTTGAACTTTTTGAAGCACCAAAGTGTCAGTTGCGTAGCTGTCAATGGAGGGACAGAAAGCTCTGAGATTTCATGTTTTTCGGGAAATTAACACAAAGATGAATGACATTTAATCATTTACAAGACAAGGTACGACCTTTGAATGTATTTGAAAGATTTTAGTTATCACATAAAGATTTTGAATTACTTAGCAACAGCAGCTGTTTAGTTGAAATGATGGTTCCTCTGATTAAAAAAAAAAATCTATTTAAAGCGAGCACTGAAATATGTCATCAAAAGGCTGAAAAAATAGATGTAGAGATATAATCATGTTTTTCATGCTTTATTATATATAACTCTTTATATAAATGTATCTTATGTTGAATCAAGATCACTAATCTTGCACAAGCATCTTGCACCCTTTTGAGTTTGAATATGAGCTATACATCAGAATATATAATCCATCATAATCCTGTTTACCGGTTCCAGGCATTGTTTGCTGTAGTATGTAAAGTGTTTGATGTAAGAGTGTGTGCTGCAGGTGTATGGGGGAGTGCTTTCTCCATCCTCTTTAACCGGGTTCTGGGGGTGAAGGAGACAACCAGCAGTAGCACAATGGAGGAGGAGATGGGTGAGTAAGATTGTTTCTCTTACTCTTCTAGCTATCAGAGCCAAAGAACTTGATGAAAGGTACAAATTGCACCATTTTTCAAGAGAACACAGATGTAGGACTATTTAGATTGATATCATATCATCGAGTTTCTATCCAAGAAAAGACGTTCTTGTGACGTACTAAAATGTGCCATTACTAGTTCTTCTAGTGCAAACGTACAGTTGACACTCATGAGTGCACAGTGTTGGTGTAGAAAGATAAGATTAACACACTGATCTACTCGCTATTGCTGTGTGACCTCAGTCAAACCCACTGCAAATATTCAAAGTTGAAGTACAGCAACATATAACACTAACAGATGAGTTTGTTCGGCATGTTCATGTTTATGTTGCACTTTGCATAAATACAATTAGGCTTTGAACTTTGATAAAATAACATTTTAAGACTTTAGGACTGTTATAGATTTTCTGCTCTGAGACTTTATTTTCCACCACATTCTCATTACTGTGATCAAGATAGTAATTCAGCACAACAAACACTATCACGATGTACACTAAGGGGCTGTTTACACGACACCATTTTCAACTAAAAACTTCAACTTTTTGCCGTTCGTTTACACGACAACGGCATTTTGGGTGCCTGAAAACGCAATGTTGTGTAAACGGGTTTTAAGATGCAAGTTTTTATAAAACAGTCTCCGTGTAAACAACAAAAACGCATCTCTGGAGACGATGACATCATGCACATGCGTATTACGTGTTCTGTCTATACTGTTTCATCGCCATATAATGGCCTGGCAGCAGAATACAGGGGTTTTTATTCATTTTTCACGGATCTGTGTGAATAGAGATAGTTTTGAAAACGGTGTCGTCTGTATGCGGAAAACTCAAAGGAAAAACTTCTCCGTTTTAAGCATATCGTTTTCATGTAAACGTACCCTTAGATTAACAACTAGTCTACAAATGTGTCATTTGGGTTTTTTTTGTATATAGCTGGCTGGCTATTAAGAATCAGGAGATCACAATGCAAAACAAAAACCTTATATATACATCTATGCAAAATTTAAATGCCTTTTTTTGAGGTCCACCCATAGGTTGCAACTTAGAACAGGGAAAAGAAAGAGGCTGCGTGTGTAACACTGTTTGTGTCTTCTGTTTTTCAGAGCAAATTAAGCCAGAGCATATTGTGGGTGATGATTCAGCAGATAATGATGAGGAAACTCAAAGAGGTGAGAGAGCTCTTTTCACTCTCTTTTACTTTTTTCTCTCACATACATGCTTAGTTCAATTCAAGGCACAGCAATAACTCCCCGCTGGCGTGTAAGAGTTTTGGGCCAGTTGACAGGACAGTCATTTAGGGCCCTATCATACATTTGGCGCAATGCAGCGCCAGGCGCGACGCAAGTGTTTTTTGCTAGTTTCAGCCCGACGCAGTTATCATTTTCACGTCCTGCGTCACATTGTTTAAATAGCAAATGCATTTGCGCCTATTTGTGCACCCATAGGCGGGCTGGTCTGAAAACGAGGTGTGTTCAGGCGCATTGTTGGCGCGTTGCTATTTTGAGGCAACTGAAATAGAACTGAAACCTGGTCTAAAGTCAATGACGCAACATTTTTTTTGTTATTTAAAGAGCGCGTTAGTAATGTGCGCCTTTATGCTGGTCCACAACGCGCGTACACTCTGCATATTACATACACAGGGACACGCAGCAGCACACAAACTAGCAAAATATTAAAAATAAAAGGATTACAATGTAAAAGATTAATATTGTGTACATAAAGATATGGTGGAATCCGGCCTGTCCCGTAGATGGTCTACTTGCGCACTTTAACCTCATGCAGATCCATTTGCTCTCTGGAGACTCGTTCAGTCTTTCCGCTTGCCAATTCCGTCATGTAAATAGCAAACCGCCTTGGTGTGAGCGCAACTGGCTTTTAAAGAGAATGGGAAATTACACTCTAATTGTTTATTTTGCACATTATGCCCAAAACACACCCATTACTCATTAATAGAATAGGGATAACCCTTTTTAACCCAACCATTTTTTCCCGTCGTTAAACTAGCAAAGGTGGATTCGGACACGCCCTAAGTGAACTTGCGCCCTGCGCTTCAGACCATGCGCTTAGATTGTTAAAATAGGGCCCTTAGTGTTGCATCATTACATCCCATGTTTATTCATCATGTACATGTTTTAATGCCTTAAACATTTGGTTTTGTGTGATATGCTTAACATTATATATCTATCTGTCTTATCTATCTTACTGTTTAATGTTTTGTCTATTTATTTATTTGTTCGTTTGTTACCAAGGTAGCATTATCCAACTGTCTAAATGTTTTGCACCATATGCAATCATGTAATCATTTTCCAGTAAAAGTGTGTATGCATTCATAACTTTCATGTCATAGTTGCATAATTTTCAGCTGTTATTACCCTAAAAAACGAATACATTTGTAGAGTTAAAAAATAAATGTATACAGTTATATAAAGCTATATAAGTATAATTTTCTGATGCATATAAAATGTTACACAAATATTTTTTTGTTTTTGGTTTAGTGAAAATATTGCCATAGTAGGTAAAAATCTGTAAAAAAAAAAAAAAAAGGAGCTAGAGTATCATTGTTTGTCTCTCTTTCTTCCAGGAGGCACGGAGTCCGCAGAGGCAGAAGATGAGCGGCAGCGTCATGCTCAGGCTAGCTGGGGTCAGCGCATGTTGACCTCCATTATGGGGGACAGCACCCTGTTCACCACACGTGAGGGCCGTGCCGGCAAGGTGCACAATTTCATGCTGGGACTCAACCTGAACTCTTCCCTACCCTTCTCTCCCTTCAGCAACCTCATGAGCCAGACCTCTGTGGATGAGGAGGTTGATGCTGTTACAGGTACTAATAAGGCTCAATCCCAATTCACCCCTTGGCCCTACCCCTCCGTTTTGCGCGTTCACGTCAAGGGGTAGGGTGTCCCGATTCTTGTTTAGATCGAGGGGTAGGGCTACATAGCCCTCGAAACGGAGATTTTTCAGAGGCACACTCCAAACGGAGGGCTACGAGAAAGTTCGCAGAATACATCGCGAATCACCAGCGTGATGGCTTCACAAACGGTTAAACATTTAAATTTAGCGCCAGATGACACCACCGTGCACTTTATTTACTCTTATAATAATGATATAGTCATTTAAATTAAGAAATTGTATAGTAAATTACCTTTCCGAAACAGAAAAGACATACATTTCGAGGAAGGAACGTTATAATCATCATGTTTCCTCAAAGTTAAGAGCAGCTGCGCTGATTGTCAGTCGTTGTCATGGAGAAATCCTGTAAAAACTCCGTAACGGCAGAGCCATCGCCGACGACTGATGACGTATCGGGTTCATGAAGGGTTGTTCCATTTCGTAGGGGAATATTTCAACCCCTTGGCCCTTGTAACTCTGTTTTAAGGGCCAAGGGGTACACTCGAAAACAACGGGTAGGGCCAAGGGGTGAATTGGGATAGAGCCTTAGTCATTTATCTGCCGCTTATGCAAATTTACATTTGAGCCAAGAACGCCCTGATATTATTATTCCTTTGCGAGGACCCCCTTCCTAGAACAGAAAGACTATTACAAAAAGAAAAGCCGCTTATTGTAAAGACTGATTTAACCCCCATCCCCCCATTGAGCAAGAAAGTGCAACAGTGGTGATGAGAGAATAAATAGAGACAGACACAACATGAGTTTTCAGTAGAAGTTCATATATTTTATCTTGATTTAAAAAAAAAAAGCACAATGAACAGTAACAATAGTGAAAACTCAAGCATCACCCTTCGCAAGATTTAAACCTTCAACGTTTTGGTCCAGAATTTTAAGTATGCGTTTAAAAGAAATGGGTGTGACGGACTGTAGGTGGAACAATAGGCTGAAATCTGGTCAGGTGCCACAGGACTTGATGATGGGCTTTCGAATATTATTTGGTGCCTGAGTGGGAGGAAGTCAGTCAGCTCAAAACTTCACATCTAAGAAATACCAACACACCCACTGCAGATTAACTTTTTTCCCACGGGTCAAATATACAGAAATACCTTAATACATCACAAAGGAAGCATCTTTGGCTCGTCAGAACAAGATCACTGATTGTGTTAAAATGAGAACATTGTGAGCGCTGTCTAAGTTCATGTGTCATTCTGTTTAGCTCGCTGATCAGTGAAGGCAGGGTCTCATCCGCTAATTACTGATAATAATAGCCCTGCATGTGTCTGTGGCTCAGCAGCAGTCTACTTCCTGTTGACAGTTGGGTGTGAGAAAAAAGATAAGCTCAAGTGATGTGAGTTGTATAGTAATGTTGAACAAATGATGACTGTTGCAAAACTTTCAACATAGAATATTCTTTACTCTCAAACAACTAGGTGAATGTTAGTGATGACATCCTGTAGTTCCTTTACAGGTCATTGCCACAAACCACAACAGTAACATTACAAAAAATCTTTTCTGCAGATCCTGATGAGTTTGATAGAATCTATGAGCCTCTAGATGTGAAGAGTAAAAAAATCCATGTGGTGGACAGCGGGTTGACCTTTAACCTTCCCTATCCTCTCATTCTGCGACCTCAGAGAGGAGTTGACCTAATCATTTCCTTTGACTTCTCAGCCAGGCCCAGTGACTCCAGCCCGCCATTTAAAGTGAGTGTCTGTCTGCCCGAGGCTTGTGCATGACATGTACATATGAAGAATAATATGAATGTATTCAAATGTGGATTTACATCAGACAAGTTTGTATGAAATGTCACACAATGCAGATAGATAGGAAGTAGACAGAAATTCTACTTTTATTGGTTTAACAGTTTTTGCCTTTAAGCTCAGTTGCTCTGGTCATATACACTACCGTTCAAAAGTTTGGGCCCGGTAAGATTTTTTAAAAATGTTTTTGAAGGGGTCTCTTAGGCTCAACAAGGCGGCATTGATCAATAATCCAGTCTTCAGTCACATGATGCTTCAGAAATCAGTCTAATATTCAGATTTGGTGATTAAGAAAATTGTTGGTTACACTATATTTTGACGTGTCATTGTTACAGTGTAATTATATTTAAGTAGTAATATTTTATATTTTATAATATATTTTAGTAATATTAATTAACAACATGTACTTACTCTAGGGTTAGAGTTGGATTAGGATTTGGTTGTAGGGTTAGTTGCATGTAATTATGCATAATTTACTGTTATTACTATGGTAAATACATGTAACATATGTAACGGACATTGTAAAATAAAGTGTTACCAAAATGTATTATCATTATTATAGAAGTCTTTTGTTGCATTATAAATGTCTTTTTTGCCACTTTTGATCAATTAAATGTATGCTTGTTGAATAAAAACATTAATTTCTTTCAAAAAATCTTACTGACCCTAAACTTTTAAATGGTAGTGTACATATATTTTTACTAAAACATTTTATATATAGAAAAATACTATCCAGAGACTTCTGTGAACATTTTAGTGAATATGTTTGTGGAAACATTTTTCTCAGCGTTCTTTGATTAATAGAAATTTATTTAATTTTAAAGACATTGTAAATGTCTTTACTGTCACTTTTGATACATTTTTTGTGTCCTTGCTGAATAAAAGTATCAATTTAAAACAAAAAATCTTACTGACTCCAAACTTTTTAACAGTAGTGTATGTTTCTCTGAGCTGTTTTTTCAAAAGTGTGACTGTCATCTAATTGTGTCCTTGTTTGTCTGTGTTAGGAATTACTGTTGGCTGAAAAATGGGCCCGTATGAATAAGCTGCCATTCCCCAAGATCGATTCAAAAGTATTTGACCGAGAGGGTCTGAAAGAGTGCTATGTGTTCAAACCCAATAAGGGAGAAAAGAACTGCCCCACCGTCATTCATTTCGTCTTGGCCAACATCGACTTTCGGAACTTTAAAGCCCCAGGTGAGAGCATGTCATTATAATATTACACATGCATTTTAACAACCAGTCAGTAAATAAGTAGTTAAGTCGTCAAGTTTCACTACCTTTATGAATTTATGTTCTTAACATTTTTTAAGTCTAAATAACAGAAACAGTTCTCATCTCATTTCAAGTCAGATATGACCTGTAATAAACTGTGGCTGAGCCATTCCAGCTGATTCAAGTAGCGGTCAAAAGTTAAATTGGTCAAAAGTAACAGTAAAGACATTTATAATGACCCAAAAGATTTCTATTTCAAATATTTGCTGTTCTTTTGAACTTTCTATTCATAAAAGTATCCTACAAAATGTTATCTAGGTTTTGACAAAAATTATTATTTTTATATTTTTAATTTTAATTTTAATTAAAGTTTTAGTAATTTTTGTGGGCCGGGGTGTTCATTTTAGTTTGTATTTCAGTTTTAGCTTTAGTTTTTTTTTAGCACATCAAGTTAAACTAAATGAAAAAGAGAAATGGTGAAAACTAGCTGAAATAATCTTTTTTTATTTCAGTTAATGTTTATTTTTTATTTCAAACAACGGAAATGTTTTTTATGGATTGAGGTTTAGTTAACTATAATAACACTGAATAGATGATATATAATAACAGTTCTTTTAATTTGTAATAATATTTCACAATATTACTGTTTTTCAATACTATTTCACTAATTAAAATTTGTATTATAGATCATGTGAACTACTTTGTAGAAAAGGTCAGATTTAATTGTTCTCTTTTCTGTTTTCATGAAGGAGTTCCTAGAGATTCAGACAAGGATATAGAGTTTGGCGACTTCGACATATTTGACGATCCAGCCTCTCCCTTCTCTACTTTCAACTTCAAATACTCCAACCAGGCCTTCAAGAGGCTTCATGACCTAATGGAGTTCAACACACTCAACAACATTGAGGTCAGTTCTACTCCTTCAAACTCTGATTCAAACACCTTCACAGCCGTTTTTGCAGTTCATTTTTGGTCTTCATTCTACGTGTTTTGTTTTGTAGGTCATAAAAGAGGCTATTAAAGACAGCATTCTGCGGAGACGAGAGAACCCATCATGCTATACGGTTTCCCTTTCCCTCAATGAAATTGAAAACAAGAAGTTCCTGAAACGGGATACCAGCTTTGCAAAATGACACGCCTAACAGATAGCTATGCAAACAGCTATACGCAAAAGCCTTCACATGTGAGACGGCATTGGTCCACTGGTGCTTGATGGGAGTCAGTGAGCAGATTCCTCAGAAAAGACTGGATTGACCTTATTACAGGGTCATTTTTATGTTGCATTCCAGAAGACTTTGAATTTTCCCACCTCTTACTTGAAATTAACCACTGGAAAGAATTAATAATTCACTGGATAATTTAAAGAATTATTCACTGGAATTTAAATAATAAAAATGACCACAAAAAAATAATAAAAGAGAAAATAAAAATAAAATCTCATTCAAAATAAGGAACTATAATCAAAAATAATAACATAATAATAACTATAAATATAAAAAAAAAAATAACAGAACTGTTATTTACCGTTACACTGTTACAACAAACTGCCGTTTGATGTCATTTTCAATATGGCGGCAAATAAAGCGACATTCAGTAGGTTATTTTCAAGTAGAGGTGCGACAGTTCTGTGATCCAGGTTGTCTGGATTGATCTAAAGGTGGGAAATGGAAAATTTCAATTCAAGTTATGCCACCTCTGGAATGTGGAATCCGGAAAACAGAATCTACAGACATATTTTTTTGTATGTGGAATAGATTTAAAAATGGTAATATGTGTTAACTGATCTGAGAGCTGAGAGTACTGCACTCTTATTGGTCACTGAAATTAGCCAAAATATTTAATAAACAAGCACTCAATGGGCAGGGGACATGAAACACTTTGTAAATGAGAACCATTCTGTGAGTCAGTGTGGACCATTTTCAACTTTATTTCAAAATTATTTATAAGTCACTATGTGGGCATATTCTCCACACCTTTAATGTTAAAATGCTTTCAATTCTGGCTGTGTGCTTCTCTACAGAGTCAAATACTGGCAGCTTTGTTTTCACTTAGTTAATACTGTTCTGAGAGTAATTTATGGTCTCAATGGTGGCTTGAGCTTCAGGACACGCTGTTCCTTATGTGTTTCTGCCGATGTGATTAGAAAACAATTTCTGTTCTCCGTTCGGTTCTACTGTGACGCACCTATGACCACTAGATGGTTGATGGTAAGCCCTGCCTTCAGGAGGATTCATCTCATATTTTAGCAAAAGATTCATTGCTTAGGAACTGGATTTAGCTGCTTTTATTTATTTTGCTTACAAATGTTGTCTCCTGCCCAAGGGGTGAAAGGAAGAAGGTGAAATGTCATCTCACACAGTACCCACGCAGGACTCCACCTCTTTGTGAGGTGTCTGGAACAATGACAAGATGGAACATGTTGTAAAAATGTCCTCATTTCCTGTTTGTATCAGATATTTGTGGCGCATACAATATCCAACTTCCCACATAGTCATTCCTCTGGTTTACATACTTTATGATGAAAGTGTACACACGATTATTTATTTGTATGCTTATTGTGTAGTTTTTTTTTTTATGTTGTTTTTAAATTCATTTTAAGATTTGGACATCTCAAAATCAAACATTTGAAATAAATGTCAATGGGAATAAAGTGATTAAGTAAAGCAGGTAAGGTCATTCATAAAACTGAACTGAGGTCAGTAGGATAAAGGTGGAAGGTATAGATACTAGAAAGACTGGTTGTGTGGTAAAAAATAGACCTTGTGTTAGAGTGCACTTTAACTCCAAAATAAATATCAACACATTCCTTGCTGTTTGTGGTCTGTACAGTTGGATTTGAAACAACTTAATTATGATGCTGCGAACACCACAACTGTCAGATCCTTTGAAAGTGGAGATGTACTGTATGTTTGTATGTTCATGTGTAAAAAAAACATAATTATGAGTGCCATTTACCTTTAAGTGATGTTACTAGCCCATGTAGTGTAATGTGCATTTAACATAATTAAAGGATCTCATACCAATGAATGGTCTGGAGACTATGCTTTCACTAATAGTTAATACTTTTTTTGCCAGTCCTTTAAACAAAACAAAACACTTTACTGTGAAAATCAAGTTTTTTTTAATTCTTTTAATTCTTTTTTTTTCTTTTTTGGCAAAAAGACACCTCATTTGAGGAAATGTCTAGTTGCTGGGAAAAACTGTGGTTGTTAGGAATTTTAAAATGCAAAACCTCAACTGAAAAGTACAGAAGCCCTGAACCGCAACGTAAAAAAAAAAAAGAATAAATCTAAGATTACGAAAATAAAGCCGTAGCAATACAAGATTAAAGTCGTACATTTTTTTTAATAAAGTCAAAATTGCCAGAATAAAGTCTTAATATTTTGAGAATAAAGTAAAAATTACGAGAATAAAGGCGTAGTATTACGAAAATAAAGTCATAGTAAAACAAGATTAAAGTCGTAATATTTTAAGAATAAAGATATATTGCGTGAATAAACGTAATTATTTCGAGAGGAGGAAATCACAGTATTACGAGAAACAGAGTGACAATGATAGAGACAGCATGGCTGTGGAGGATTTAGTCAATAATCTTAACCCTTAAAACTCATCTTTTATCACCAAAATGAAATATTTAAACGTTTGAATGTAACTCCCTTGCCTCATTTACTAGCTATACGTGGTCTTTGAATATGCAAATAAGCCCCGCCTCCACTCACTCACACCAGCGCAGAGATCCACTCGTTGACTAGTCTCAGCCTCAGACGTCACGCCCACGGAACGTTGGCTAAACGTCTGATGCATATGGTACACTTAACTGGAAACACTTCAGGAATGTCGAAGTCGTCATCTGATTGGTTGAATTTTATCGGATTTCCGGGGGGTGCGAGTGTCGCGTTTATTTTCGGTCTGCCGGGAAACAAAGCGCAGACGTGTGATTGCGGAAGAAAAACTGTTGTGTTTACATGAGTGACAATGAGCATTTATCAAGATCAGCTAAACGTAGGATTCTCAAAAGTATGCGAGGTTCACGGCGTAGACTCTTTAAGAGATGTCCAGGAGTTTTGTTTGAGGCACTTAGTGGAGACAAAAAGAGATATTTTAGCCTGTTTGCCGACGGGATTTGGGAAGAGTATTATTTTCCAAGCCTGGCCGACCCTTTGTCAGCATTTATAAGGATTCCCAGCAGATCCAACTTTACTAGTTGTGTGTCCCCTCGTATCTATTACATAGCTGTCAACCCTCCCGTTTTTTCCGGGTTTCTCACGTATTTTAGCTCTTTTCCCGCTGTCTTCCCGTTTTATTATTTTCCCGTAAAATATCCCGTATTTTTACGCTCTGATTGTGTGAGACGTACATGCTCGGGCAGATTCGGCTTGAAGTCGTTCATCCTCGGATGCGGCGCCGCGCGCGCTGTTACAAAAAAAGCTGTGCACACAGCCAAGCGAAATGGGGTCTTGCCGGTCTTGCGCACCCAACGCGTAATCTTTGCCGCGCTCGTGCGGACGCGTCAAGTATAAACAATTAAGCCTTGTTTATACTCGACGCGTCCGCAAGAGCGCGAAGGTGCGCGCGGCAAAAATGACGTAATTGCGGTGTGGGCGGTCGTGCGCGTTGGGTGCGCAAGACCCCATTTCGCCTGGCGGTGTGCACGGCACTTTTTGTAACATCGCGCGCGGCGCCGCATCCGAAGATGAACGACTTCGAGCCGAATCTGGCCGAACTGGTACGTCTGTACCAGGATGTTTATGATCCTTCTATACACAGAGACATTTGCATTGATGGGCGACCATAAAAGCCTCTCATTTTGTGAATAGGAACACATTTGCATCAAACACACAGTTTGCACTCTAAAGTAACTGCTTATATTTACAAAATAAGCCTACAATAGCAGAAGTAAGCCCTGCTGATGAAATTAAGGTTTAAACACTCTTCAATAAGGCTTCAGTTGTTTAACTAGTTTACATGCAGTGAAAGTACAATAAACCTACTGCATTTATTACTCTTTTTATATGAATCAGCAATTAATAAACTACTAATAAACGGCAAACTACTTCTTCACTGCTGATTCCTGGTGGTTTAGAGGAGAATTACTCCGAGTCGCCCCCTGTCGTTTCACAGAATAGCACAACGGCGAGCGCGTCGAGTATAAACGCCTCGTCCGTTTGGAGAGGTGCGCGCGCAGTCAGCGGAGACTCGCGCTCGTGCGGACGCGTCGAGTATAAACAAGGCTTTATACTCCGTGTCAGCGCGCGCTTTGATCGGTAAAGGAGCACAGACCTCTCCCTAATCATCTCCAGCAGCCCCCGAAGCACCACGTACCGTTTCCCTCGTAAGCTGATATTAGTATTTAAACATTCTCTGATAAAAAATGTTTAAAAAATGACACACTTTCTCTAATACACACACACACTGTCTCTTTCTCTCTCACTCATTTGTAGTTATAAACTCTTTAGACTTTTAATGATTAGTGCTTTATTTTTAAAGTTTGTGGTGGGTAATCGTGTAAAAAAAATCCCTTATTTTGGGGATGGATTCCGGGAAATCTCCCTTATATTCAATGTTCAATGTTGACAGCTATGATCTATTATGGAAGATCAAGTGAAATACCTAACTGTGAAGGGGATATCAGCCGCGTTTGCGGGCAAACATGAAACAACAGACGCTGACATCGCAGCTGGCCGATTCAGTGTTGTGTTCGGTTTTCTTCTCCTCCTTTGATTTTCTATGCTGACTGACTTGTTGCACGCCGGTCTGTCTGTTGTTGTGGGGACATTTCCACGTGACGCTGAACGAAACGAACTGTAATTGGTTGTTTGACATGTCGGTCAAACGGCCTTATGGGCGGGCCTTGGCCAAAGAAAGCTGCTATGAGTTCCAGACCTTCAGCCGTCAGTCTGAAGGTCTGGCTACGCGAGACTACTCGTTGACTATCACACGGTGACATCATGGTTAAAAGGTAGATTGTGAGGTCAGAAACACCAGCGATTTCAAACTGCGTTTTTTAGACTGTCTTTCTTTGGTTCACTGCCTTTTTAAGGAGAAAATACTCAGCAATGGTGTTGTCGTGTTGACTTATGAATTTGCACATGATTTGTCTTAAAACATATTAAAATCACCACATAGACATATAAATAACATTAAAAGCTTGATTTTCACCACAGGGGGACTTAAAATGCCTGGTAAAGTTAATTTATTTTTAGATGGGATTCACTTTGGAATTCTATGGAAGCTATATTTGCATTAGCACAAATAAGTTTACTAGAGGGCTGTACACAAAGGACAGTGGGAAAATTCCACACACAAAAAAACGTTTGTGCCATCCAACCTTTAATTCTTCACATGTATTTAACATAAAAATAGTAATGAGAAATGTTCTTAAATTTGAATTAAGCAGTGACTACTTTGCAGCTAATAGAGATAGCTCTTTTTTCCTGCAGTAAAGCACATTCCACAGACAATGCAGTCCTACACTTACTAGCGATAACACCAAAAATAGAACATTTATTCACAAGACCAACGCGCTAATCCACATGAAATGTATTAAAGTAAACTGTAACTGACTGTCATAAAACGTTGAATGGCGGGTAATGACGTCACTGCCATTAGGCTGAGGTGCCTCACGTGATCCAAGTTAGCTATTACGCTTTCTCCAATGGTAAGAGATCCTCTCATCTCCCTATAAATAAGACAATCTCTGGCCTGGCCTAATGATACAGTGCTATTGCCCACAATGCCCAGGGAAGAATTTCAAAAATGGATAAATTTGATGCCAAAGTTAATGAAAATTAAATAATGGGTTTTTATGGTTGTTACTGTAATACATACAGTACCTTATGCCTCTGAATCTATGCCTGCCTACCCTCATATCAATATCAAATTTATTTCTAGAACACAGTTCCAGTAGTGGGATTGAATGTGAGATTGAATAAGTGCACTCAATAACGTCCACAATGCTTTCGGACACCCAAATGGCTGTTCCCTCAAATAGTGCCCCAGATAGCACACACGTACGTCTGCAAGATGTCTGTTAAAGATCACTTCATCTGGAAAGCATCTGCTGTTTACTAACATCTGATAGACATCTTTAAGATGTCAGTTTAACATACATTCTAAATCATATTGTCACAAGGTGACAAATCCAGCGGAACCAATTTCCGCTAGGAGTGTGTTTCCCCCCCCGGGACGATTTCACTGACACACCGTGCTGGTTTGCTTGTTGTCAGTTGCCATGATAGTGGCAGCTGATTAGCTAAGCGGTACCAGGTGCGGGCGTTTGGTGTGGGGATTTGTGATTGGGAAACACGGCCTAGAGAAGCAGTTAAAAGGAAAAGGCATTCGGGTGTGGTACCCCCCCGGGAGAAATCGTTTCTTTTGGCAGTGGCTTGGATTTGCTGGGATCTTTGGAGCGGCTGTGAGGATCTGACTGGAAAGGGGTGCAACGGTGATTGTGGGAGTACAAGCTGGAACGTGAATTGGATGTGAAGTGAGGGTATTTTGGAGATTGAGTCAAGATTGGAGAATGTCATCACTCGAGAGAGAAAGATAAGTAAGGAAACACCGGATCCGTGTGAATACATGCCGTGTATTGAACTGAATGAGGAATTGTGAAGTGTATTGACCACAAATATAATTACCACCAAGAGTGTGAACTGATTCATCCGTGAAACCCTGATATCTTCTTCTGAGTGTGAAAGAGTGTTGAAGACGCTGTGTTCCATGCGGTGTGAAGTCCTCTGCATCTCTTCAGCTTCTGAGTGTTGATCCAGCGCAACAGTGGAGGGATTGAACAGTGGGTGAGTGCTGGCCTTATTGCACGAAGATTTGAGAGTGGATTGCGGTGCCTGAATTGAAGTGTCACACAGTATTGGACTTGACGTGAAGTTGCAGTGTGTGGATGTACACGTTTATTTAACCGCCAGTACTCTCCAGTTCACGTCCTCGCCCAGTGTTTGCAGAGCAAAGCCCTCAGGTTGAATGTGTATGTTCCATTTCGGCCACCAGGTCCTGTGATATGAGAGAGGAGTGTGATTGTCCTGTTTAACTTGTCTTGTCTATCTAAATAGAACGTTCCTCTGCCACCGCCTTCGTGTGTGCTGCCTGTTCGGAGGAGAGACACACCCCCGCCTTAGTGTTGCCGTGGGAACCACCCAGCCCAGCCGTAAGCCTGAGTCTCCATTATACGAAAGGATCATGTTTGTTCTTGTATCAAATGCTCAGTCTATTTAAGATTCTCCTGCCACTGCCTTCTTGGGTGCTGCCTGGTCGGAGGAGAGACACATCCCAGCCCTAGTGCCTGTGTGGAGCAACCCAGTCCAGCCGTAAGCCAATTCTCCATTATACGAAAGGATCATGTTCGTTCTTGTATCAAAGGCTTTGTCTATTTAAATAAAAGATTTGTCTGCCTCGGCCTTCTTGTGTGCTGCCTGTTCAGAGGAGAGACACATTCCAGCAGCAACGCTGCTTGTTCAGAACCACCCGCTCCAGCCGTAAGTCCTTACTTCACCGAAACAGAATTGAACCTGCAAACTTGTCTCTATCTTGGATTAGAGGGGACCCTTGTGTCTGGCTGGAGCCGTCAAGGACGGAAAAGCACCCGGAGGACCTCACACCTGCTGCTCAGTGACGCCCCGTAGGAGAGCACCCTACACGGAGGAGATCTGCCTACCCGACTACCTACCTGGCCGGCAGCGAGTCCCCCTCCTGGACTCCATCGCCCCCTGTGCCGGTCATCTACCGAATAGCTGACGCTTGGGAAAAACTTACCTGCTACCCACCTGTCCTGTGGTCTCTCCATGAGGACTCAAGGACTCTCTGTCCCCTCCTGGCCCGTGGCCCCGGCCCTGGTCTGCCCGGGTCGCTGCCCGCCTGTATTACGCCAAAAAGAGTCTTTTAGAAATTCTTCTTGTCTGCCTGGTCTCTGGTACGCTCCTCGAGGTGGTCCTGGGTTTGAGAGGTGGGCGCAGTCTGGCTTGGCCCCCCCGACCTGTGACAGATTTGGCGTAGTCGGCAGGGTCACCACCTTGAGTTGAGCGGCCAGAGACCAAGATGGCGGACGAAGAGGCACCTGTGGTGCGGCAGCCGGTCATGCCGATCTTTATGGGAGCCCCATGGGCCCAGAAGTATGGAGGCCCAGGATCGGAAATGAGTTTGTCGGCATGGAAGACCCAGGTTGAGTACCTGGTAGGACTCCAAGGTTTAAGTGCCTCCCAAGGAGTGCAGTTTGTTTTAAGTTCACTAGAGGGAGAAGCGAGAAGAGAAGTGCAAGCGGCACCGGAAGCAACGAGAACCACGGTTCGGGCCATCTTTGATTTCCTTACGGAGCAATATGGAGACACCACCCCGGTGGCTGTGCTGCGAACACAGTTCTTTAATTGTAAGCAGGGACCGCGACAAACTATCCGGGCATTTGCACTGCAGCTGAGGGAGCAGTTCTACCGGTTGAAGAAGAGACAGGATCATGGCCTGGGAGGTGAGGAAGTTCTACTGAGGGATCAGTTCTTACTGGGATTGCTGGAAGGTCCCGTACGCCAAAGTTTACGGATACAGTTCCGACGAGAGCCAGACCTTACTTTTGAAGATCTACGGAGGGAAGCCTTAGCACTTGAGCAAGATCATGCCGAGAGTGTAGTTCCTCCCCACTGCATGGCCACGAATGCTGCTAGTAGACCTCCGTCTCCCGTCATGTCTGATTGGAAGCAGGCCTTCCGTGAAGAACTGAAGAGGGATGTTCGTGATCAAATGTCCTCACTGACCAAATCCTTTATGGAAGAACTTCGCCGTTCCTTGTCTTTGCCGAGGGAGCGAGCCTATTCAGAGGGGAATCGACCTCCAGCACACCGTTCACTTCGGCCAGCCGGGACTCGATTCCAGTGGGACGAGCAAGGGCGTCCCATCTGCAATGGTTGCGGAGAGCCAGGACACTACCTTCGCCAGTGCCACTCTCGCCGTGCCTCACAAGGGGTTTTTTTAGTGTCACCGGCCACTGTGGGTCAAGTGGTCGGGACCTCCTCATCGGACCCATGTTCGTCTGGGACTTCCCAGGAGAGTTTGGTGGGGCGTTGCCCCGTGGTGATGGTCTAGGTAAATGGCCAGAAAGTACAATGCCTCCTGGACACCGGGTCACAAGTCACTCTCTTCTCAGAAAGTTTGTCTCGGGAGTTGTTTGGCGCCCAGGGCCGGCCCATGACATAAGCCCCATGGCTCACCTTGCGGGGAGCCAACGGCCTCGACATCCCGTACGTGGGATATCTAGTAACCGACCTGGAGATACATGGGATTGTTGTGCCTCAGAAAGAAGTGGTGATCGTACGGGATGCGTGCCTGGGGTCCCACCGTGCACTGCTGGGCATGAATGTCGTCTCGGAGTGTTGGGAGGAAATATTCCGGAATGGACCCAGTCGAGCAGCATCGACGTCGGAGGGCCGAGAATGGAGTCGTGTGAGAGCTGATTGTCGCAGTGGCGTAGGCAGAAATTGTATTTTGGGTGGGCCAGTGAAAATGTGACTGGGCCTATAGTTTTTCCTAGAAAAAAATGACTTCAATAATAATAATTATTGAAAAATGACTTCAATAATAATTAACATTAATAGACAAACTGAAAAAAAAAGTTACACCTTTATATTCGGCAAATCATCATGTTCAACCAACAGAGCTCAATAAAGGCTGGACAAACCAGTATAGACAATGTCTATTTTATTCTATTCAGCAGTGCAAATACAGTTCACCCGAAAATAAAGTAAGCTAAAATAATAATATCACAGTTAGATCGGCGGATAAACCCGCGTCAGGCTGACGGGGAGAGAGGGAGCAAGAAGCGGCCGGCGCCAGCACCTGACTAGTCTTCTCCTGGGGTAATGAGTCGGAAGAACTGGGCTGGGTGGACTCGGAAGATGAAGGCAGTGGCGTGTCTTCTTCCTCAACTCTTGCTTTTTTTCAAATAGCACATTAAAGAAAGTTGTTTAGCCATTATTGTGGCGCCGACGCCGCTGAGAGTTTTCCTGTCGGAACCCCCAGCAACCATAGCAACCAATAACGTTCCGGAGAAAGGCTTTCTACAACTTGCTTCACCAGTTAAATTTTATTCGGAAAACAAATGAAACACACACAGCAGTCAACAATTAATCAGGTATATATTAATATATTTTCATAAATACATTTGAATAATAAAAATAAACTAAAAATTTATTTTTATCAAACTTGCCTGGGCGGGCCAGTGAGTAATGTGGGCGGGCCAGTGCCGCCCTGGCCCAATACTGGCTACGCCCCTGGATTGTCGTCGAGTCTGCCTGGTGGAGTCACAGGGGAACCGCGAGGGCACCGGGAGAGTAGCTTGTCGGTATGCTCTGGAAATTCCAGCTCGGAGTGAGGCCGTAGTCTGGGCCAGGCTGCCTTCCCGACTTTATCGCCCAGAGGAGTGGGTCTTGGTGGAACCCCATCCAGATTGTTCCAAGGTAGAAGTCGCTCGAGGATTGGCATCTGCACGGAGAGGCCGGGTCTGTGTAAAGGTCAGAAACACGAACTCCTTCCCTGTCCACTTATATCGCCATCAGCGTTTAGACCGAGTTACCTCGGTGAAGGCACAGCAAGTTCGAGAACCATGGGAAATCAGATTCAACCGGGTGAGTCCGCCAGTAGTAGAAGTGGCCCTGGCACAGACAGATCAGCATGTGAAGGGAACTGGAGAGGGAGTCCCAGCCTATCTCAAGGGAGAGTCACTGTGGGGAGAAGGTCTGACAGGAGGTCAGACAAAACAGCTTCAAGGCTTCTTGTTGAAATGGCAGCACTTGTTTTCCACTCACGACGAGGATTACGGTCGTACCAACGCAGTCAAACATCAGATCCCAACTGGAGATGCTGCACCCAGTAGAGAGCGCTACCGGCCTGTACCCCCGACCCTGTACTCTGAGGTCCGCACCCTCCTTTGGGGAATGCTGGACAAGGGAATCATCCGTGAGAGCAGTAGTCCCTGGGCTGCACCCATTGTCCTAGTACGGAAAAAGACCGGCTCATGGAGGTTCTGTGTGGACTACCGGAAATTAAATCTGGTGACGAAAAGAGATGCTTTCCCGTTACCCCGAGTAGAGGACTCCCTCACGAGCTTGACACAAGCGGCCTGGTATTCCACTCTTGATCTAGCCAGTGGGTCGAGGATTGGCATCTGCACGGAGAGGCCGGTTCTGTGTAAAGGTCAGAAACACGAACTCCTTCCCTGTCCACTTATATCGCCATCAGCGTTTAGCCCGAGTTACCTCGGTGCTAAGAACTGAAGAGGGAGGGTATAGGGTGGAGGTGGATGAGCGGGACAGGGAGAAGACCGCGTTCACTACCCCCTTTGGGCTCTATGAGTGGGACCGGATGCCGTTCGGCCTGTGCAACGCCCCAGCCACCTTCCAACGGTTGATGCAGCGTTGCTTGGGCGGCCAGCTGATGGAGTCCACTTTAGTATACCTGGACGACGTGATTGTCTACTCCCCAGATTTCGAGTCCCACCTTCGGCACCTAGAACAAGTCTTTCGCTCTCTGGAGAAATACGGGCTGAAGCTCCAGCCAGATAAGTGCCGGCTCTTCCGGAAGGAGGTGAAATTCCTGGGCCATATAGTGAGCGCTGCAGGGATTTCGGTGGACCCAGAGAAGGTATCGGCTGTCCAGGAGTGGGCTGCGCCTAAGACCGTACGCCAGGTCAGATCATTCCTGGGCTTCGTCAGGTACTACAGGCGGTTCATCAAAGGCTTCTCCCACATCGCCAAGCCTATCAACCAGTTGTTAGGGGGCACTGGACGGTCCCGGGGCCGGGGATCTCCCTCAGTCCAGTGGGACTCAGCCTGTGAGACTGCGTTTCAGCGACTCAAGCAGGAGTTACTGCAAGCACCAATTCTGGCCTACGCTGACTTCACACAACCCTTCATCTTATACACCGATGCCAGCAATCTGGGTCTGGGAGCTGTACTGGCTCAGAAACAACGGGGCAAGGAAAGAGTCATCGCATACACCATCCGAAGTTTACATCCGGCTGAGAAAAACGACGCCAATTACAGTTCCTTTAAGCTTGAGTTGCTGGCGATGAAATGGGCGCTGAGCGAGAAGTTCAAAGACTATCTGTGGGGAGCGAAGGTGCTCGTCGTGACTGACAATAACCCCCTGGTACATCTACAGACCGCCAAGCTGGGGGCGGTTGAGCAGAGGTGGGTGGCACAGTTGGCCAACTATGACTATCAGCTGCAGTATCGTCCAGGAAAAGAGCACACCAACGCTGATGTATTGTCCAGACTTCCTGAAGCGCGATCTGTGGGTCAAACATCAGCGCTGAACGAGGGACGTGAGGAGGGATTGATGGTGGGCATCGTGGAGGCACCGGGCCAACCATCCGTCGAACATGTGCAAATTGGGGATGGGACCCCCAGCGTTGGAGGATGTGAAAGGAGGAGGATGAGGATTTGAGGCGGGTACGGACTTGGCTGAGTGAAGGGGCTTGGCCCGAAGGCGAGGAACGCCGGGCCCAGACACGGGTGGTGCTGGGACAGAAAGAGAGGCTCTTCCTGAAAGAAGGGGTGATGTGCAGGTCCCTCCTGGACTCAACTCTGGGCGAAGAGGTTTGCCAAGTGGTGGTCCCCGAAGGGCAATGTCATTCCCTGCTACAGGCTTACCATTCCAAATTGGGACATCAAGGGCAGGAGAGGACGTTGTCCCTGTTACGGCGGCACTTTTATTGGCCTGGGATGGAGGGAACTACGAGGACTTACCAGCAAGGATGTCCACGCTGCATGCTCTTCAAGGCGAGAAAGGAGGTGCGGGCCCCACTGGTGCCAATTCGGGCCAAGGCCCCACTGCACATCGTAGCTATGGACTATCTGACACTGGGACGACCGATGGATTGGATACAGAACATCCTTGTCGTCACAGACCTGTTCACTAAGTATGCCTGGGCCATTCCAACTTTGGACCAGACTGCCACCACCACCGCAAGTGCCTTATGGAAGTATGTCATTCAGCCATTCGGGTGTCCCGAAATACTCCATGCTGATCAGGGGCCCAACTTCGAGTCCCGAGTGATTCACGAACTGTGCCAGCTTTATGGGTGTAAGAAGACCCACACCACTCCTTACCACCCTCAAGGGAACGGAGGTTGCGAACGGCTGAACCAGACATTGCTGAGTCTCTTGGGGACCCTGGAAGGAGAGCAGCAGGGACACTGGGTGGACAAGCTCCCAATGCTTGTCCAGGCATATAACAACAGCGTGCATAGCACCACCGGGTACGCTCCAACCTACCTGATGTTTGGGAGACACACGAGACTGCCTATCGACTTGCTGTTGGGAGCCACTCCAGCGGAGGAGGGGGGTAACTTGACAGAGTGGGTGGCAGGACACCACCAGCGCCTTCACACCGCCTACAAACAGGTCTCAGGCCGGATAAATTAAGCAGCAGTCAAGAATAAGAGGCTGTATGATCGAACAGCCCAGGAGGCAACGTTACTACCGGGAGAAAGAGTACTGGTAAGGGACAATCGCCGCCAAGGGAAGGGTAAACTGAGCGACCGCTGGGAGTCCCAACCATACGTGGTACAGCGGCAACCTCGCCCAGACCAGCCTGTATATGCCATTCGTCCCGAAGGGAGAGCTGGCCCAGAGCGAGTGTTACATCGGAATTTGATCCGCCCGTGTCCCAATTACCCGAAACCAGTAGAGAGAAACCCCCCGGTTGAAACACCATCGATGCCCTTGCTGTTGGGTTGGGCAGTGGTCCCAAGGGGACTGGGCGCAGAGCCGCGCCAAGTAGATCCTGCCTCACCGCCGAGGCGATCACAAAGGGGTAATCGAGGCCAGCCCCCAACACGGTACGGAGACTGGGTGGCCGAGCCCCGTTCTAGGGACTAGAACGGTTTGGTGGGGGGGTATGTCACAAGGTGACAAATCCAGTGGAACCAATTTCCGCTAGGAGTGTGTTTCCCCCCCGGGACGATTTCACTGACACACCGTGCTGGTTTGCTTGTTGTCAGTTGCCATGACAGTGGCAGCTGATTAGCTAAGCGGTACCAGGTGCGGGCGTTTGGTGTGGGGATTTGTGATTGGGAAACACGGCCTAGAGAAGCAGTTAAAAGGAAAAGGAAAAGGCATTCGGGTGTGGTACTCCCCCGGGAGAAATCGATTCTTTTGGCAGTGGCTTGGATTTGCTGGGATCTTTGGAGCGGCTGTGAGGATCTGACTGGAAAGGGGTGCAACGGTGATTGTGGGAGTACAAGCTGGAACGTGAATTGGATGTGAAGTGAGGGTATTTTGGAGATTGAGTCAAGATTGGAGAATGTCATCACTCGAGAGAGAAAGATAAGTAAGGAAACACCAGATCCGTGTGAATGCATGCCGTGTATTGAACTGAATGAGGAATTGTGAAGTGTATTGACCACAAATATAATTACCACCAAGAGTGTGAACTGATTCATCCGTGAAACCCTGATATCTTCTTCTGAGTGTGAAAGAGTGTTGAAGACGCTGTGTTCCATGCGGTGTGAAGTCCTCTGCATCTCTTCAGCTTCTGAGTGTTGATCCAGCGCAACAGTGGAGGGATTGAACAGTGGGTGAGTGCTGGCCTTATTGCACGAAGATTTGAGAGTGGATTGCGGTGCCTGAATTGAAGTGTCACACAGTATTGGACTTGACGTGAAGTTGCAGTGTGTGGATGTACACGTTTATTTAACCGCCAGTACTCTCCAGTTCACGTCCTCGCCCAGTGTTTGCGGAGCAAAGCCCTCAGGTTGAATGTGTATGTTCCATTTCGGCCACCAGGTCCTGTGATATGAGAGAGGAGTGTGATTGTCCTGTTTAACTTGTCTTGTCTATCTAAATAGAACGTTCCTCTGCCACCGCCTTCGTGTGTGCTGCCTGTTCGGAGGAGAGACACACCCCCGCCTTAGTGTTGCCGTGGGAACCACCGAGCCGTAAGCCTGAGTCTCCATTATACGAAAGGATCATGTTTGTTCTTGTATCAAATGCTCCGTCTATTTAAGATTCTCCTGCCACTGCCTTCTTGGGTGCTGCCTGGTCGGAGGAGAGACACATCCCAGCCCTAGTGCCTGTGTGGAGCAACCCAGTCCAGCCGTAAGCCAATTCTCCATTATACGAAAGGATCATGTTCGTTCTTGTATCAAAGGCTTTGTCTATTTAAATAAAAGATTCGTCTGCCTCGGCCTTCTTGTGTGCTGCCTGTTCAGAGGAGAGACACATCCCAGCAGCAACGCTGCTTGTTCAGAACCACCCGCTCCAGCCGTAAGTCCTTACTTCACCGAAACAGAATTGAACCTGCAAACTTGTCTCTATCTTGGATTAGAGGGGACCCTTGTTTCTGGCTGGAGCCGTCAAGGGCGGAAAGGCACCCGGAGGACCTCACACCTGCTGCTCAGTGACGCCCCGGAGGAGAGCACCCTACACAGAGGTGATCTGCCTACCCGACTACCTACCTGGCCGGCAGCGAGTCCCCCTCCTGGACTCCTTCGCCCCCTGTGCCGGTCATCTACCGAATAGCTGACGCTTGGGAAAAACTTACCTGCTACCCACCTGTCCTGTGGAGAGAGTCCCCTCCTGGCCCGTGGCCCCGGCCCTGGTCTGCCCGGGTCGCTGCCCGCCTATATTATGCCGAAAAGAGTCTACTTACCACGTTACTTACCTGCACGCCGGACGGGCGTTCGACTCCTTCTTCCTCTGTGGCTGCCAGTAACCCGGGCCCTCGCAGTGAACCCCTCGGCCTCCTCCTCCCTGGAAAGAGAGACGAAGCCCGCATTAAGACTTTTAATTCTTGCTTTTATTTAATAAAGATTGTTACTTTTAGAAATTCTTCTTGTCTGCCTGGTCTCTGGTACGCTCCTCGAGGTGCTCCTGGGTTTGAGGGGTGGGCGCAGTCTGGCTTGGCCCCCCCGACCTGTGACAATATCTTAAAGACATCTTCTAAACGTCTATTTGACATCTGACAGGAAACGTCATAGACATATTGCAGATGAGCAAACACTCTAAAAAATACGTCTTCCAGATGTAAACACACACATCAAATAGACGTCTCTGTGATGTACGTGTGCTATCAGGGGCCCTATTTAAAGTTTTTTTTAAAGATATATAAGCTAGTGTGCTCCAAAACAATGACAAAATTCGCATTTAGAAGACCAAACCCAACGTTGAGATTAATGTCAGATTGACATTAATCTCCAACGTTGGACAGACGTAGTGTGGTTGAAAAAGAAAATCGGGTTGACGTCAGAAACCAGACTTTCATTTCCAACCAAAATCCAACGTATGTCCGACGTTGGATGCCGACATCAATCCGATGTCGGTTCTGACATCAACCCGACTTTATTTTCCAACCAAAATCATCCCCTGACTGACGTTACTACTTTCTACTCAAGGACCTTGGCAGAATTGTAGTGAAGTACAATATTTGTTGGCTGGAAACAAAAAATACAAAATAAACACAAGCAATTGGTTTGTCTCCCAAAAGTACGATGCTGGAAATGGTTACATAATATAAAAATAAATAAAATTATTTACAATTGGAAGTTATATTCTGCAGGATTTGCACTTTTTCCTCACAGGGTCTGCCAGTACTGGGAAGATGAAATCAATGTATCAATTCCATGGAAAGAATGTTTTAGATCAATTTATAACACTACTGTAGATTCATATTCAAGAATATTCCAACTAAATTTTTACAAGATAATTGCAACTAAAAAAAAGTTATATTTATATCACATTGAAAATAATCCATATTGCAGATTTTGTGAGGAAGAAGAGGAAGACCTATGGCACTTATTTTACTTTTGCCCAGTAGTATATACATTTTGGTCAAGTCTCCAAGTTTGGTTAAAGACAGCTAGAATGGAATTTACCATAACACCTCAAACTATTGTGCTTGTGATAAATACCATTTTATTAATAGGGAAAATGTTTATTTTTAAAACAAAACTATCATCATGCTTGCGTTTAGGTTACTTTAAGAATGTTATAAGGTTGCATCTTCTTTTAGAAAAGATAATAGCAGAAAGCAACAATAAATTAGATGAATATAACAAACAATGGAATAATATTCTATGTTTATTATAATTATATGAAACCTTTTCTCATGTATGTTTTTGGGGTATGAATGTGAGGATGAATGTATAAGCATGTAGTGTCTCTGTAGATTTGGGTCTGTAAATTTTATTTCTTATTAAATAAAGATATATAAAAAAATAAAAAAAATTAATGTACAATATTTGTCTTTCAAATGTAGTGAAGTTAAAGTAAAAAGTTTCCAGAAAAAATAATAGCCTATCAAAGTACAGATAGCCTAGTCAAAAAGTGTAAGTACAGTAGGCCTACTCACAGTGCTGGTCAGAATTTTGCTCCCTTGGTAAATATGATCAAAGATGGCTGTAAAAAATAAATATTTTATTAAATATTTTATTAAAAATAGCACAAATCTAACCTTTCATTGAAGTAAAATCAGGTGTCTAGGTGTCAGTGCCCAGGGGCACCAAAGAGCATCCGCCACTGCTCTGGGCACTTGCCCATGTGGTTAATCCGCCAACGTACACCCTGTTATCTCCCCTAACACATTGGTAGGACATTTTGGCATTACTTTTGTTAGCCAAAATGAATGGCATGGGCGCTTTTCAACTTTGGAAACGCATTAATTTAGCCTGTATCGCCATCTGCTGGACTGCTGGAAAAAATATAAATCCCAATTAGGCCTACTCAGTATTAACCAAAGACGACTTTGGTATTAGCTCGTGTATGACTAAAGTACTGGCCCGGTTTCACACACAGACAGAGCTTAGGCTAAATTAATCCAGGATTAGGCCTTATAGTTCAATTAGGGCATTTAAGTAGCTTTTATAAACGTGCCTTAGAAAAAAAACATTACTGGTGTGTGCATCTTGAGACAAAACAATGACACTGACATATTTTAAGATCTGTCTGTGCAAGTTGCTTTAAGTTAAAACAGCTCAATAATGCATTACTCTGGAACCATAGCTTAGGCCTTGTCTGTGATCCAGTAACACATCATCACTATAATAATGCAGCGCTGGACTACATTATTAAGAATAAAAAGAGTTAACTATTAATTTCACTGATTGAAACTAAAAAGAGTGAGGTTCAAACAACGTCCCACCCAAATTGTAAAAAATTACTAAACTGGGAGTCAATTGCTTTAAATTACACAATAGTATTAGTTCAGGGGTGTGCACACTTATGCAGTTATAAAGATTTTTATTTTAAAGGTGCAAAAGTTCTAATCTAACTAATTAAAATAAAAACTAAATGATTTGATTGGGTGACATGAGATGACACGTGTAGGTGTTGATTCCGCCCACAGACACTAGAGGGCTTTCTATGCGGAAGTCAACAAGCACCGAGCTGCTTCCTGAAAGTGCTGGGACTATTCCGCATAAACTGGCATTTTCTAATTGATTGATCGAACCAGCCATGTCGAAGAACACAGTGTCTGATCGATTCAGAAAGGTTGATATAGATGAGTACGACGAAAACAAGTTCGTCGACGAGGAGGACGGGGGAGAAAATCAAATAGGTCCGGATGAGGCTGAGGTGGATTCTCTCATCAGATCATATCCTTTCAGTCCATTTACTTTTATGGTTACTTTTCATAGATTTCCTGCTTACTTGTAGTATGGCGTTTTGACTTGTCGTTTTCTAATACACTTGATGTGTTGGCGTTAAATTTCTAAAATGTATTATTGTTGTACTCTCGTCCAGACATGGGTGTGGTAGTCAGTCGCTTCATTCATTTAAGACGGGCATATTTCACATTGTCATCACAAGTTTGCATTGCGGATTCAAGTATTTAAGGTCTTTTAAAACCGAAAAAATTGCGGCTATAATGTTTAAAGAGTGTAACTCATAAGGCTGTGCCTTATATAGATGTGGTGGCAATTACTTAGAATGGTGTTGTTGTAGAAACACTTCCGGATGCCATCGACTTCCGGTTGCAAGATTGAAATCCTGAAGTGGCTTTTTAATTCTTTATACTTTATAATAACATATAGTTTCCTGGAGCTTATAATGGTAGCATAGTGACAATTATAATTTAATGCATATTAGTGATGATTAAGAGTGAATGTTATTAGTGAGGAGATGTTATTTCAGGCATCCTGCTGTGCTTTCCTTAGTGCCTGATACAGGTAACTTGATGGGGGCTTTGCAGGCAGTACTGAAGAATCCACCCATCAATACAAAGAACCAGAATGTGAAGGTGAGTAAAAGTCAAATCACTCTGAAGTATGGGTCATGTTAAACTTTTAACATTATTATTCCCTACCAATGGTTTTCCCCAACACTATTCGAAGTCCCCGTGATTTTTCCAGTTGTTCATGATTTACTGAATAAGGATTAAACACTTTTTTTTTTACTCACATTTTAGACCTTGGTTTAACTATAAAAATCAATAAAAAATGCACAAAGAGTTATACACACTTATTAATTTACATGATCAGTTTTCCAGGTCTAGAAAAATATCATATTTCTAAACCTAGGTTACCTCATTTATTAAGCTTTTCACACACACAAAAAAAACAGTTGTATAAGAAATAGTTGTTTATTTTTATTTTTTACCTTATGCTTGTTTTGTCTTATTTAAATCAGTTTGCCCAGTTTCACAGACAAAGCTTAAGCTAGTCCCAGACTAAAATTTTTACTCATTACATCAGAAGTCTATTTACAGGCTTTACATGGTCACAGAAAACCTTAAAGTATTAGGGAATTTCCAATTATGATTTCCAGACTTGTATAAGTCATGAAAATTAATACAAATCTTGACAATTTTACTTATGGCTGTTTTAATCACAAATATTTGGCTAGCAAGTAATTGTCATACAAATAATTGCAATTAACAAATTAATTGGCTGTTACAGTGTAACATAATGCCCATACATCTAGATACAGGTTACTACTAGTAACACAAAATACATTTCTTTTTAAGCTAAAACCCAAATATTGATATTTCAATTTTTTAACAATTTTATTTATATAACACCATTAAAAACAACACAAGTTGACTAATGTGCAGTGCTTTACAACAATAAATACAAAACAAAGATAATGATAATGAATAACAATAGTAAATGTATATTAATAATAGTGCAAATAATTCTATTTATTGTATATATTTTATGTATTATAAATAAATATAGCTCATAATATTTATCGATGTTGATGAAGTATTGTAAAATATTTGTATGTATGTCAAATATACATTTAATGGCATTTCTATATTCGCTTAAAATTCTCTTGTTTGGATGGCCAAGATTAGAGGTGTATAATCATCTCAAATGACTCATTTATTGCCAAGGGTAGTTCATTATATATTTATATATATGTGTGTGTGTGTGTGTGTGTGTGTGTGTGTGTGTGTGTGTGTGTGTGTGTGTGTGTGTGTGTGTGTGTGTGTGTGTGTGTGTGTGTGTGTGTGTGTGTGTGTGTGTGTGTGTGTGTGTGTGTGTCCAGGACCGGGCTGAAGGCCTCGTGCTGAAAGTGCTCAGCTCTTTCAAGGCTAGCGATATAGAAAAGGCTGTTCAGTCTCTGGATAAGACTGGAGTCGATCTGCTCATGAAGTACATCTACAAGGGCTTTGAAAAACCCTCTGACAACAGTAGTGCCATCCTACTTCAGTGGCATGAAAAGGTAAACACATTTTTTAAAGGAATGGTTCACCTAAAAATGATCATTCTGGCTATATTCACTCGTGTCTGTGTGTCTGTCTGCATAGGCTCTCTCAGCAGGTGGAGTGGGCTCTATCGTCAGAGTGCTCACGGCCAGGAAGACCGTGTAATGTTCAGCACCTCAGCGCCGTGGCAGGGTTGGTGGAGGTACTGGCTGGCACAAGCCCTCGTGGTCTGGTTTCTGCCCACTCTGCCAAACTGTGGAGGATGTCCAGTCACTCACCTCTCACTTTTTTTTTAAAACCGATCAAACATTACAGTCCCATTTGGATTTGTTGCAGTGAAGATAAGCACCTTGGATCTGTGTTAACAGAAGGGTGATGAGAAAATGTTATTGTTGACCTCAGTAGATCTTAAGCACAGACATTTTAGCTATTATCAAAGGAAACGTCTCTTTACTCGTCCTCTTCACATTCTCATTCCTGTCCCGATGTAAACGTCTCAACAGAGCAGAACAAACAGTACATGTAATCACATGACTAAATCATTACGCAGTCATGTTATTGCAATCATGCATGATGGCACTCTGGAGTGTGTTGTTTTTTTTGTTTTACTTAAAGGAACAGTTGACCCAGAAATAAAAATTCTATCTTCATTTACTCACTCTCATATCACTCCAAATCTGTACTTTCTGTCTTCTGTAGAACACAAAAGATGATTTTTGAAAAAAACATTTGAGTCCAAACAACATTCCAAAGATGTTTTCTTTTGTGTTCCTCAGAAGAGAGAAACTCGTACAGGTTTTAACCAAAATGAGGGTGAATAAATGATAACAGCATTTTTATAGTTGGGTGAAGAAGTTAATCAAGCTTTAGTTTGTAGAGGATGTTCTCTTTACACTCTCTTCCTCATCAGAGCTGGTCTATGGAACACGCCAACATCAGTATTTGCTTTTTCCCTACTTGCATGCACTGCATAATGTATTAGTTCTAGAGTTGGTTGTTGAATCTAGCCTTGTTTGAATGCCTGTGCTTTCAAGAGGGAGATTTCCAGCTCATTTTGTATGTGATCAGAGTGCTTATTTTTCCTCCACAATCCCTTCAGGAATTCATGCATGTTTCCATCATATCACAACGGGATCACATTTTAAGAAACAGAAAAAAGGGAATAACTTTTCTTAAGTTGCCAAAAAGGTTTTGATTGTCATAATTGTTGATTATTATTAGTGTGTTTTTGTACTCTTTACAAAAACGATGAATTAAAAATTTTATAACGCTGAGTATTATTCAAATTGTCCAAGCTTATGTATATTTTGATCATATCATTTTTGAACTGTTACCAATCGTAGAACATGATGAGCATAATTTCTCAAGTTTGAACTCAAGACTTTATGTCAGGTGCTGATGATATAGCTAACCTCTGAGACACACAAGTGTTTGTGTACGCTCACAATTCCCACCAAACACAGCAGCAAGCACTCAAGCTGCAATGGAGAATTTTGCTTCCACTGTGGTCTATCTTTTCCATACTTGAAGCCATACATTAACAACTTGAGGAAGTCTCCACTTGTTTATTTGCGGCTCGAAGTGAATGTTGAGTTTGCATCACGCCAGTCAATCATTTGATTAAGTGCAAAAATTATGAACTAGCCTAGTTTACCAACTGCCTTATAAAAATGTTCCTTTTATATTGTATGGTCCTTTTGAAAAATAAATTAAATGAATACAGTCTTCTTCTTTTTTCATTTGTGTTGATTAAATGTGCAAACCCGAAGACCTATTTGAGGTGTGTAGGAGGAGATGTTTTCTACACTGTTTTTATATATTTTTTTACTGTTGTTCGTCTGGGGTGTTATTTTTAACTAAACCAAAACCATAGAAAACGTTTGTTACTTAAAATATATAGCTGAAATAAAAAAAATATATATACTTAAAAACATTTTATTTTAGCTAGTTGCCAAGGCAAAATTTCTCATTTTAAAAACTATCATTCTAAAAACGTAAACTTAAAAAATATTTAAATAAAATTAAAACTAAACATTCTAAATATTAAGAACTAAAATTGTATCTCAATGATACTAAAATAACACTGGTGTGTGTGAAACAAATATTGTTGCTTCTTATGTAGCGTGCAATACATTGGAAGTAGCTATCTTTAAAATGAAAATCATTAAATCTGAAAACGGTATAATTTCCAGATGGCAGAGAACAGTAAAATAGTAGAAACCGCTGAAGTAGAAAAACTATATAAAGTATGAAGTAGAAATAAAGTAATATGAAGTAGAAAAACATCCGCACCTGCAAACTCAGTGTAGATTAAAAAGATCATATTTGTCATATATTATATTCCAAAAACGGGTATCTTTGGGGGAAAAAAGTTACATTATGATACATTTTCAATATTCAGGCTGTGTACATATCCTACAGGACTTTCCACACTTTACTATTTTTGCAGCTAAACGCAAGAGATACTATGCAGACATCGCAGTATGAGAGTCGAGCACGTGCATGTAGTCCACTTATGCTTTTCATAGCAACCACAAGGGGGCGCTGTTTCCCTTGCACTTACATGCTTCTGTGTACTTTGATCATACCAGAGCCATCTCTGGTTCATGCAAAGACTCATATCATCTCATTTAAATTTGCAAATGTGGGTCACAAGAAGTGGCACCATGTACAAGTTCAAAGATCAATGAAGATGCTTGTGGAGTCTTATATTCTTAGAAAATACTGATAATGAAGTTAAAGATTTATGGGTATGTGATTTCATGGGAATGAATCACCCTGTCCTTATTCCAGGTCATTGATCTAAAGCTATAAAGGCATAACAAGTTTATTTTGATTTCTTAGAAACCAATGCATCCAAAAATATTGTAGAGAGAAGAGGTTTAAAATGACATTTATCTTATATAAGACTAAGAACCAGAGTGGGTGGATAACTATGAATTAAATATAGTCTTACAAAATACAGCAACACGCTGCTGCTGTTTGCATTAAAATGTAATCCAAATGATCAAAACCAAGATTTCAAACAAAAGGATTAAAACTTTTAAGTCTGTTCCCAAAAATAAGACCAGACTGTATATTTAATCACAAACATTTATTGATTTCATGAATAAGCTAAAGTCTGTTGATAACTTCTTTGTTGTAAATGGCAATGACATATTGTTATCACCGACATTTGCAAAAAGCTAATTTAAATGACAACATAGTGATAATGTTCTGACAAGTTGATTGTGCCTTGTCCAAATAAAATAAAAAAACAATATGGACAATAAAACCATGAACCATGCCTTCCTTTATATTTTCTAATGACATATTTTACATTTTATACATCTAGTAGCCTACATAATTTATTACATTTATTTTATTTAATACAAAATACCTGAATACTTAGTTGCTTCCAAACAAACATAAAAATCGCCAGTGTGTTTTTATAAATAATAATATTGTAACTTACAGCTGAATTTAATTAGAGCAATGACAAACTTGTATTACTAAAATAAAACTATTCCTGAGTCTTAGGAAGTCTTGATTATACAAGCGTGGCTCAAGACTATCTGAGAATTATTATATGCTGTTGTCATGCCACAGGTGCGTATAGATCTAAGATGGGTCACCTGTCAGAAGCAGCAGAGGGGCTTTATTGGCCCATTGTGTTGTACAAGGGAACTGGCATTGTTTTCTAACAAGCAATGTTAAGTGTGTGGCAGCTGCTATGGAGACATAAGTGCTCAACATTTTCACACAATTATAACTAAACTTAAATGGCTTGTGTAACAAAAGCACTTTTTACTGGTTCCATGTTTACAATGTAAGGGACAATATATAGTCGGCCTATCAGTATGGCAAAATAAACCTATGGGTGAGGGGTGCCTTCCTAAAATATAAAAGAAAAGAATTGGCTTTTATTTGTTTAATTTAATTTCTTATTCTACTAAAGGTAGAACTTATTTTTTTACAAACAAATTTTTTTTTATTAGAACTTCTCTTTATGCCAATAAAAATCATTTTAAATTACATTTATTTCTATAGCCTACCATTTTCATAATGATTATCACTTCCAAACCAGCTTTAGAGACATAGTGCAACACAGCCAATTCCAAGTGAGAAAGTTCAAGGTGACAGTGGTGCAGAAATCTACCAGAAAGATATGACACAAATACAAACTAGAAAGACACTGCAAGGGAAGAGATAAACACTTTAAAAAATAAACACAATAAAAAATAAAATAAAAAATAATTATTAAATTAAATTATAAAATTAAATTAAATCATTAAATTAAATCAAATTAAGACGATGATACTACTATTAAATTAAGATGATGATACTGCACTATTGTCTCTAAATTATAAAATTAAATTAAATTTAATTTCCATAGAGCTCAGTTTAAAATCGCAGAGTTTGTGAGTATTATTATTATATTCCTTGACAAAAAATTTTATCTTCCTCTCTATCACACTGAGATATATACGAGCCTATACACAATAATAACTGCAAATAAAAACATTCATCAGATTAATTGTGTATCTGCAGACTGTATCATCTGTGATGTGAGCTTAGTGACTTATGCTGTAAAAACATGGTTCAGCTGAGTGCCTTATGTAACCCATGCTCAGCTGAACAAGTTTGCAGAGATCCATAGAGAGAAGGCAAGAGGAGGCATGTCTGTCTATATTCATGTTTCCTTTTCTAAGTGGCTGCAAACCATGGAGACAGCAGGCCGAGGTGGAGGCGCTTCACTTGTGCCGATGACGAGGTGCTTACATAATACAGATCTCCACAGAAGAAGTGGAACAAAATGCAAAATGACATCACAGGGAACATGACATCTACTGCTAATTGTTTTGTACAGCGATACTCCTTACAGTCTTCTTTATTGGCCTCTTTTTTTAAAACTGCATGTTCAATTTGACCTGAAAGTATAGCCTACATTGAAATAAAATTAACATAGCTAATCCTTGATATTTTTAACAGAAGAAAGAAGAGAGAGAGAGAGAGAGAGAGAGAGAGAGAGAGAGAGAGAGAGAGAGAGAGAGAGAGAGAGAGAGAGAGAGAGAGAGAGAGAGAAGAGAGAGAGAGAGAGAGAGAGAGCTCAAAAACAATTTAAACCGTCATGAAAACAAACCATAAAAAGTAAAAGTAGCCCAACTAAAACGTTTTTTGATGATCATGAACTATCTATCTGCTACTGCTTCAAAATGTACCACCTAAAATATTGATATAGACAGTGTGGGGACGCATCTGTTCTGCTTGAATGAATTTGACTGTGTTCCTGGTGGGGGGTAAGAGCTGGGCTACTGTGATTAAAGTGAATAATGGTTGGTGACATACAGCCAATCATGCTCACTGCATATTCACATAAGGGTTCGGAGCAACGCGTTTCTCGTCATATAGATGCAGATACAATACAATTAATCTTTTCAGCAACATTACCTGATTAAATTATGATATTATAATAATAAGCACGTTAGAGATGAGCGCCATTATTTGTCCCTCCCAGTCCCATCGTGCTACTGTGCCCTCGTCATCAGTGACGCAGCATAGTTAAGCGCGCGCTCTTCGGTACATCTCGTCAACGGCGGGTCTTTGGAAAGATAATCACTCTTTTTTTCTAAGTAGAGATGATGTTCACGATCCTAAACAAACAAAGGAAATCGGTAAGACGTTTTTCTCATGTTGTGTTTTAAAATTAAAGCGTTTTTGTTGGTTATGGGAAGGTTAAAGTGGTGTTAAAAGTTAGTCGAGCTTGTGAACTGACTAGAAAAATCCTGTTTGTGTTGTTTGAGGAAAAGCCACTTTTAGTATGTTGCTACCATTATAATATGATAGCAACATACGGTAGCAACAAACGTTACCTGAACGTTTGCCCGACAGCTTGAATTTCGGTGAGAAATATCAATAAAATATTCACTTTTACTTATGAAAAACGGTAGTTTTGTGAATGGTTCATTGTAACGTTACAAAAGACTCGGCTTCTGCATGGTCTTTTACTGACTGGACCTCACAGATCAGAATCATAGCACTTTAACTGACCGTTTAACCATGGTCCATGACCAGTTTAACACCATGTTATGTCCGATTTCTAACACAGTTAAAGATGTATTTCGCTTAAAGATGAAAATGACAGATGTTAGGCAGACTGTTGTTATTGACCGACATCCTCAGTCACCATTCACTTCCGTTGAATTGCAAAATGATGTAAGTTAATGAAATTGAATGGTGTCTGAGGGTTTCGTTCTGCCTAAATCGTAATGCCATAACTCAATACGTTTAAAGTATCTTGTCTTTGTCACACGACTCGCCACCTTGCTCCAGACCTGTAATATGATGTTTATTTATATTGTACCTGTTTTGAATATAAGGTTATGAAGAGGTCACGTGTGTTTGTTTCGGCGGTACTGGTTTAATCTAGAAAGCTCAGTTCCTCCTCGCGCTCCGGGTCGCGTGTCTCTTGCGCCTTGAACAAACATTAAACCCGGAAATATGAAAAAAAACCCACTGAGCGCATTGTCAGTTTTTCTGGATCTTTTTTGTTTATGAACATTAAATTTAATGTATTGGGTTTAGAAAGTATTAGGTCTTAAATATCAGTTTTGTTTTCTAAATACATTTGCTGTCGTTTAGAGTCAAATAATATGACCCGAGAATATTGATGCATGTAAACTAAAAAATAGTTGGTGGTTGGTCCAAGTTGGTGGTTACAATTTTGTTAAACCCTTTTAGGGTTCCCACAGCCTTGGAAAACCTACAAATATCAGGGTGATTTAGTTGGGATTTTCCAGGCCTGGAAAAGACAGGGGGTTTTCTATAAGCAATACAAAGTTTTCTTTATCTGTAAAATATTTATAGTTGAAGTTTAAATATGCCAGAAATCTGAAACTACTGGAAACCTCAGTGGAATTCATTGGTGAAAAGGTGTGTAAACCCCTGACTATAACTGAACATAAAGGTCGGTAATGTCTTTGAAAAAAGTATCTTATGCTCACCAAGGCTGCGTTTATTTAAACAAAAATACAGTTAAAACACTAATATTGTAATATTACATTTTAAAATAAGTTTCCTATTTTAAATTGTTCCTGTGATGGCAAAGCTGTATTTTCAGCATCATTACTCCAGTTTTGTGTCACATGATCCTCAGAAATCATTCTAATATGCTCATTTCATTTGGTGCTCAAGAATCATTTCCTCTTATTAGCTGTTGTTGAGTTGTCATGGTTGAATTCAGTGTGTTTCTCTTTCACTTCTTTAGGTCATCATGCATAATCAAGGTTGTAGAACTTGTATTCTTTAACCCGCTGAGTGACATCAGACAAGATTGGTGCAGCCACTGTTTCTTCTCTGTTGAAAGGTCTACTAAAGTGCCTTAGAGCAAGACTGTTCTCCTGTTACATCTGTTTGGTAGGTGTGTCTTTTCACCAGACCTACATGGAATCTGTTCCACACACTTTCACAGCTTTCTGTTTAGGACATCTGCAGAATTTCAGGGTGCTTTCACACTCGCACTTTTGGTGCGCAGTGCGTACCCAGGTTCAATTGACGTCAGAGTTCAGTTCATTTGGATGATGTGAACGCTGTTTTCTGCAAACCATGCTCGAGTCCGCATAGGTGATCTGGGGTACGGTTCATGTGAACTCTGGTACGGTTCGCTGCTGATATGAACGCAATCGTACTAAATGAACCACTATTGATGACTCATGACTGCATTTGGCACCTTCTCCGGTGTCGTTGCAAAGCAGCTGCTGCTTTGATGCAAATGCACCATGGTTTCGAGTCGGACCCAAATACTATAATGTGAACACAATCCAGTGGGGGAGGGGAAGCAATTGAATTCTTGTTTGGACCAGGCAATTGAACCAAGTGTGAAAGCACCCTTCTTCACGTCATCCCCCTCTCCTTACATATTCATATATTAAAGGTGCTCTAAGCGATGTCACGCGTTTTTTAGGGCAAAAATTTTTTTGTCACATACAGCAAACATCTCCTCACTAACCGCTGGCTGCCTGTCCCCTGAACACACTGTAAAGAAACGCGATCTCTGTAGACAGCCCAGGCTCCACAAACAGCAACAAAAGCAAACTGCAGCGACCCGCTCCCTGAAACATAATAAACTATTCCAGCCAATGACCGACAAGAAAGGTTTGGGGGTGTGGTTTGGGGGGTTAGTGTGCGGATGAGGAGGAGGAAGGGTCTAGCTAGCCTCCGTTTTGTTTGACAATAGTTCGAACGTCAACAAGAAGTGACGTCACCCAGGATCGCTTAGAGAACCTTTAAGTATTTAGCTACTTTTGATGATGCCCTCAGCTTCCAATACAAGCGTAGTACTCCAAGCTCAGTTTAATGCATATCTTGTTTAAATCCAGACCATTACGCAGATATCCCCACATAGTCATTGCAGAAAATGTGGTACAAAACAGCACAGATTTCATGTGGGCCTCCTCCTCACATATTTGTAAATGCTAAAAGAGCAGTTCTCATTTTGCTGTTTGCCTCCATCCACCTTGACTTTGATAGATTCATCAAAATGACTCCCAACGGATATTTAATATTTGAAGATGAGAGTTTCCTTGATTCTACTGTGGTCAAGATGAATGCTTTGCGTAAAAGTGGCCAGTTTTGTGATGTCAGACTGTTGGTAAGACCCTCTTTGTTTCAGAAAAAATAAACATGCCTTGTGAAACTGTACACATGAATACATACTGTACACTACAGTTCAAAAGTTTGGGATCAGTAAGACTTTGTTTTTGAACAAGGCTGCATTTATTTGATCAAAACTACAGTAAAAACAGTTATATATATATATAGCTGTGTGTATATATATATATATATATATATATATATATATACATATATATATACAATTTTAATATATTTTAAAATGTAATTTATTACTGTGATGGCAAAACTGAATTTTCAGCATCATTACTCCAATCTTCAGTGTCACATGATCCTTCAGAAATCATTCTAATATGCTGATTTGCTGCTCAAGAAACATTTCTCAATGTTTAAAAGTTGTGCAACATAATATTTTTGTCAAAACCGTGATAGTACATTGTCAGGATTCTTTGAATGAATATAAAGTTCTAAAGAACAGTATGTATTTGACCTACCGGTATGTATCTTTTGTAACATTTTAAATGTCTTTGCTGTCACTTTTGATCAATTTAATGTAGAATTGCATGATTCTGGAGAACTTTATTTATTTATTTATTTTGCTTAAAATCTATAGAGAGATTTATATAGACAACAAAATAACATTGGCAAAATGTTAATTGCTGCATTCTATTTAAAAAATATATTTGATTTTGATGAATTAAAGTTTGGATGATTTGAATGAATGATTCAATGACTCGCTTATAAATACTTCACTTGTTTCAATTCTGGATGCATCAGCATTTTTGAACAAATCTCTTAAATTAATTTGTCATTGAAATGTTCATTCAAGTCACATGTCACCACCTACTGGTGTAACGATCTAATTGATCCAAAAAAAATTTACCGCTACCGTAGATCTGTTTTTATATCCAAACTATACACTTTTATCCCAGTACTTCTGTGATAATTTGAACTTTTGTAACAGAGAAATAATGATACTGTGTGTGTGGTTGAAAAGACTATGTGAAACTGTTTCATACCATGACAGCGGCTCTCTCTGTCTCAGCGGCAGCGCTAACGCAGATTTGAATGTTTGTTAAAGGTTTAATAGACCTAGTTTTAATCAAGATCACAACAATTAATTATGCAGCTCTAATTTAAAGCATCCTCATTGAATAAATATTCATTTCTTTCCAAAAGTATCGTACTGACCCCAAACTTTTGTATAAGGCTCTCTGTACCCACTCATAACATTCTTTATAATGGTGGTGGTTCTACAGGTCTGTGGACATGAGCTTATGGCCCATAAGGCTGTGCTGGCCTGCTGCAGTCCTTGCCTCTTTGAAATCTTCAATGCTGACTCTGAGCCACAGGGTGGGATTTCACTGGTTAAATTTGATGACCTCAACCCTGATGCTGTGGAGATCTTGCTGAACTATGCCTACACAGCCCAGTACATATATTCACTTGGCATTTAAACTTTTTATTACACATTTATAATGTCAAAGACATACAGGTATCATATATCCCCGTCTTCCCCTGTTGACAGACTGAAGGCAGATAAAGATCTGGTCAGAGATGTGTATTCTGCAGCAAAGAAGCTCAAATTGGAGAGGGTCAGACAGGTATGTACAGGCATTTACATGGTCAGAATTTTCTAATGTATAGACTACATTACTGTTCGCTGATATCCTGAATCCTATTTTGCAGATCTGTGGAGACTACCTGCTATCAAAAATGGACTCCCAAAGTGCCATTTCATACCGCAATTTTGCTAGTAGCATGGCTGATGGGCGGCTTCTGGGCAAGATTGATGGCTATATCCAGGATCATCTTCAGGAGATCTCAGAACAGGATGATTTCCTTAAACTTCCTCGACTGAAAGTATGTCTATCTAAAACCGGTTACTACTAAATGTTTTTTGCATTTACCTTTTTTTTTTGTATAATTCCATTCATAACTGTGTCTATATAGCTGGAGGTGATGCTAGAGGAGAACCTGAACTTGCCTGGTAATGGCAAACTGTACTCAAAGGTGATAAGCTGGGTGCAGCGCAGCCTGTGGAAAAATGGATATCCCCTGGAGAAATTAATGGAAGAGGTCAGTATTATGGCTTTATAGGTACCCTTTCCTTTCGCTTTGCTCATGTCTCCTGAATTTCTGTTCAAAGGTTGACTCGGGTTCCCCCCTTCCCCTGTCCCCAAAGTTTTGCCCTTAACCTTTTAAATTTTGCAGTACGTGCTCCTCAAAATACTGAAAAACTGAACGGTTTTCCAGGTGAGCCGAACAAACTAGATCAGTCTGATCTTCCCCCTTCGCTTTCGTTCCCTTGACTGTATTGACTTTGTGACTTAACATTTTCTCCCCAACAGGGCTTTTTGAACTATTATTAATTTGATTCTAATTGCTGGTCCTCCCCATTGATCTCCCCATATCTCCTGTAGGTTTAGTATACACACCAACAGCAGATTTGTCCAGCCCTGAAGAAGAATGCAAGATCCCAACCATCAGTGGTACTAAGTCAACCTACCAAAAGCCATGTGCTCCCATCTGTGCAGTGTTCCTGAGAGCGTTGCAGCTTTTTTTCCAATCCCACTGTGCAGCGATCATTTGTTTAGATAGCTCTTTGACCCAAAGTGAAGTAACTTATTGTAGGAACGATCTCTCCTTCCAGCAATTTCCACAATCACAGTGACATGCGAAAGGTCATTGCTCCCTCAAGGTCCAGGCAGCACACGGTTATCAAGGGCCTCCCTCATAGCAGCTGACTCTACTGCTTCAAGGAACAAGGCAGAACATTGCTTTGTTCTTGTTATGGAAACACCCACATGGGTCTTGTTGGTGTTTTGTTGTTGCAGGTGCAAACGCTGTACTACTCAGCAGATCACAAATTACATGATGGGAGCCTGCTTGAGGGGCATGCAGAGGTCTGCAGCTCTGAGGATGACCACATCCAGTTTGTGCAGGTACATGACTGGTTTTCAGTCCTCCCCTTCCAGTGCGCTACCTTCTCTGCTGTAAAATAGCATGGCTGCCATTTGATCATGTGTCAGGTGGTTTGCACTAAAAGGCAGACCAGTAAACCACCATTCGTCTTAGCTGTGTTTGCACTGTGGAAGACCCCTTAAATGGTGCTATTGGCACTGGATGGAATGGGTTTAAGCTTTGGCCCCAAGTCTGTATGCATGCAGTAGAGGTAGGGGTGAAGTTTGGGCAGGTTTAGAGCTGCCTGGTTTGGTTTTGCAGAAGAAGCCTCCTCGAGAGAGAGACGAGATGAGCTCAGGCGCCTCTGGCAGCCTCTCTCCCTCCATCAGCCAGTTCAACAAGCACGATTGGAAGTACATTGCATCAGAGAAGACCACCAGTAAGTCTATAGTGCTTCACCTATCTCTTTTCTTAAACTTTCATGCTAGAAAATTCCATAGCTGTTTATGCAGGGTCCCTATGGTTATGTTTCCTAGATCAGGAAATTAAGTTAAGCATGATTTCCATGCTTAAAGTGATACATTTCTATAGTGGAATTTTTATTTTTACTCTGCTCGAAAAATGTCCAGTTTGTGAATTTATTTATTTTTAAATTATTATTTTTGAAATCTATATCTACTAGAAAAATCCTAGATTTTTGTGAGAACCCAGTTTTTAGTGTTTAAATTAACTTAGATGTCTTTTGCAGACAATGCATACCTGTGTCTGGCTGTTCTGAGAGGCGTACTGTGTGTGATCTCCCTGCATGGCCGCACTAGTCCTCATACTTCCCCGTCTGCTACACCGTGTGTGCTGAAGAGCCCAAGCTTCGAGGCTCAACCAGAAGATCTGCAGGAGAAGCTTTTAAAGCCCATGCATTACGCTCGTTCAGGCCTGGGAACTGCTGAACTGGACCGCAAGCTCATTGCTGCAGGTATGTAATCCTTAAAGTCACCCTGTAGTCAATAATTTTATCCCCAAAACTCGTTTGATCACCAAAATTATATATTTAAAAGGTTTTTCCTGTGAGAGGGGGTCTTTAAAGGAAACGATACAACTTATTGCATTTTTAGACTTAACTCAATTAAGTTACATTTAGCTTCCAGTGAGAGTGTATTATTTCTCAGCTCCCTTCAAGATGCTTTTAAGCATTTATAATTTTACATATTTAAATCTCTCTTTTTTTTTTTCCTCTTTATTGTCAGAGCAGAACATGCACAGATGTCATGTGAGCTATATAATGTAATTCATGCAAACAAGTGTTGATAGTGGATAGTGGTGGAGCTGGAGGAGAACAAATACAAAAACAAAAGAGCCACATAGCAGCATGACACAACAAATTATCATAGATGGAAACAGAAGTAGGTCACAGGTTTGTGAAGATGTGATGTACATATTATCTGTCCAGGTGGCTACAACCGAGAAGAGTGTTTGAGGACGGTGGAGTGTTATGACCCAAAGAAGGACTGCTGGACTTTCATTGCTCCCATGCGCACTCCACGGGCTCGCTTCCAGATGGCTGTGCTAATGGTAAAGACAGTGCATGGTTTCCAATCCTAAAGTAGCATTGCTGGAGCTGCCATTAGAGCTGAATGAATGGTTATTCTCTCAGGGTGAGCTGTATGTGATGGGTGGCTCCAACGGTCACTCCGATGAGTTGAGCTGTGGAGAGATGTACAACCCCAAGGCTGACGAGTGGATTCAAGTTCCTGAGCTCCGCACCAACCGTTGCAATGCAGGTATGCATCACTTACTGCTGGACAATACAGTGAATATTTGTATTGGATGAGCTTTTTTTTCGTCCTAAGACCATGTCATTGTACTGCTTTGTCTGACTGAAAATTCTGTATCAAATTATGTAAGAGTTGGAAAATTTGGTTACACTACAGTTCAAAAGTCTTAAATGTATTTGAAAGAAGTCTGTAATGCTCACAAATGTTAAATACAGTAAAAAAAATTAAGCATCATTACTCTAGTAATCATTCTAACATGCAGATTTGGTGCTCAAGAAACTTTTCTTATTATCAGTGACAGTGTTGAAATCAGTTGTGCTGCTTAATATTTTTGTTGAAACTGATATACACTTTTTTTCAGGATTCTTCGATGTTCACACGAACGGCATTTATTTGACATATAAATCTTTTGTAACATTATGATGTTTTAGTGTCACATTAGATCAATTTAATGGGGGAAAAAAAAACTTGATACATTATCATTAAAAAATGTAGGGTCAGTAGCAAGTTTGATTCATTTCTTTGACAAGTTCAAAATGTCATTTTCCGTCAATCATCAAAACTGATTTGTTTGCTTTATCATTTTGTCTCCACATAAATATTACTGTACTTTATTATGTTACAGTATGTTATATTATTGTAATATAGTAATAAATAACATTTAATATTATGCGCTGTTCATTATTAAAAACAGGGGAAACGTAATTTAAATAGATTGTTTATCTTAAGACTGAAAAAAAAACGTCATTTTAAACTACAATATCATCAGTACTAGTAGGGACATATCAAACAGGAGGTGTTCTGATTAAGGGGTAAATAATAATTGCTTTTCTTGTTTCTTCTCAGGTGTGTGTTCCTTGCAAAACAAGCTTTTTGTGGTGGGTGGATCTGATCCCTGTGGCCGAAAGGGCTTGAAGAATTGTGACTCTTTTGACCCAGTGACAAAAATGTGGACCAGCTGTGCACCCCTCAACATAAGTATGTCAATTCACTTTTATGTTCTGAAATGACTTTGATTTGTATTGTACAAACCTAAATGTGTGGTTTACTCACTGTGCATCGTCTCTCTTCTGTGTTTAGGGAGGCACCAGGCAGCAGTGTGCGAGCTAAATGGATTTGTGTATGTGATTGGTGGCGCTGAGTCCTGGAACTGCTTAAACTCAGTAGAGCGCTACAACCCAGACAACAACACGTGGACCCTGGTGGCCCCCATGAACGTGGCCCGTCGTGGAGCTGGTGTGGCTGTGTATGAAGGTAAATGGAGACAAAATAGGAGGTGTATAGATTTCCATCTAGTCCAGCATGGTTATAAAGTCTCACTGGTAGGAAAATGACTTAAGCTTGTTCAATTCAGGACTTTTCTTCATTTCTTAATCAAGTTATTTCCAACTGCTTCCAGGGAAGCTCTTTGTGGTTGGAGGATTTGACGGCTCTCACGCTCTGCGCTGTGTGGAGGTCTATGACCCAGCCAATAACGAGTGGAGAATGTTAGGCAGCATGATGTCAGCACGAAGCAATGCAGGGCTGGCTGTGTTGAACGGTGTGCTCTGTGCTGTCGGGGGCTTTGATGGCAATGAGTTTCTCAACACTATGGAGGTGTATGACCCAGAGAAGAATGAGTGGAGCCCGTTTATAGAGGCATTAGCTAAGAATTGAAGGGTGTCAGGATCCCGTCCTCAATCTGACACATTATGTGATGTGATTGTATTTGACTGATGTTCATCTGTTTGTTTAGGTGCTGAGGAAATTACTCTGATAGATGCTCATATAGGGTTGCCCAAAGCAACATAAAGCCTTTGCATATTGCATAATTACGATGTAAATAAATGTCTTTTTTTTTTTTTTTTTCACTATCAAAGCCAGTACCTGGAGTAATATGGAGACGGTAAGGTTAATGTCATGAGAACAGGTTTATTAGTTTGTTAAAATATGAACTGTGGCAAAGGTTCACGACTTGCTGCAGTCAGGACGCAGTGCTTTTGAGTGATTTGACGATGATTATTGATGATGGCTTTGCTTATTGAAGATACAATCTATGTATAGTTGGAAAGTCTTAGACCACAGAATACTTAGCTAAAGCTCATCTTAAATGGAGCCACAATGCTTCAGTGGAATTGTATCTTTTGTCTTTTTATAGCATTTTTATACAACTTATCTAAGTGTCTAATATATAATACTGACAAGCATGCATTCAGTTATGAATGAATCTGTGCCACAGGCTTGTTTTTAACTAGATTCTTATCTATGTCTGCTTTATGCTAAAGAAGCCAATGATGATAATGCCACTTAACACCAAGTAATGTCTCATCTCATTCATTGAAAATGTTGTAAATGATTTTTTTGTTTTACTTTTGGTACAAAAAAGGTGCAAAAATTAATAAACCATTTCAACTTGGAAGACAAGTCTGCTTGATAACATGTCTCTCCATTGAGGGTCTTGAAACAATTACCTTGATACTTTTAATGATACAACCACATTTTGAAGTTATTTATATATAAAAAGCATCTAGCAAATCAACAGCACGCTAAAACCTTTCAGCGCTGTTTTGTCTGAGGGATTATGTAAGAGCCATGCCATTTTTCATAGTTGTGTTTTTTTACGTAAGACAGGCAGTGCCTGCGACTCGAGTACAGCATTTAAAGACCCTAACTCATAACATAAAATGCCTCAAATGCCTGCTCTTACTGACACTGCTATTTACAGACTGCTATTATACATGGTTCTTTCACTCACTTTATTACCAGGATGTATGTGCTGACAGTCGGCCCAAAAACAGGTGTGTGATAAACAGGAAATGACACGGTTAGAGCCCACAAAATAAAAACTCTAGAAGATGTGGTTAATTGTTCACCTCTCCTCTCTTTAACAGCCTTTGAAGGCTTTCCTCGGCTCTTGGAGTTCATTTGTTCCTCCAATGAGCCTCCAGTCTAAATCACACTTTATCTTTCTATAGATAACACTGGCCTATATTAAGTGCTTTCAGAAAGTACTATCAGTACCTACCCAGCTAATAATATTTGGTTCCCAGAACGTTCAGGGGACGTTATTTTATGGTAATAAAACTTAAAAAGAACATTCTTAGAACGTTCTGTGCTTGCTGGATAGCATCCTTTGTAATTTGCTTGGATTCGTATTGCAGGTCTAATCTATTGCATTCACACAGGCAGTGTTATTACGCCAACGATTTCTATAGGTGCCTACGCACTTTCAGTGCTTGGCCCCTAATAACACAGAGGAACAGTATCGAACGGAATCACTTTCAGAAAGATTTATATATACACTCACCTAAAGGATTATTAGGAACACCTGTTCAATTTCTCATTAATGCAATTATCTAATCAACCAATCACATGGCAGTTGCTTCAATGCATTTAGGGGTGTCGTCCTGGTCAAGACAATCTCCTGAACTCCAAACTGAATGTCAGAATGGGAAAGAAAGGTGATTTAAGCAATTTTGAGCGTGGCATGGTTGTTGGTGCCAGACGGGCCGGTCTGAGTGTTTCACAATCTGCTCAGTTACTGGGATTTTCACACACAACCATTTCTAGGGTTCAGTCCTGTGTGGGCGAAAATGCCTTGTTGATGCTAGAGGTCAGAGGAGAATGGGCCGACTGATTCAAGCTGATAGAAGAGCAACTTTGACTGAAATAACCACTCGTTACAACCGAGGTACGCAGCAAAGCATTTGTGAAGCCACAACACGCACAACCTTGAGGCGGATGGGCTACAACAGCAGAAGACCCCACCGGGTACCACTCATCTCCACTACAAATAGGAAAAAGAGGCTACAATTGAAGACAGTTGAAGACTGGAAAAATGTTGCCTGGTCTGATGAGTCTTGATTTCTGTTGAGACATTCAGATGGTTGAGTCAGAATTTGGCGTAAACAGAATGAGAACATGGATCCATCATGCCTTGTTACCACTGTGCAGGCTGGTGGTGGTGGTGTAATGGTGTGGGGGATGTTTTCTTGGCACACTTTAAGCCCCTTAGTGCCAATTGGGCATCGTTTAAATGCCACGGCCTACCTGAGCATTGTTTCTGACCATGTCCATCCCTTTATGGCCACCATGTACCCATCCTCTGATGGCTACTTCCAGCAGGATAATGCACCATGTCACAAAGCTCGAATAATTTCAAATTGGTTTCTCGAACATGACAATGAGTTCACTGTACTAAAATGGCCCCCACAGTCACCAGATCTCAACCCAATAGAGCATCTTTGGGATGTGGTGGAACGGGAGCTTCGTGCCCTGGATGTGCATCCCACAAATCTCCATCAACTGCAAGATGCTATCCTATCAATATGGGCCAACATTTCTAAAGAATGCTTTCAGCACCTTGTTGAATCAATGCCACGTAGAATTAAGGCAGTTCTGAAGGCGAAAGGGGGTCAAACACAGTATTAGTATGGTGTTCCTAATAATCCTTTAGGTGAGTTTATATGTATAAATAAATATATATATAAAAATATGTATGGTCGTAAACTCTTTTGTTTGATTTCAATTCAGTTGGTTATGTATGGCTCACAGTCCCAGAAGGCAACTTATTATGCAGCGTCTGTTTTTAGTTCAGATGAATCCCCTTTGCTCAAGCTGTTAAGCATCCACATCCCATGGGTGAAAAAAGTCATCCTTGGGACTCATTACTAACTATGCAGACTGTCCAGAGAGTAGAGGTGAAGAACATTTGTTCTAATGAATGTCTATATCAAAATTCAGAAGTGACATGATTATTACTAAGACTGCTTCCTTCATGGACATGCAGTAGAATATAAATATTCTGAAGAGTGTCCATTCAAGTTAATGTATAACAAATGGTTTACTGGAATCAGGAAATATATTCTTTGTTTAATGACTTGCAATATTTAGTTTGTTATTCAAATGTTTAACTAAATAGAACAGAATGATAACTGAATATTAAAATACAAATTTTCCTGAAATTAGAAATAATTATTGAATGTGAAAGTAACATGTTAAAAAAGGAATGTATTGTGTCACATTAGGACACAATTCCTCACGCTTTCTATGCTAGAAAATATTTCTGTCTGAACGTCATAAATCACATCTAAACAGATAAGCTACGTGTACGTGTGGTGAATGATCTGGCTTCAGGCTGTCACGTGATCTATAGTGAACACAGCGTTCCTCTGTGGAGTTTCTCTGATTTAGGAAGTCAAAAAACACCTTGTAGCAACAGCACACCAACAATTGTCCCAAATGGTGGCATGGTGCCCAGGCGATTTGGCCCAAGAGTTTCTATCACCATCTAAACAAAGGAAGAAAGTGTTGGAAGCATTCACATACAGAGCACCAATCACAACACAGCACATTGTGTACTGTTATCTAATTGGCCAAGCAGGCTTGATTCAGAACAGAGTGAAACTTTATTGAACAACAACAAAAAGGTTTTGTGGCTTGAATGTGAAGAACATGTGCTTACCAACAACGTTTGCACATGATAAACTAAACAGTCAGTCCAGGAACATGATAAAACTCTATCTAGAAGATAGATGGCAGCAGATGCATGCAGGGAAGGTTTAATCAGATAGTAAAAGAGAACCTTGTTTACACAGAAAATATTTCATCAGTTGTGATGAAATATTTCATTTCATATATATATATATATATATATATATATATATATATATATATATATATATATACACACAAGGAATTAATTAATTAATTTTATTAAAAAGAAATTAATTAATTCCTTGTATATATATATATATATATATATATATATATATACACAAGGAATTAATTAATTAATTTTATTAGCCATTTACGTTCATGTTTTTCTCTTCAGCATCTGGAAAAGGAAACTTCCGGAAACGCTTGGTCACAGACTACACACCACAACTGATTGAGTATATATATATTATATTATTTCATATATGGGCGGCAGAGGTTCACTGGTTCATGAAGGTTGTCTACAAACCGGAAGGTTGGTGGTTCAAATATGGAGGACCAAACCTGCAGAAATTAAAAATGAATAAATAAACAAATAAATATGCGAATAAATGTTAAAAAAGTGACTATTTATACTTGTATTTCCTTATTTATGTATAATTATTTTTTTTCAACATTTATTTATTTATTATTTATTTCCACTTTTATTTATTTTCACATTTATTTATGTCTACATTTATTATTTATACATTTATTTATTTTCACATTTATTTATTTATACATTTATTGCTCTGTATGGTAATGAGGGGGGCATGTTTTACCTCAGACATAGCAATCGTGCAATTACACAGCAAAAGTTCAGTGACATTTTTATTTGTGCATGGTTGAAAGCAAATACTGATACTGACATAATGACATACAATATATATGGAAAATTGAACTATATATTAACTACTGACAACTAACTACTCTACTTCTGAATAACTACAATATTCAGAAGTAAACAGTGTAGCTGACTGAATGTTTAGCTGACAGAATGTTTATTTTTAAACCACGATTTTTAAACCACAACCCTCTCTACATTTACATTTACATTTATTCATTTAGCAGACGCTTTTATCCAAAGCGACTTACAAATGAGAACAATAGAAGCAGTTAAACTAACAGTAGGACAACAATACGTAAGTGCTCTCTAATGTCAGAATGTTTATCTTTAAACCACAACTTCAATGTGTGCTTCTTTGATAGATATATTTAACGATATCTTTTGCATTTCTTATCAAAACAAAGTCAAACTTGGCACTGCACTTACTCGTACCCGTAGCAATACACCCGCCAAGTTTGAAATCCATCGGACTAACGGTTCGAGAGATATTTGATTAACAGGCAGACACACAGACACACAGACAGACAGACCTTCCTGTAATTTATAGATATATAATATATAGATAGATAGATAGATAGATAGATAGATAGATAGATAGATAGATAGATAGATAGATAGATAGATAGATAGATAGATAGATAGATAGATAGATACACATTTATATTTATTATAAATTTCCCCAGAAATTCCCAGAGATCAGGTAGAGATGGCTATATAGGAATATAAATATATATTTATAATTTTTAAAATAGAAACTTATATATAAATGTATTAATTTAGTTACTTACATACTAAGTATGTTGCTATGTATCACAGCGTGAACACTGTATTGATCAATCAACATCCAGGACCAAAATTTCATTCTGCATATTAGATGAGACATGGTCAAAAGTTTCTGGACAGCCAAAAATCATTCTAGTAATTTCAAAACCATGAACATTTCTGCTATAATTGCTTCTGCTCTGCTAAATGTTTTCCACTGGAAGCTGGAACATTGCACAGAAATTCTGACCACAAAATAATTAAAACAACAACACAAAAATCAGTGAATGGAGGCTTTAATCAGACAGGGGATGCAGTTCCTGTTCATCACTGTGTCAAAGCATGAATATCTGATTGTTCAGAGCAGTGCGTGAGGAACCAGCCAAAGAATGTTCTCAACTCAACCAGCCCTCAACTCTCCAAACACACACTTACACTTAAAGAAAACAGTTGAAATAAGGTCAACTGTTTTGAGTGCCAGGAAATATCTGCACAATGTTGCCATCTGCAAACCGCTGAGTGGCAGGCGGCGTCAAACTACGAGTCCTGACGACGTAATGACAACCGATTATTGACCAGCTTAAAATGAACATCATCAGCATAATAATAGGTTTTCTAATCTCATGCTTACATCTGTTTATGAAAGCCGTGAGCATCAGATGAACTAACAACAAGCAAACACATGAGCAGATGTCAACTAATCTAAAGTACCGGCTTATATACTTCTCACGACCAAGAGTTAAACAGACTCTTAACAGTATCTGTCAAACGTCAACACCGAATGGTCCACTCCACAGAGATCATTTTTGATCTGTGAAAATGCCAGAGTGCTTAAGGTTATATGGGCATACTGTCAGGGGCTTTTACAAATGCATTGGCCATCTTTTGATGTGGGAGGCTGCAGCTCTCAGCCCTTTCAAGGCAGCGGGGTGTAAGCGGCCCCTGCCATGACCCCGACCGCATTAAGTTCAAGACCGCCCTGAGAGCGCTAGTAAAAACACATTTCTGAGACTGAAAAGTGAGGGTCAGCGGCCTCCTCGCTGTGAGGCTGTAAAAATCCCATATCAAACTATGCAGAACTGACACAGACATGCACTGACTGTACATGAACCACATGGCCTGCCTGAATCTCTCTTCTTGACATGTAGGTAGGAGTAGGCCGCTAGGGAAATATCACAGTCTCTTAAGGTTCAGGGTGCAGGAACTGAGAAGGTAAGACAGATATTTGTAAATCAGTCCATAAATCGATGTTTCACAATATACAGTGTGCGTTGAAAATGATTTCGACATTATGTATTTCAATTGCATTAGAAAACAAAATATCAAACCAAGTGATGCTAGATCTTTTCTCAGACTCAGATCGTCTTTCCTGAGACATTTTGACCAAAAACTTAGTATCAAATTGATTTTTAGTGGCAGTATTAAGATATCTTTTCAGTTCTAGTAAGCACCGGTTGAGTTCATCACATTCATCACTATGTTAAACTGAGTAGAAAGTGTCCATATATCGTCGATCAGTAAACTGTATCTATTGAATTATTTGAAAGCTAAAAAAAAACTTGTCTGTAAAAGATTTGCTTGGATAGTTTGATTGTTATCTTTCTTTAAGTAAAATGACCCTTGATTTGATATTTTGACATCTAATGCATTCATACATTTTAAATACTTAAAGGAATAGTTCACCCAAAATGAAAATTCTGTCATCATTTGCTCACCCTCATGTCGTTCCAAACCTGTATAACTTTTTCTCTTCTGTGGAACAAGACAATATTTTCATAATACTTGGGGCCAATTAATGTGGACAAGAGTGTGAACAAAATTAATTTATGAGCCTCAAGTTACAAGGCAGCTATGAGTTAATAAAGCAAGAGTGAGTTTGATCAAACACTGATTTAGTCTGATTCATCATAAAGCTCATAGAATGAAAATGTACACACAGCTTGTAAATTGTAAAAGTGAGAGCAATTGTTTTTAATGTGTGATTATTATATTTGTAATATATCAAGAAGATGACAAACACAAAGAAAAAGATGCTGTTTGTGTTTCCACTGCCATTCAGTCATGAGGACAGGCTAAATGAATACGTGTATATAGTATTTGACCATGAAAAGCTGTATAAGCAGACAGCACGTGCATCATGTGTTAGAAGAACATGCTGAGCTCGTGGAAGAATAAGAGCTGGACCTGTGGACCACAAGACCTTGACTGTAATATATGCAGCACTGACTCTCTGGAGCAAGATGGGTAGGCTTTAATTCATTAAAAAAATTTCTCGGGACTCAAAAGCGCTTTTCATAGAAGGGGGAATCTCCTCAACCACCACCAATGCAGCATCCACCTGGATGATGCGACGGCAGCCATATTGCGCCAGAACGCCCACCACACACCAGCTTACTGGTGGAGAGGGGACAGTGATGAAGCCAATTGGTATATATATACTGCATACTGTATATGGGAATGATTAAGAGGCCATGATGGACAAAGGCCACTGGGGAAATTTGTCCAGGACACCGGGACACCGTTACACCCCTACTCTTTCGAAGGACATCCTGGGATTTGTAATGACCACAGAGAGTCAGGGCCTCGGTTTAAAGGGATAGTTCACTTTGAAATACATGTTTGGTATGTTTTAGCTTACCTCAAGGGCATCCAAGATGTAGGTGTCTTTGTTTCCGCAGTAGTTTCAATTTTGATATTTTTAGGTCAAACCGTTCTTGTCTGTCAGTCATATAATGCAGGTCTATGGTCACCACCTCAAAGAGCATGCACAGAGAAGTCCAAATTAAACATGATTTAATGACTCGTAAATGTACACATTGATGGCCTAAGACACAAAATGAGCGGTTTGTGTGAGAAAACAAACAGTATTTATATCGTTTTTACCTCTTGTAACCACAGCCATGTCCAAGTGATCTGAGGGCGCGGGCGCTTCGGTCTGCGCAAGCTCTGGAAGTGATCTCTCGCGCGTTTACGTCACTCATGTTTACACAGAGATTTCGGAAGTGTTACCTTTCACTGTGAATTGTTTTCTTTTACGACGGGTTAAACATCCCGGATAAGCGCAAATTAGTACCATTTTAATTAGCCGTCTTACCTACAATCTCTGTTCTGTGTAAACAATGAGTGACGTACGCGCGCGAGAGATCACTTCCGGCGCTTGCCGGAAAAGACCGAAGCGCCGGCGCCCTCAGATCACTTGGACGTGGCTGTGTTTACAAGAGGTAAAAACGATATAAATACGGTTCGTTTTCTCACACAAACCGCTCGTTTCGTGTCTTAGGCCATCAATGTGTACTTACATTTACGAGTCATTAAATCATGTTTAATTTGGACTTCTCTGTGCATGCTCTTTGAGGTGGTGAGCTGGTGACCATAGACCTGCATTAGTAAAACAGTTGTGCTGTGAAATATTAGTACATTATAAAATATCTGTTTTCTATTGTAATATATTTTAAAATGTAATTTGAACAGCTAATTTCCCCTATTTTTACATTTGAACATTGCCATCATCTAACAGTCACTTTTAGTGGATATATTCAAGACGCACATTTAATACTGTTAAATGTAATTTTTTACCAAATATCAAAATGAATACCGGTATCCATTTTCATGCTACATTCTTACGATGTCTTGATTCGCTTTTTTTTTTTAAATGACTGATTTGTGTTTTAGTTTTTGACAAAATAGTAGGCCTACAAAAAATAAATACATATTATTGGTCATAATAACATTAAAATAATTGTTTTATCATATTGGCCAGATTTTTATTGGTTCATCCTTAATTGATAAAATAGGTGGGTGGGACCATAGACTGTAGGGTGGGACACATCACCTTACTGTACAAAATATTTGTAAACATGTTCTGCCTTTAAGTTAATAATTGGTTATTTGTATTGTGATATGTTTTTACACCATGGCAGTTTCTTGACTTTTCTATTGTATCAATGGTCATAGCCTTAAATGACCTGAGCACTAGCGCCACCTACTGGGGGTGTGTTGTTGCTACTCCAGTGTCCCGGAGAACTTATTTAAAAAAAAAAAAAAGCTGTTGCTTGACACAAAGAGTGACACCAGGATTTGCATACATTTTTTTATTTTCCAAACAAAAAACGCTGTATACATTTTTTCCCCAAATAACAACATTAACTCAAAGGTATGCCAAGGATGTCAAACTAAAGTATTTCATGCTCTAAAAAGTTTTTCCATGTCTTGGATGAAGTGTCTATGAAATGCAACTATCAAAAACTGGGTCCAAATGTACAACTGAACTTATGTTTTTATGAAATGGTACTAGCTGAAACAATGGTGTCAATATACATTTTCCAGGTAGTTATTCTATAAAGTGATGTAGTATGTACAATCCCCGAAACATCTGACGACCAACACAGTAGTACAGACTAGTGACATGACGCGTCATGTGAACTAAGCCATCACATTGTACTGGTACACAGTGGCAAGATGCAGTCATGTTAGTGAACAAATGTTGCTGCTACAGGAGTGGTGGTGTCAGAAAATGCACTTAAAATCTCTTACATGTTCTCTTGAACGTCATTGGTCAAGTCTGATATTAAAGAACAGCGCCATTGGCTATGAAAGCCACCTTCCGACAGAGTCTTTCATGAAACACTCAGTATGATTTCCTCATGGTGTTACCGTTGCAATATCCATTTTGACTAAAATTTTGGCGTGTTGAAGGCAACGTCTAAGTCCTCTTGACTCAAAAAGGACTCAACATGAAACAATGAAATGGTTGTGTCAACTGAAAGGGTGAGAAAAAACAAACAAATCCACACTGGTTTGACTTCCATGGCCCTCCCACCCATTCCCAATGATCAACCCTGGTCTCGTTCTCATACAAAAAGACAATAAAAAACAAATCAAAGCAGCCACAGTTATTGAGGAGCCAGGGCTCCAGAGACTATTTTACTCCAGATGAGGAGGAACAGCAAGAAAAAAAGAAAGAAACAGGGAGAAGAGAGGATGAACCATCAGTCTGTCCCGGGTCAGCTCGGACCCTCGTGTCTCACAGGATTCATTTGTGCTCCTTTGTTGGGGCGAAGTACAACTCCATGGGCTTGTTGACTTTCCAGTACTTCTCGCTCACCAGCTCCAGGGAGAAGGAGCCATTCAGGACCTGTGAGGGGAAAAGAGACACTGTCATGCTGATGAAATGTACGTATGATACATGGTATTCATAGCTTTCACGTGATGTCACACTTGTATAAGAATGACCAAACTACACGGACAAGCAGATGCGCCAAGAATATGAACGTAACACTAAATTGCATGTTATGCATAATGTGGCTTAATGCATTAAAGATGCGGTCATGTTAAGCGTTTTCCCTTAGAAAACCATTATAAAGACAATGCTTATGCAATTTCGTGCATTGTGTTCATATTCTGGGCTCATCTGCTTGCCTGTATTTAGTGTGCATCATTCAATAAGGTATATACTGAATTTGATCTTTTAACATCAGTGTCTTAATACATTAAGCCACAATAAGCATTGTTCCCTCTTCTTTTTGAGGGTTTTAGAATGTCCCGCTGTTTTTAGTGATTGAAATATTGTGTTGGGTGCTGCATATGGATCACAAGTGCCCCAAAAAAAATGTTTTTGAGAGGGGATCTAAATATTTACGGCTTGAAACAGATGGAAAATTGACAGTGCTGTGCTACAGTTCTATGGATTTGCCCTCCAGGTCTCCAAGTCAGTCACATGACTGAAAACTATTAATTAACTGCATTAAAATTGTAATTGGTGTAACATCTAAGTAGCAGTATCAGATGTTAAATGTTTATCCTATCATAATATTTGTCAAAATAATCATATTTTGATTGCTTGACCATATTGTGCAGTCCTAGATGTCTTTAGTAGTGGTGCACGATATATCGGCCGCTGGTATCGTTCCGATGTCAAAATAGGGCCGATGTGAACAGGCCGATAATCATTCCTGTGTATTTGACGTGTGTGTAGATGTGAATGTGGGGGCGGGGAAGTTTGTTTTTGCACGAGCGCATATCCTGTCAGTTTAAACATCAAGCGCAACAAGACTGGAACTTGCGCTCTGTTTTCTGTCAGCCTTACTAAGACGTATTTTTGTCCCGCCAAAGCCTTATTTGACCAGTGAGTGATGTAGATGAGTGATGTAGATGACCGACTGCTGCGCTTGTTTAACTGAGAGAACGAGCAGAGAGAGTGAAAGCACCGGCCGCGCGCGCACTCTCACCGTCTTCAAACTGTCTTGCTCTCTCCCTCCCTCGCGCATATTAATGAATTGAGCTGACTGAATATCTTTGAGAACACACGATGGTAAAAGGTCGGAAGACCGAAGTTTTTTTTTTCTGAACTACCATTGGTTGTGAATTGTGCTAAAACGTTGCCTTATCTTCTCTGAAAAGCTTTCCACATATTCAGATGACATAAATCACACTTTCAATAAACAAAAAAAAATCTATCTAGTGATGAAATGTTTTCTGTGTTGAGACAAATCTTGTGCGATGTCCTAAACTGCCGGGATAATCACACAACGTGTGCCGTGGTCCGTTAATGACACGTCCGATTCGCGAACTAATGACTCCTTTGAACCGATTCACTTTAATGAATGGTTAAAACAACTGATCTGTCCAACACTGAACTCAAGAGACATAAATTGGAAACACTTTACAATAAGGTTCCAATTATTTAAGTCTAGGTAACTACATTAGTTAACATTCTATTAATATTAGTTTCTATGTGGATGTACTCCATGACAAAACCATTCAAGTCATCTGGTGAAATTGTTTTTATATCGCAATGTCATTTTTTACCAATATCGTGCAGCCCCAATCCTCACTATGTGTTTTCTATACAGAGATATCGGCATCGGTAAATATCGGTATGGGCCATAAGAGCAATATTAATATCGGTTATCGGCCACAATTTTCACATCAGTGCATCACTAGTCTTTAATATTAGAAGCGGCATCAAACTCACTGTGAACTGGTTGTTTGCTGTAGGGATGTAGATGGTGTACTGTTTTTCACTGGCTGCCTCTACGTTGATGGGGCTTCCTTCTTGGTTCTTGCGCATTTCCTCCAGAGCCAATCTGACAGCCAAGTATTTTGAGAGGTGGTCCACTGTGGCATTCCCCGAAGTCTTAATATACCTGGTAACAAATTCCACATTCAAACTCAGACTAAATCAAATTCACAACAGAAACTTGCTTAAAACACAGCTGAACCAACAATAAATTTGGTTAGGAAAAACGAATTAACTGCATATGTTGGTGAAAAGATTAACAGAGATGGCCCACCTTGTCTGCGCGGCGTCTTCCTTCTCCATCAGCGTCGGATGAGGGCGGAACACTAGCTCAATCTCACTGGCCCCGTCCAGAGCCAGGTCTCCTCCTCCGTTCTCTGTGGCATTGTCCATGTCCAGTCCCGAGTCGTCAGAAGTTTTGGTTCGTTTGATGCTGGGCCCGGCCTCTTGGTTACTGTGCACTGATGCATTGCTGCAGTGTGAACTGTCCCCATTATCTTCTGCCCCGCTGCCATTTTCGATCTGGTGCTTCTTCCCCCGCTGCAGTCTATAGTGCAGTGTATAGTAGTGGAAGTGGGAACACAGTAACAAAAGCAGATGAATGAAAAACAACAACAAAAAAGCAGCATGATCAAAGAAAGCTGTCTTAAGGCCTGTTCACACCGACCAAGGACGATAACTATAATGATAAGGATAAAGATATTGGTATATTATTATAGTTCTAGTCCATATCACAATTATAATAATAATGGTAATAATAATGTTACCGTTGAAATCACTTTTAGAACAATTTTGTTACAATAAAAACATTGACAGCAAATCAGAATTCATTTGACTTTAAAGAGCTTGAGCATCTAAAGCAGCAGTGGATAAAAATCAGCGCGAGATTTGAATAAATAGAACGTTATCGATATCGTCCACTAGTGTGGACGCTTATATAGTTATAGAGTCCATTAACGGAAAAACATAATATTTAATATCCAGTCAAGTTTCAATAGATTTAGTATTGGTATGGTAGCACTAGAAACAGCAAGCTAAATCTTTATGTCAATTATTGAATTCATGAAAATAAATATGTTATTAGAATAAATTTCACATGGATGTATATCAGCCATCTAACCTGTTCATGGCCTGGATTTTTAAGCCCTCTTCAATACTGTGGCTGAGCGCCTGCTGGTTGTTGTGCTTGCTGATGCGGGCCAACACTCTTTCCTGGTGGGCTTCGTACTCGTCTCTGCTGGGGTAGATCTTACTGATCAGGGCGTCAAAGTTGGGGTCTGGACGGAGGGAGCGCTTAGACACCAGCTTCTTCCTGCATGTTGGACACTCCTTGTTCCTGTGAACCAGAGAAGAAATGACAATTAATTAAAGATTACGAGGGCACATGCATTCAAAAAATATATATAATGATGTGCACAGGTAAATCATTTATTAGAAATACTGCAATTTTCTGTAAAAAAAAAAAAGAAAAAAAGAAAGAAAGGAAAATTCATTGTGACTTTTGTTTTTGATTAAAGATTATCGGGGTACTTTTTCTTTTTTAACAATGATATGCATTAACACTACAACATTCCATTAAAGAAAATTGTTCATTTTGTGTTTAGGGATGCAACGATTATAGATTGTGTTGGTACGATTATAGTCTGATAATCACAGATTCACGATTATCACTATTATTATTCATTAATTTCACAACAATGTATAGAATCACATGAACACTCTTTAGATTTTGTATGATGTTATATCTATTGCTGCCTTTTGAAACAGAAATAACACAGTAACCAAATAATACAGCACAAAATAAATAATCCCTTTGGAATTAAAGAAAGGTGACCTCTGCTCTGTGAACATCCATGTCAGTATGAGGGGAATAAACTGAACTGTTAGCCATAAGTATTCATTTTAATATTTCATCTAATTTTACATGTGGCCTGAGAAAATCATGTCTATTATTTTGGTTTATATAATTTTTGAAGTTTTAGTAAAAATTATAGAAAGAAATTGAGAACATCCCTCATGGAGTGTTACAGGGCCGGCGCCATGAGGGGGCAAAAGCGGACATTGCCCTCTCAGATCTAATTTGTGCCTCTCAGTTGCAATCTGTCCCCCCTCCCCCCCGAAACACGATTGATTTTAACCCATTTACGCATATGATCACACCGGTGCGATAGGGGTGTTGAAATTAATTGTTGCATCGATGCAACGCGGACATGGACGATTCTGCTTCGATGCAGTAATAGACCATAATCGACTTTAGCCCAGTGACATTTCTCTGACATCATTCGTCACATACACGCTTCTTGCGCTAGCGTAAAATGGCGGAGGGAGTTCTGACACACTCTGTCAGTTCAAAGCTAGACTAAAAACACATCTCTTTGACCTAGCATACACATAATACATTATAGACTTCTATAAATTCAATGTTAGGCTGCATAGATTAGGTCAGCCGGAACTGGGAACACTTCCCTTAAATCTTGATGTACTCGCTACATCATAAGAAGAATGGCATCTACGCTAATATTAGTGTCTTTGTTTATCCCGAGGTTTTCCCGCAGCCTGCCGGATCCAGGCCGTGTCCAGATCTGACGAAGGAGATTCGCCTGGACCCGATGACAATGCAGTGCTGAAGTATCCACTATCCTCTCCCTATGGAGGATCCCTTTCCCACTCTACAGATAAAGCGCTGTGAATTCCGGCTCGCGTACCCCGAAGTGATAAAATAAAACAAAATTCTGTATCAAAATTTATAGGCAAGAAAAGTAGTTTGTTTAGGTTGGGTTGTATGAATTACAAACCTGCGCACATATTTTAAAAAGCACATAACTATAGAATTCTGAATGAGCATGTGAACGCCGTCAGCGTTAATCACAGGTTCGCGTTTAAAGTCTGATCATTTCGACGGAGGTGAATCAATCAAAGTTAACTTTAGCTGGAAGTAACATTATTCAAGAACCGCTATAACGCCAAAACAATCTGTTACCTTAAATTATATGTTTATCTCTGTAAAGCTGCTTTGAAACAATTCATTGTTAAAAGCGCTATATAAATGAAGATGACTTGACTTGGAGGCGATACGCAAAAGCGAGTAATAAAAAATACTATTTTAACATTTAGAGCATGCGAGTGTGTGCGTGCGAGTCTGTATGCGTGTGTGCGTGCAAGTGTGTGAGTGTTATTGTAACTAAAGCACATTATGTGACAGTATCATGCGATTTTCGTATTATATATTATACGTATTTATTTATTGTTTATAAGTTCTAAATGGTCCTGTCATCTGCTGTGTTCAGACTCAAGTTGTGCTTGATGTTTGCTACATTCAGGAAGTGTACTTTCTTGGAGCAGAACAAATAAAAAGGGAGTTCATATATCTGACTGCTTGTATTCATTGACAAAAATGTAGCAATGTTCAGTAATATTGAAAATTGAGGATGAAACGCATTGTGATATCGAATTGAATCGTTGACTGAAGTCTATGGAAGCTGCAATATTAATTCTTTCAATTATAATTTGATGTTGTGTTTTATTCATATCAGATGCACATTGTGTATGAAACAAAGTTTATTCTTCTCCCATGTTCACTGGCCACTTACTTTTATGTATTATGGGGAAAATGGATGAATTTACGTGATGTAAATCCAACAGATCCTCTGAATTGCAAACTCATCACGTGTTATATCAACTAACATGACAATTATAAAGGTGTTTAAGCGACACAACGCATTCACTTCCACATATTTGACAATAGGAATATATTGTTTAATTCATGATATAGTTATGTTTGTGAGTATTTTGAATAAAAATGGAAAACCGAAATAAACGCGATAGCTACATATCTGTAGTGTGGCTGCATGACGCGTCGGCATGGAAATGATACGTTCTAAAATAACGGTCACCTTAAACTCACTCTGGGGGTTCAGCTAGAATATAGACTGCAGACTTCAGGCATTTCTGTGATGGAAATAAAGCTTTGCTATTTGGTTTCTCTGCCATAGTTAATCAAGTGTGAAGAGTAGTAGTAGCCTCCTCGTTTCTGATAAGCACGGCACTTTATGCTGGTGCACCGCTGGCGTAACTTTGTTTTAGTTTTTTTGTGCAAGTTGCAACAGTTCTGTTACGGGCAACAGAAACACTGTGTTAGCAGAGCCTTTACAATTAATTAACCGTGACGTTTTTAAGAGCGGTTAATCATGAAATCGTTTAATCGCTGCATCCCTAGTGTTAACTTTAAAGGGTTAGTTCGCCCATTTAAGACATGAAGTTGTATGCAATCCTTACCAGCACTACAGTGCATACACACTGACCCACTCTGTTGTCACCTCCCTGGTCAGAGTTCTGGCCGATGGAAGTTTTTCAATAAAGTACTCCCGGTTATTTTCCGGGGCCACAAAACTGTGCGTTTTTACGTGAAAAAATGATTTGCGTTTCAAAGCTTGATTAATTTACCACACAAAAAACACGCCGGTCAAAATTCATGTACCTCAGTTTTAATCGGCACTATTTTCTATCCATTTCTATCAATCCGCGCTGCTGTCAACGTCAACAGTGCGCACGTTCCGATCAGCTGTTCCATAGTGTTTACACAAATGATTTACAACGACGTAAAAAGTATTAAATTAACAATGGTGCGAACTTGTAAATTCCCAGGCTGTGACCACAAGGATGTGCCGCGATCAAAGTTCAGATTCCATCGTATTCCTGTTTCGAATATAACTATGAGACAGCTTACCGAGCATAATCTCCATCTGCTGTTAGTCGATCTCACCAGCAGGGGGTGCAAGCGCGTGTTGTTGATTTGGCTGGTTGCTATCGGCTACTCTGCGGGAGCTAAAATATCCAGAATAAAGGATTTTCGTGTGTGTAGTGCTCACTTCAGCGAAGACGATTACATCCCCAACCAAGGAGGAAAAGGAAAATTAAAGAGTTTTGCTGTACCAGTACCACGGGTAAGCTCTATTTACTAACTTTATGATCCCATGTCTAAACTGTACGGTAAACAAGCTGATGTTTAGACTCCATTATAAAACACGTGAATATAAAATATATATATTCTAATATAAAAACAGTATATAGGGATATTGGTACAATTTGCTGAGAAAACTATTTGATTGAACACACACACAATTGAGGTTTTGTGTTGCAATCAATAACATTGTCGTTGTGCTAAAATTACTTTCATCATCTGATCCGTCTGACATTGTGCTAAAATTGGTTTCATCATCAGAAGTTTCGTAGTCAGACATGTTGTCAGCGAGTCGCGCTATCAACAGCTGATCGGAACGTGCGCACTGTTGACGTCGACAGCAGCGCGGATTGATAGAAATGGATAGAAAATAGTGCCGATTAAAACTGAGGTATGAATTTTGACCGGCGTGTTTTTTGTGTGGTAAATTAATCAAGCTTTGAAACGCAAATCATTTTTTCACGTAAAAACGCACAGTTTTGTGGCCCCGGAAAATAACCGGGAGTACTTTATTGAAAAACTTCCAGCGGCCAGAACTCTGACCAGGGAGGTGACAACAGAGTGGGTCAGTGTGTATGCACTGTAGTGCTGGTAAGGATTGCATACAACTTCATGTCTTAAATGGGCGAACTAACCCTTTAATATAATTATACCACGCACACTCCCGTGGTACTATCATGTATTCGTTCACGCCACAAACAAAATGTACAATATAATATCTGAGCACATAAATCCTACGGATAACACAAACCCACCCTGATCTGAGTGCAGTGATGATGCAGTCGGCACAGAAGCGGTGCAGGCACTCCTTGGTGGTCATGGTGTTCTTCAGCATGTCCAGACAGATGGGACACATGAGCTCACTGTGTAAGCTGCGCGGGGACACGGCGATCTCCAGACCATCCGTGATGGCCTCCTAGAGGAGCACAACATCACAGAAGCTGCATTGAGGGTCGAAAACTAAGCAACATCTACCAAATCTGTCTCTCGCCAGGGTTTCACTAGCACATGGGTTTTTAGGTGCCATGGACCCCCATATATGATAATCCTCATGTGAGGAACCCCAACCCTAAAAAGATGCCTATCTATTAAAAACACAGAATTTAAATGCTGAAAAATGTATATTACAAATCTAAAATTAGTTTATATTAAGTCACATTATGTATATATATATATATATATATATATATATTGAACTATAGTAATGTAGCGGTAACAGTATAACTTATTTGTATTCATAAAAAAACAAAACATTTATTTTAATCTAATTTAATAGATTATTATCGAACTAATATTTTTTTATTTTACATTTTCACATTTTTTATTAATTAATTAATTTGTTTTAATCTAATGTATTTATTTACATATTTTATTCTTATCATTAAAATCGTATTATTATTATTACATATGTTTTACAGTTTTTCTCTAGACTTTTCCATGGACCCCCTGTCACTCCTTTGCAGCCCCCTGGGGGTCCCTGGATCCCAGTTTGAAAACCCCTCGCACTAGCATACAGTCAGAATCACACTTGGAAAACATAAATGTACAATAATTGGCATGTGAATTTTCTTACCTGTGGAGTTCTCTGTAATTCATAGAGACTAAGCTCCCATGTTTTGCTGAGGGGTTGAACCCCATTCGTCTGGACCGTCTGTGTCATATTTATACACTGTGTCTCCTTCACCTCTGTGAAAAACAGCCAAAGAAAACATTACTGACATAATATGAAAATCTACTATAAGAGCTACATGATGTGATGAGATACAGAATCAAAACAAAACAATAATAGCATGTTTTATGTCAAAATCCATACATGATAAAATATTTACGACTTATTAAAAACCTATTGAAGACAATGATCTTACAATTTTCAAATGTCCTTGTTTAGGACAAGGACAGCAAAGTAATTTCCATCATGATCATCTCTAACAACTGACATCTGAGGGATGTTATGGTCTGATGACGTTGGTTTAAGCCGAAAGCTGGCGCGTGATTACGTCCATTAAACTCTACTCATGTTTACTTCAACCATTAAGTCTGCATTGTTTTGTTTTGTTTTAGATCATCATACTATAATAAACCATTAATCTGTCTAACCCTGCAGTCACAGAGCTAGCAGGCTAAAATTAGCTTATGAAGGCACTTATAACTCTTTGTGTCACTGGATAGACAAAGCATCTTCCTGTACGTACAACGTGTCTTTTGAATGACCGTGCCTGCTCTGCAGCAACGGAGAACAAAAACAAAACAAAATAATCGGAAGAGAAAAAAAATAACGAGGAAAGGTTTTATCTCCTGCGCTGTCATGAAAACGTAGAGCTAACGGCTAACTCTCTCTGCTAATCCAGATGCTGTATTTACAGGCTGCATTAAATCAACTTTGAACTCAGTGTCGGCGAAATTGTGACATATAAAACCTTTTGCGCTAATGAAAACGTCAATCTCAACAACCAGAAAAAATATATATTTGAACAAACGCAGCTGTTTACATACTTACATTTCAATGTTGTGAACACTCTCCCTCTCTCTCCTGCCAGCGCGTTCTGCTGAGCTCAATATGGCGGATTCATTGGGCCCTGAGGAACTCTGGGAAATGTGGTATTTTTCAAAAACGGAGTCAGGTTTTACAGTCATCTACTTAGATACTGTGTAAAATGCAGTTCATCGTTTATTTTCTTAACTTTTCATCACGTTCATTTGAATAAACTTACGTGTCTTTTTCAACTACATTATACGTTAATAATATGTAAAAAAAAATAAAAAAAATAAATAAATATATATATATATATATATATATATATATATATATATATATATATATATATATATATATATAGAGAGAGAGAGAGAGAGAGAGAGAAAATTGACAAACTTGACTACAATTGTTCTGTTTATGCTTGCCCTTTGATAGACTAGCCACCTGTCCAGGCTGTTTCCTGAGACGCTGGGATACATTACACGACCCATCAATGTACGGTAGGCCTACAGATTGATGGATGGACCACAAGTGTGACTACAATAGCTTGACGTTTGACGTTTAAAAAAACTTAATTAGATTATTAACAGATTGACATAAAATTTGGTTTATTTGAATAGCATTATGGCAAAACTAAGCAAATTCCCGCCACAAATTCATGATTTGGTAAATAATAACTACATAAAAAGTCGTAATGAGGCTTATATGAGGGGAAAAAAGCTGAACTTCTGACATAAAATGGTAGACTGACATAAAAAGTAAATAAAAAAAAGAGAGATACTAAGTCATAATGGTATACAAGTCAATTTTAAGGATTGTTCATGGCTCAAAAAAGGTCTTCAGTGGTGGTTGATGAACAATTTATATATAGATATATTATAGATATATTTGATCTTATAAAGATCTAGTGAGTTATACAAAAAATGTGTCATAAGGTATGCAAAATCAAAACCTCCATGTCAATGCATTTAAATATGAGCCTCTTATGGATCTTGAGGAAAAAACTCCTGTACACTTCTCATCTTTCCTTATCTCTGTACATCAGGGCGTAGTCTATGTGCTCAATTAAAATTTCTTCAGAGAAGAGTAGGCTATTATTATTATTTTACATCCTAACTGAAAAGCATTAGCATTAAAAACACATCATAAAATGTGTTAAGTCATAGGACGCCCTCCTTCAGGGTCTCACAGAAGGTATAATCACTCGACTGACGTTAGTGGGTTTGGAATAAAAAACATGATAGCCTATTAATATGATTAATTGTTGTCTATTGACGCTAAGATAATGCTAGCTAGCCCGATGTGCACCTGTTGACAGGAGCGATAAATCCACCTAAGATCACTGGATAATCTTCTTGGGAAGGGCAATTTACAAACGCAAAGAATTTTCATCAAAGAAGACATTTTTATTCACACTGTTTTAATCGCCTTAAGCTTATAAATAAAGCGTATCATGCCGCCATGTGCAGCTGACATTAGATAATTGTTTCAATTCAATTTCAATTCAATTCAATGCAGGAAAAACCCAGCGAATTATGATAGCCTATTACAATCTCTAAATTATGAGATGTTATGTCATTATGACAATTTATCTCATAATTTCAACTTTTTATGTCTTTTATCATTATCATTTACCAAAACATTGTTTTTCTTTTTATGTGGGGGGCATTTACAAAACAGGCTTTCGCAAAACAGCATGGCGATGAAATATTTCTACAAGATTAAAACTGACGTGCCTCTAGGGGGGAGTAGTAGCCTAAAAACATACGCCTTTTGGATAACTTAAACTTATAGCTTTTAAAAAAAAATCTATTCTGCATAATTTACTAATTGCATGTGAAACTCCTTGCGTATATTTCTACGCACCTTAGTGCACATTTTGCTCTTCTTTTTTAATTGTGAGTTGTTTCAACAGGACGCGCCGCGAACGTTTTTGTTTTTTTTCGTTTTACTTTGTAGACGGTTTAGAGACTCAGAATAATCGAGGCTGATTAAAAGAAATATAAACTGCGATGTAGGCTACGTTCTATTCTACATTCTAATGCTATTCAAATGAAACAGTTTTTATGCCATATCTGTAAGTTTTTCCTAAATGACTTTTCTGGGGTAAAATACAAAGAGGTTTTGGAGATACATTAAAATGATTTGTAAATACATTAATAAACAAACAAAACAGTCTAACGTTAAAAAAAAATTCTATAAAAATGAGCAAAATATTGTTCGGATGTTGACAGAGCAGAGAGGATATAAGCGGGCGGCGCTGCAGTTTGAGGAAGTTTGAGATGCTTGAGTCACAGTTTATTTGCGCTCGTCAATATCTGACTGTCAAAATAGCCACTGCGCTTTAGAACAATCGGACTAACGGGAAAAATCTTCCGCTCGGGACCGGGACAAGCCACACTGCACAATGGGAGCATCCTCATCCAGTCTGTTGGACGAGAGTAAAATAAGCTACATACGAGGTAAATGGATTTTCATTTGGTAGCCTACTCAACAACAAAAAAAAGTCTACATAACGGGTGTATGTGCAACGTTAAGATTAATGATCATAATTGAATGGGACTTTCTCTCGTGTAGGCTAGACTTTATTTATCCGTGTTGCATTGTGCTTTAAAGTAAAATTCAGCGTCTTACCACTAAACGATTATATCATTATGTTAGTTATTGTAGGCAATTGAAATCCAAGAATAACCTCAACTTTACTTAAACACATCAGACATGCATTTGACAGCAAGCCTAGAGCAGGAAATGTCATCAGTTTCATGCAGTGCATAGCCAAACCTATACCACACGCCCACCACACCTTTAACCCCACCTATTATCAGTTACCCCACAGCTCAATGTCATGCAATAGCCCAGTTTCATCATCCGTCACTTATAGTTCAGGTTGCTGTGAATTTACATAAATACCGAGTAATGAACTGTGGAAAGAGTGCTGTTGTTCTGGATATCAGCAGACCAGACACCTAATATAAAGTGGCACCTCAACTTAATGGAGACTGTAATGTAAAATATTACCACAATTCCTTTTCACAGATTCAAATATGCATTCCACAGCTCTTTTGCAGCACTCTCTGAATCAGTGATACTGCCTTTGTGAATGCACTGATATGTGATTTCACAGGAATGTCACACATTCTGAGCACATATACTGCAGAGAATGGGTTTCCTTCCCCTGATGGGGAGCACAGCTGTTTCTGCATAATGGGGATTGTTTTGCTCTTATTTCATCTGGCCAGCAGTGAGCAGGAAGTATTTGACCAGAGTGGAAACTCATTCACTTCTCTTTATTGTTCAGTCTTTTCAACGAAATATTTACCCCCATTTTGTTTGCTGACTTAAAGTAGTGGATGCTGAATACAACTGTTGTGTTGCCTAAATTCTGCATAAGTAAAGGACTGTGAACTTCAGTTTATAAGAAAAGTGTCATTTAATAAACTGCACATTATAGAAATTATAATGTCCCCAGTTGCAATGATATTAAGGATACCTAATACAGCTGGACAGATTGTAGTGTTATCAAATCAGAATGACACTATTTATAATTGCAGACATAGTGACATCAAATTTGTGTGGTTCAGCCTGTGAACTATTAGCAGAATAGGAGTCTATAAACTGAAACAGAAAGGACTTCAGTCTTGGAGTGAATAGCGCGCTTGTGCTCCCAAAACTCAAGTTATTTGCCACGTCCCCTTTTTGGGCTTTGGCATGTATTTACTCAGTGCTGTCCAATGTATACACACACACAGGTTAAATGAGGATTTCAGGGTTTGTGCTGTCGTTAGAACGCTGCATGTTTGATTACATTTGTTTTCTGTCCAATAACAGTTAATTACTTGCCAGTAAACGTACTTCATGTGGATGGAAACATAAAGAATAGGCATAAAACAGTATAGGGGTGTGGGCTGACGTAACAGATGGTACAAATCAAACAACACCAGCATATAAAAGCTGCACAGAATATGTCCTTGATTATGATGCGCTATTCACCACTCCCTCCTCCACTAAACTCCTAAATGATGTCATGGGTTTTTGGCACTAACTTGGATTGATTTAGCTGAGAGGGGCCTGAAGTGCTCTGGATTCTCCTTCATATGCTGTAAATGACCCATATGCTGCTGCTTAGCACAACTGCGAAAGCCAAAAATGTATGATCATGTTTTTTTTTAGCTAACACTTTACAACAAGGTCCCATTAGTCAACGTTATTTAATGCATTAACTAACATTAACAATGGCCAATGCATTTGTTACAGTATATTTATTTATCTTTGTTAAAAATAAAACTCTTGTTAGTTAATGTTATAATTTAAGGTCCAATAAATAATATTAACAGATACAACGTTTGATTTTAATAATGTATTAGTAAATATTGAAATTAATATTAAATTCTTAAGTACATTTCATTGTTAGTTCGTGTTAACTAATGTAGCTAACTAACCTTTTTTGTAAAGTGTTACCCAAGAAATGACAGAATACATGCATACAGTAATAATTAGTGCTTTCTGCAGTTCTGTACATCCAGCCAAAAAACTTTGTCCACTATAAAGAACCTTTTGTGCAATGGAAAGATTCCATGAATGTTAAAGGTGCTTTATGGAATCCAATAGATGCCTCTTTGTTTTTAAGAGTTGTAGAATGACATTCTAATAACCTTTAGAATGACATCCCATAATAGTCAATGTATTAGTCACATAAAAAGATTATGCACAGTACTGCTATTTTAAAAATGGAGTGTTTTAGATTAATAGATGATGTAATGCTGATGATGACATGCAATTGACATCCAGTTTGTGTTGCTGTTTAGACTTCTCATCAATTTATATTCAGACTTTATATTTTGAGATTATTAATCCACATATAGCACGCTGTATAATGACGGCACTAAGTGTATCTTGTGTTGTGATGGTCTCAGCCCAGTTTTAACACCACTATATTCTGTGCCCACGAGGTATGATGGCATGGCACCTTGCTGAGGTGTCTTTTTCATGGGCTAATTCCTCTGAGAGGAATTCCTCTAATTCCTCCTTGTCCTCTTTGCTTTTATAGCATCTCTGCCATTAAAAGATAATTGTGCAAATATGATCTGGATCCACTTTCCTGATGCAGTGCTTGAGTGAAGCATGCCGTTCTGTCCATATGTCCTTTGCCACTTTCTCCGAGCCCTTCATTTAAAGTTTTCGGGGAATGGTCATGTTCACACTGTCCTTTCCTCACCATGTGGGAGGAAGATGTGTAGGGATTTCCATGACAGAAACATTCCCTTTTCACCTGTTCTATATAGTGAGGTTTAACATTTTTCAGCGTTTCTCAGTTGATTACAAATTGTGGCCAAACACCTTGAAGGCAGACTTGCAGATTGCCTTATCGCTTTAGAACACATTCAAATACTGCAGGACGTTCCTTCCAAGATTTGTTTAATTTAAAGAAAATAAATAGGGTCCATCAATGAACACTTTTGTTTTTTACCTTTTTGTACTGCTTTCTTGTGAAAACTTGCCACAATGGTGATTTTCAAAGTGTTACTATGTGGTTACAGTGAGTGTTTCAAGGTGTTCTGGTTTTTCAATACATTGATATGCTGTTGCTTGGGGGTTTCGGGTGATTACTAGGGCATCACTAGGTGGTTGCTAGGAATTTCCATGTAGTTTTTAGGGTGTTCAGGGTGTTAACTATAGGGCATTGCTATTCCATCTATCCATCCAATCATTCTCCAAAACCGCTTATCCTCTGTAGGGTGGCGGGGCTGCTAAATCCTATGGTTTCGTGTTTTTTATGGTATTCAAGGTATTATAGGGCCTTGCTATATGCTAAGGTTTTGTAGCAGGTGATTGCTAGGGTTTTCTGGGTGGTTATTGGTCCAAGTCAAAAGAGCCTACCCAAGTTTTTATGGCATTCTGGCTCAATATTTTTTTTTCCTGTTTATAGTCTGCCACACAGGTGACAAAAAATAAATGTAATCGCTTAGAAACATAGCAGCACACCTCTGCTCAACAAGACAAATATTGAGGTATCATTCATATATGCAGAAACAGAAACAAACTTGGACAAGATGTTAAGAGGTTTTGAAAAAAGCGTGTCTCCGGGTGTGTTTCTGCTGTTGGGAGGAGTATCAGTCAGTGAATCAGTTTGATTCTAATGGGAGGAATGAGAGCTTCATTCCGGGACGACGTCCCAAACCTCCAGAGGAGAACAGCTCAAAGCCTCTGACCCACACCCTCACAGATTCATGATTCTAGTCACACACTGACATACACTAAAACAAAACCGATATATGTGTCACTCTATCATGTCTTATTCTGAACTGACAGTAATGTTAAAGGTTTGTATCTCAACCTCATCACCTTATTGTTTTGGCTTATGGGAGTTAACAGAACACCACCTCTGCTCTTCATACAGTTGAGTCCAGATTTTTTTGGACTGATTTTCTATTTGAGTAAAAATTTGAGTTGAAATTTGTCTGTAAGTATTTGGAATGTCTCTCATTTGCTTTGAGATAGCAGACCTCGAGCTGCATGAACTCACAAAGTTTGTGTCACTGATGATAATGTTCTTCAGCGTGATTTTAAGATTATCCAAAGAGCATCTTGTATATTTATCTTCCTTTATATATTTCCATGTTTAAATCAGATTTTGTTTCTCAGGTTTTCACTGTGGCCTCAGACTTATAAGGACTGAAACAACCTCCTCATAAGCCCACACTGACATAATAATGTAGCTCCTCCAAGAACTTCTCACTTTTGCTGAACCACACGCTATTTTTTTAGTTTGGACTGGAAGGACAGTGGAGAGAGAGAGAGAGAGAGAGAGAGAGAGAGAGAGAGAGAGAGAGAGAGAGAGAGAGAGAGAGAGAGAGAGAGAGAGAGAGAGAGAGAGAGCGCTACAGATCTCAGATCTCTTCTGCAGGCCAAGAGGTGATGGGAAAAGCAGGCTCTCAGCTGGTCATCCAAACCACTGGACTTATAACTCTGCTCTGATATATACACAAGAGTTAGACAAGTGGTGTCCCCAGTAAAACATTGTAAAGTGCAGTAAAACAAGACAATAAAGTGTAATTAGTTGGCTCTCTAAAATTGTTTTGCAAGCAACAGAGCTGCACGCTCACTTTTAAAAATAAAGGTTTCAAAAGGTGGTTTTTTTCGCAGCAATGCCATTGGGTTCCCCAAAGAACCTTTCAGTGGTCAGTTCTTAATATACACTCACCTAAAGGATTATTAGGAACACCATACTAATACTGTGTTTGACCTCCTTTCGCCTTCAGAACTGCCTTAATTCTACGTGGCATTGATTAAACTGAAAGCATTCTTTAGAAATGTTGGCCCATATTGATAGGATAGCAGTTGATGGAGATTTGTGGGATGCACATCCAGGGCACGAAGCTCCCGTTCCACCACATCCCAAAGATGCTCTATTGGGTTGAGATCTGGTGACTGTGGGGGCCATTTTAGTACAGTGAACTCATTGTCATGTTCAAGAAACCAATTTGAAATGATTCAAGCTTTGTGACATGGTGCATTATCCTGCTGGAATAGCCATCAGAGGATGGGTACATGGTGGCCATAAAGGGATGGACATGGTCAGAAACAATGCTCAGGTAGGCCGTGGCATTTAAACGATGCCCAATTGGCACTAAGGCGCCTAAAGTGTGCCAAGAAAACGTCCCCCACACCATTACACCACCACCACCAGCCTGCACAGTGGTAACAGTGGAGTGGCATGATGGATCCATGTTCTCATTCTGTTTACGCCAAATTCTGACTCTACCATCTGAATGTCTCAACAGAAATCGAGACTCATCAGACCAGGCAACATTTTTCCAGTCTTCAACTGTCCAATTTTGGTGAGCTCTTGCAAATTGTAGCCTCTTTTTCCTATTTGTAGTGGAGATGAGTGGTACCTGGTGGGGTCTTCTGCTGTTGTAGCCCATCCGCCTCAAGGTTGTGCGTGTTGTGGCTTCACAAATGCTTTGCTGCATACCTCGGTTGTAACGAGTGGTTATTTCAGTCAAAGTTGCTCTTCTATCAGCTTGAATCAGTCGGCCCATTCTCCTCTGACCTCTAGCATCAACAAGGCATTTTCGCCCCCACAGGACTGCCGCATATACTGGATGTTTTTCCCTTTTCACACCATTCTTTGTAAACCCTAGAAATGGTTGAGCGTGAAAATCCCAGTAACTGAGCAGATTGTGAAATGTCTGGCACCAACAACCATGCCACGCTCAAAATTGCTTAAATCACCTTTCTTTCCCATTCTGACATTCAGTTTGGAGTTCAGGAGATTGTCTTGACCAGGACCACACCCCTAAATGCATTGAAGCAACTGCCATGTGATTGGTTGATTAGATAATTGCATTAATGAGAAATTGAACAGGTGTTCCTAATAATCCTTTAGGTGAGTGTATATATATATATATATATATATATATATATATATTCCATTTTAATAATCTAAATAACCTTTTTGCCAGTTGTGCAAGATGGATGTTAAAAGTTCTTCATGGAACCATCAATGCCAATAAAGAATTTTTATTTTTAAGAGTTGTAGAAATATTTCCAACACCTCTAAACTTAAGCCATTTCAGGTACTTATTTAAAACTATATTTTCAACTGAGAAACTGGTCCTGAAAAATGTTGCACTGAGAAAGCAGCAGTTCAAAGCAAACACTCAGTTTGCTTATAAATTCTGCATCTTTCTGTCATTTTTATGTTTTGGTTGTTCTGCTACATAAATGTTGTGTATTGGAAGCATTTCAGGCTGTCGGCTATTCTACATTCTGAAATATGTCCATAAAGAAAAACGTTTTACAGTCCCACTGTGACATCTGTAGATAGAGAACGGAAATCGCTATTCTTTTCTTTTTCAGTTTCAGATGGTAAGTCATTGGCCTCATCTGATGTGAAACCTTTCGTTTGATTTCACAGCTGCCTCGGAAGTTATAGCTGCACATGTGTTTGCAGGAAATGACTTCACTTCACAAATAACAAATACGACAGATTCTTTATTCTACGTTTCGACTTTGTCTGTAAAGAATTGTGCAAACAAAAGCAGTGTCAATGCAATGAGGTTTTCTCATTAAGCTTTAGGTCGTATGGTTGTGTGTTTGATATGTTGTTTCAGATCAAAGGTTTTGTTGTCCAAAAGATATTTGACATAAGGGTGGGTTACACTTGCCTTTCTTTCTTCTTGCTCTTTCCTGCATCAAAGGAACACACATATGTAGGGCGAAGGATAAGGGACATATAAAACAACAAAACTGAAGTCCCAGACACCATCCTCTGTCAGGATATCATGATCGGGGAGAAACTGGAGACGGGGGCTATTTAAAACCCTGTTTGTGAGTGGGGAGATGAAGGGAAGTTTAAGACCAAAGTTATAGTACAGATGTGCACATAGCCATTCTGCTGTCTGCAAAACAGTTGAGAAAACACTCTGTTTTTATAAATTGCCCAGGGAGACCCACATATCTGCTTTACTCATCATTGGACACAATACATTTCAAATTCTGTTTAACACTGACCATCTGCCCCCTTATCTGTTGTTTGTCTGTTTTAACATTAAGAAATATATAGTTTGGGGTCACTGAGTTTTTTTTTTTTTTCAAGAAATTAATATTTCAGCAAGGACATTAAATTAGTCATAAGAGTTTATAATGTTACAAAATATTTATATTTCAAATAAACGCCATTCTGTTTAGCTTTTTATTAATCAAAAAATCATAAAAATCCTTATCCTAATGTTATTTCCACAAAAATATTAAGCAGCACTACTTTTTAGCATTAATAATAAGAAGAAATGTTTCTTGAGCAGCAAATCAGCTTATTATTATTGTAATGATTTCTGCAGGATCATGTGACACTGAAGACTGGAGTAATGATGCTGAAAATTCAGCTTTACTATCACAAAAATAAATTACATTTTAAAATAAATTAAAATAGAAAACAGTTATTTTAATTTGTAATATTATTTTGCAATATTACTGTTTTTACTGTTGATCACATAAATGCAGCCTTGGCGAGACTTTGAAAAATATTTACAAATATTACCGACCCCAAACCTTTGAGCCGTAGTTTATACATATATAAACCTCAATACTATTTCAGCCTTTTCTCTGTTTCCTGCCAACTGACAGTTGAGGATGTATCTGCATCAATGCATCCTGCAATTACATTAGATTATATTTAATTGCACCAATTACCAAGAAAGGCCACATGCCATATAGAGATTCCATCATCACAAGCTGTTTGAAATCTCAGTCCACTAGCAGTCAGATGAAAAAATGCCGAGGACAAACATAAACATGTGTGTATTCAAAAAGCTGCAGAGGTTGATGTTTTCTGTAAGGACTTCCTGGGATGTGTAGTAGATTTGTCCTCATTGGATGCACTTTTGCTCTCTTGTACCTCTTCATGTTTCTAGCCTGTAAGATTCAGTGAATTTGGACAGTGTGGTACAATATCAACATGCTAAGTGCATTGTTGCAGCACTATTAGTACTGACTGTACAAAGGGACATGCTAGAGAGGTGTTGTGAGGTGTGTTGTTTTATAGCTTCCATGTCTTTTAGAAAGAGAATTAGCTGAGTTGTCCAGGAGTTATAATGGTCATGCTCTTAGCACAAGTGTGTTTGTGTGTTACAGGAAACCACTATCTCATCTCCCTGCTCTCGTCATGCAGCTGTCTGTTCTCTAACTCACTTTATTCAGTTCAGCTAGTTAAGTCCAATTTTATTTGTATAGCACCTTTAGAAACAACTTTACCCCAAAGTCCCTGAATTCAAATAATAACAAGGAAAACTCCCTTAAGAGGGCGGAAAATAAAAAGAAATCTGTTTAAAGCTAACTTTGTACTTTTTAATAATTTATTCCAAAATAATAACTAAACACATATTTCATGTAGGCTATATTTGATTTGTTTACTGATTGTTTTCGGATCATCGGTCATCGAAGCTCGTTATATTTGTACTTAGTTTATATACTAATGGGCGGTGAGATTCAAAAGTAGGAATTAATTATAGTTTTTGTATAATTTTATATCAGCTCCACTCCCTTTTAACCCAGGAATTGTCACTCCAAGAAAGACAGAATATTCTTGTTGTCCTGTGTATCTTTGTTACTTATGAAACTGCTGAGTCCATGCAGGGCAGAGGCAGAACAGAGAAATCCAGGAGACATGAAAGAATGCTCAGAAATGCAGTACAGACATACAAGACTTAGCAATGAATGACAGAATTGACCAGGCTTATATAGGGTGAACAAACAAAGTAAATGAGACACAGCTGAAAGTAATGAGTTCTGATGAGTCCAGGCAATGTATTATGGGGAATGAAGTCCGTAAGAGAATTTCAATAGTCTGTGATGGAGTGCCTCCTTGTGACACTCAATGGCCTTCCAGCTGGTGATCGTGACATTCTTCATATTGTGCAATTGTTAAATGAATTCATGGAATATTTAACCCAAAAATGAAGAATTTAAATAAGTCTCGTTTGATTGTTTATTTTGGAGAATCTGTTCTGCACAACAACAGTTATTGAATATTGAATATGTTCTGTCTGTTAAGCTCTAAAACAGGGCAACAAAGCACAATATTCCTCATGACTAATGTGCTATATTTAAATATTCTGACGTCATTTGAGAGGTTAATGTGTGGAACAGATAATCTTAAATTAGTTCAGATCATTGAGTCAGTCAGTTGAAATCGAGAATTGGGATTTCCGAACTGGATGTATGGATTTATGAATTGCATTTTCATGTGGTAAACTCGCAGTGAATCTTTTCTATATTGTTCCACTAAATTTAGACCTCTGATTAACACTGATTGTGCAGACAAGGCAGCACACTATAGTGTGGTGAAAATCGAGTTTTTAATGTGGTGTTTACTTTAAGACAAACCAAGTGCAAATTCACAAGTCTACACCATGGTGAGTATTTTCTCCTTAAAACGGCAGTTTACCAAATACAGTCTCAAAAATAACCAATCCAGTCAACGTGTGGGGCAGGGCTTTTCCTATCATACCTATCATGCTCTGTGGCCATTTTAACACAGTGAGAAAAAAAAACACAGACAGGAAAAATCATGGTATAACGGGTGAATTATATCATGTATTTTAAGATGTTATGATGATCTTTATGTCTTTTTCCATTGACTTTATATGATGTTCAAAGCATAAGGATGCTGATTTTTAGAAGGCCTGTCTGACTCTGAGATGGCAAACGGGAACATAGTTTGTGTAATATTAGCAACACATTATTAGCTGTTTGATAACGTAGTCAAGCAAAAGGCTAATATGTTCAAGTGTGTCCGACGTTGTAGAACTCTTCCTTTTCTTCTTCTGAATCAGTTTCTGGTTCAAACATATATGCCTTTTTTAAACTATAAGTGGACCACAAGTCAGTAGTATTCTGTAATTCTCTAAATTGTATTAGACACTGTTTTGTAAAGCTCTTTTAATGGTTAATATAGCTTGTCTAATGAGCACTGTAAATTATGTATTATTCAGCCACTGCCAGTGGCTGAGCAGAACTCTATCCAGATAATCAGAATTCTGTACTATTTAGTCCTTGGCAGAAAATAATATTTCCAAGTAAAGTCAAAGGATATTTTCCCTTAAAATCTTGGAAATTGGGATCCAAGCCCAAGAGCTGTTGCAAATAAAGTTTTGAATTTAGATTGCACAGTGGAAAAATGCTGAAATGGACTCAGGCCTGCACTCTGTGCCATGTTGTTTTGGTAGTGCAGTGAAGTGGTAAAGATGGCTCAGTCTTCTGGAATTAGTCACTGTCTGTGAACTCCCTCAGAGTCAAGAACAATAAGATGAATGTGCTAATTAGACCCCGCCTCCACTCACTCACACCAGCTCAGAGAACCACTCGGCCAACTCTACTCAAGTAAACGCTGCACAATGGTATCGCTGTTTACAACATCGGACACATAACGGTAATTAATATGATTAGCCTTTATCAACCCTTTCCAACTGTTATCAAACAGCTAATAATGTGTTGCTAATAATGTTACATGAACCATGTTCCCGTTCGCCATCTCAGTTTGCCTCCAAAAAATCAGTATCCTTAGAAACGCTTTGAACAACTCAGAACTTCAGTGGAGAAAGGCATATAGTTCACCGTAACATCGTAATAGACATCATATACATAATTCACTCACTATATTGCTAAATGTACATGATTTTTCATATCAACATAAAAATATACCTGGATAATCTGGCTTATCTTGAGACTCCTCTGCTTCAGAGAATAGTTAATGATATGCTAAAGCCCGCCCCCTCGTGACGGGATTGGTTACAAGGTAGTTTGTGACGTAAGAAACTCCGCAATGACTTTGCACTTCCCAGTTCCCAGCTGGCATTTTAACGTCGAGTCACTGTTGAATCAACGTCAGGTGCCAGTGTTGGATAACCGTTGAATTTTGTTTAGATTTTGCTGATTGCAAATTGGATGTTGGAACAACGTTATTTTTCTACTGATATATTTTAACAAAATGTTTAAAAGTCATGGTTGTAAAAATAATGTTGATTTGACGTACAACTCAAATTTTTTTGATATTTCTATGTTGAATCCATAGTGAGTCAACAACACAACTTCAACTATTTGGTGTTCAACGTTGTTTTAACGTTGAATTAATGTTTTTTCATAAACTGACATTATTTCAACCACATTTAAACGTTTAATGTCAGGTGTTGGTTTGTCTTAAAGCTTATTAAAAAACATAAACATATAAACAACATTAAAAACTTGATTTTCACCTCAGGGAAATAGGCATTAAAGTGTACTAAGGCCTTTTATTTCTTTATTTCTTCATATCTGCATGTGCATATTTGAAGTACGCTACAAGTGCACATTCAATACAGTTAAATGGCACTTGTTTTTCACAAGGGTAATCTGATCTTTCATATGTGTGTAGGCCGGACAGAGGCTGAGCTGAAGAACTTCAGTCCTCATTACAGAAGGCAAAGCTGTGTTGCCTTCTTTTGCCATCTGAAGGATGAGGTGGAGCAGCACAGAGCAGGACAGGCCCAGCTCCTCAAACAGAAGGTGAGAGCATAACTATCTTATCATGACAACATCAATTTATGATGCGATTTTATCACTTAAGATGTCAGTGTTATCTGATTCATGATGTTGCAGAGTCTTACTCTCACTGATTCTAATACGTTTCACTTCAAGGAGCCTCCGCAGGCTTCAGAAGTCCTGTACAAGGACAGCATGCTTTACTTTGATGACAACAGAAAGTGGAAAGAGAGATTTGTCGTGGTCCGTGCTGACTATAGCCTAGAGCTACATGATAGCCAGGAGGTCTGTAAATGTCATCTTTCATCATCGCCATGTAAAAGCTGCTTTTTTTGATAGAACATGCTCATGATTCTGTTATATTGTATGCATCCAGTCGTATACAAAGGGAACCCCTGCACGCCACAAACTCCTGCCAACAGGAGGCGCTGTATTGACCTCAGAGGAAAAATACACGGCTGTCGTAGACAAGGCCTTTCCCGACCTTAATGGTGAGTGTTTCTCTAGTTTACATCCTGATCTCTCTCTTCCTGTTGGAATGAGTGTCCTTATTTTGAAAGTTTGCTCTGTATAGTATGAGTGTGTGTGGTATAAATGACATGCTAAATTCGCCATGTTGTCATTATCATGTGACCTGCGTCAGTTGCGTCACTTCACTGGCATTCACAAATCCTCTCCCGTGGCCTCATGGGATCGTAAAGTGTCCATTGTATGCACACTTCAGAATCTCGTCGGAAGTATTAGGTCATCCGGGTACTTTTTGCCTACTCTTTTATGTATACTGTGAATTTGGACACTCTTTTGTCACATAGTGTTTTTCGCCTACTATATAGTAGGGAAGTATGCAATTTTGGATGCAGCCTTTGTGTGTTGTTCAGGTTCTAAGGAAGAGCCCTCCGTTCCTGTGGTGGCGGTTCCCGGTCCTCTTCCTGTATACCTGAGACTGCCTTACAGACGGGACTCGTTCTTCTGTTTCCAGCAGGAGGAGAAGCGGGCCCGCTTTGTCTCGATCCTGAACGACTGCGTTCGTCATCAGAACCAAGGTAGCAGATCAGCACTACCTCAGTCTCAGAGGCCACTTTTGTTTTGCGTTGTATGTGTTTGCAGTCTGTTTGATCAAATTCATGACTTATACCCACCGGGAAATATTTAATTCCTACAGAATGTCTATTTACTCATAATGAAAGTACTTCTTGATTTTGGTCTGACTAATTCTCTGTACACCCACCCAACTCAACCATAAACACATGCTATATTACAGTAGTGAGGCTGATCAGAGGATACCTCAAGCTGCTCTGCTCTCTCATCAGTTTACTACTGTTTTTCTTTAGTGGTCATGGTGATACACTAATAATATTCAGAATTGCAAAGCTCTCTTCCTGCGTACTTGTTGCTTAGCGGTTACGCAGCATCTGCAGAGCACGAAGATGTGTGCAATAATTTTCTACTTCGTCACACAACTGAAAAAGGCTCTTCACACCTTAATGCTTTAAATATTAGGTGAAAGGAGAGTTAACCACCTACACAGAGTAAAATCACACTGTTGTTAACACTATTTTAACATTAAACATAATAGTTTTGTTGTTGTTGTCTGCTATTGTTAGCTGAAAGTCAGATTAGAAAGGACTTCGAAATAAGTCTCATGAATTGAGGTATCATTCATCTTTGTGGCATAAATGCTGTAGGACGAGATATGCACCAAAGGCTCTTAGAGTTAAGGGTCAAATCCCAGAACTTTATTATAGAAAATAATAATAACAGTGATGATGCATTTAGCACAAATGACTGTATATATTATTAGTGTTGGGGAATCTACATCAAATCTGTAACTTGCCAAGATAGCTACTCATAATGTAAAGTAGTTTAACTACATTCACACCACCCTTACAAAAAGAAGCACACCTACATTTAATTTTATAAACTAAACTTAAACAGGTCAATTTTATTTATGTAAGTATATTAAAATCAATGTATTAGTAGTATATTTGTAAGTTTACTATTTTAATACTTCTTTTAGTTTATAAAAGTAGGCTATACTTAAGTGTTCTTTAAGTGTAACAGTGGTAAACTTCGAATACACAGCTAGTTTAGAAATTGTATTGCAAATGTGAACTGTCATAAAAGTGAACTTATAAGGTATAGTGTTAGTTTACTAGCTATATACTTCTAGCCCACATTTTAGTTTATGAAATTACACTTTGAAGTATACTCTTACTTTTCTTAAGTATATCTTGGTCAGAAGTTTAAGTATAAGTAAAGGCCTCATATACTTGTCAGTAAGGCAAGCCAAGCTTAGCATACATAAGTACAATTTTGTAAAGTATATCTCTAACAGCAATTGCACAATTAAACCTCTTTTTGCATTCTTTTGAAGTTAGTTTAGACTACAATTTAAGAGGACAATATCTTTTAAAATATGTTATTAACAATTTATATAATTTAAAACTATTTATTTATTAAGCAATAAAGGTTTTGATTGAATCCTGATCATGGTTACGATTATGGTAATAGTTTAATTTACACTAAATACAGCTAAAAACTGAATGGAAAATGTAAGGAAGAGCAGCATTCAAATATTTATTTTAAGAATGCACAGGGACTTCTGCACTGAAGCTCAAATCAGTGAGTCGTTTCTTTTTAAACCGGTTCATTTACATTAACAATCCAAATGAACCGACTCACTAAAACGAATCGTCTTCCCAATGCTTCTTATGTGTTTAAGGTGAGTGTGTTATTATTACCTCATATAAGTGCACAATACAGTGTCATTAAAAGTAGCAATGTAGCGTTTTGTCGCGCTTCGAAAAATGTAACTTATGAATGGATTTTTTTGAAAACGGGTACTTTTAAACTACCGTAAACGTAAAATGTAGTTGTGTTAGTGGTATTGCAGAAGTGAAAGTGAGATTGTTTATCCCTTATTTAACAGAACATGTCATTTAGGATGGGTTTCTCAGCTTTCTCTTTTCATCATAGCCTTTCATCACACTTGCTGATTCCAAGCCATTTCTGTGTCTTGGTCATGTTCCTAAAAAAAAAGAGAAGTTTCTGAGTAGCGCTCACATGATCCTGTATTACACAATGAATTCATCTGACAGAACTATTCTCCTCTCTCTATTATCTGCAGATTATCTGAAGAGTATGACATGTGAAGTGCAGGGTTTCCTGAAGGCTATTCACTTCTACAGGCAGGAGAAGGGCCACTATGAATCATGGGATATGCTGACGGGCCGTGACTGTGAGGTGGGCATTCTGGTCTATATTACTCACAACCAGAGTCCACTTCTTTTGAATGAATCAGATGAGTCATGCTTCTTTTTTGAAAAGATGAACAAATAGTCTGACTGTGGATGTCATGGTGTGGTCAGCAGACTGGTGGAGTCAGAGGCTGAGTGTGGACAGAGCGGCTGGTCAGGGATTTAGGAGTGTGTCATGCTGTTAACATCCCATTTGTGAATCATTGGACTGTCGTTTCATGCTTGACTGAAACCTTTGTGTTCGCTCGCAAAACTTTTGCATTCCCTAGAAAACTTTGTGTTTGCTCTCAGAACTTTTGTGTTCCCCCCAAAAAAACTTTGTGTGCAAATGCAAACTCTCTCAGGGGAACGCAAATGTTTTGCAAGCCAATCCAATAGCATTAAATTAATTTCCTCCTATCTCAATTTTTTTTTTATACAACACCATGTCCCTTTAGGGGCTCATAGTCCAGATGAAATTTGTTGCTTACAAATAATACCCCTTCTCAATATGTCACATGATTTGAAGTACTTTATCATTTATGTTTGTAGCACAGATGTATTGGACGTGTTTAGAATGAATCGAATAGTGATATCTGCCTAAGCAGGCACAACAAATTATTGATATGTTGTTCCTCATGCCAAAATTCCTCTTGTAATCTCCTGTTGTTATGAAATCTTGAGATCACAAATGGGGTCTTTTACAGGATGTCCTGTAGCCACTCAAGGAAACACCTCTGCCTTCCTCTAACTATTGTTGGGTCCCATTTGGAACCCTAATTTGGTGTACAAGGTGTTGTTGTGTAAGGGAACTGAAAGCAGACATGAAAATAGGCTATTTTAACTATCCGTCACTATCACAAAACAAATCCTGAAAAGGTGATCTGGACCAACACAATGTGTTTATTGCTCATCTACATAAATAAACAAATGACATATTGCTAACCAAATTATTATATTATATTACACTACCTTGACGTATATCGTTTGGAAGTTATGGTTCAGTAAGATTTTAATAGCCTACTTTTATTTAGCCAGGACACATAAAGACATTTATAGGGCCCTATCATACATCTGGCGGAATGCAGCCCCAGGCGCGATGCGAGTGTTTTTTGCTAGTTTCAGCCCAACGCAGTTATCATTTTCACATCATGCGCCACGATGTTTAAATAGTAAATGCATTTGCACCCATTTGTGCGCCCATGGGCGTGCTGGAAACGAGGTGTGTTGAGGCGCATTGTTGACGCTTTGCTATTTTGAGGCAACTGAAATAGACTGCGCCATTGACCAACTGAAACCTGGTCTAAAGTCAATGACGCAACATTTTTTTTGTTATTTAAAAAGCGCGTTAGTAATGTGCGCCTATAGGTACACTCTGCTTATTACATTCACAGGGACGCGAAGCAGCACATAAACATGCCAAATATTAAAAATAAAAGGATTACAGTGTAAAATATTATTATTACTATTGTACATAAAGATATGGTGGAATCCGGCTTGTCCCGTGGATGGTCTGCTAGCGCACTTTAACCTTGCGCACGAGCAGATCTGTTTGCTCTCTTCAGTTTTTCCTCTTGCAAATTCCGTCATGTAAATAACAATCCGCCAAGGCATGAGCGTTACTCATTAAGAGAATAGGGACAACCCTTTTAGACCATGTGCCGGCCATTTTTCCCGTCGTTAAACTAGCAAAAATGGATTCGGACACGCCCTAAGTGCAATCTAAGTGCTTTAATGCGCTTAGATTGTTAAAATAGGGCCCATAATGTTACAGAAAGGTTTATATTTCAAATCAATTCTTTTGAACTTTCGTATCATCAAAGAATGCATCAAGGTTTCCACAAAAATATTAATCAGCACAACTGTTTTCAACATTGATAATAATAAGAAAAATGTTTCTTGAGCATTAAAGGCAGCATATTAGAATGATTTTACTGTATTTTTGAGAAAATAAATGCAGGCTTGGCGACCATTAGTGATTATATTATATTATACATAAAAAATTTCTGTGGCTACAGTCAATTAAATAATGTAATTATACAAAAATTTTGATTGTAGAATAACCAATCAAAATCAAAAAGTTATGTAATTATTTTAAATGCATATTTAGTGACACATATTGGTAGACGATTTTATTTGCCTGATCAATACAACTCAGTATCCACGTCGGACTGCCACATCTGTGTGGTGATTCAGTCTGATTCATTGCTGTGACATTATAACAACCCAGTGATTCTCCATTATGAATATTTTGTGTCTGTGACTCAGTCCGGTATCATTACAACTCCATGGGCTTCTGTTGTGACTCTCTCTGCCTGCCTGCAGGTGCTGGCTAACCTGGTGATGGAGGAGCTGCTGCCCTCACTGCAGACGGAGCTGCTGCCCAAGCTGAAAGGAAAGAAGGCAGAGAGGAAGAGGGTGTGGTTTGCGGTCAGTGAGATCAGCCTGCTCCTCACAGCTATTCTTTGACACGCTATGTGGTGAATGTCACAGTCAGGCAACATTTTGGCTGGTCCATTCTGAATATATAAATCGTTTTTCTGGCCTCCACACCATCCAAAACAATTCAAGTTTTATACTATGAAACACAATTCTCTTTCACAGACTGTATCAGTTGGATGAGGTCACTGCTCTATAAAAGGACTTTTTGCCGTTAGTCAACATATAGACAATGTTCATGATGAAGTTGGGATTATGGTGGCCACATTTAGGATGTTTTTTTTTTTCTCTTAGACAGTGGAAGCGACCTATGAGCTTGTGCATGAACAACTGCGAGAAGGATTGGAGAGTTTGAAAAATGAGTGCAGAGATACCACCAAACAGCAGGAGGCGCTCATCCGCTCAGACATGGACCAGATCATCAACTCACAAACATTCCTGGAAACTAAATTGCAAGGTATGGACAGACAGTCTATACTGCGTATTTGCCCTACATACAGTGTTCAGTTACCTTCTATTATAAAAAAAAAAAAAAAAAGTATACTTTTATTCAGCAAGGAGGCATTGCATCACGGTTTCCACAAAAATATTAAGCAGCACAACTGTTTTTAACATTTAGAATCATGTGACTGAAGACTGGAGTAATGATGCTGAAAATACAACTTCGCCATCACGGGAATAAATGACCATTTAAAATATTTTAAAATTCAGTTATTACAGTGTTTCTGTGATTATTTTACTGTTTTTGATCAAATAAATGCAGTCATGGTGAGCATAACAGACTTCTTTCAAAAACATCTTAGCAACCCAATTCTTAAAATCTAAGCTACCTTTTGAATGGTATTCAGTATAGAATAATGTTGCATTTAAAAAAAATAAAATCCTTCATATCATAACACTCACACAAATATCATTAACCCATTGTATTTTAAGTGAGAGCACACCATAGGTGGAATGATATAGTTTATTTAATATTTAGTAAAATTGGTGAATCATTTTCTCCTTTTTTGCTGTCATAAATAATGTTTAAAGCTAAATAATAATTGGAAACTACATTACAATTCTGTGAAATGAGTTACATTTTTGCTAAAATACTGTGTATCAGCTAATGACTGTAATTCTCATTACATGCTTTAAAGATTCAGCCTTTTTTTATTTAGTCATACAATTTCATAGTTTTGCAAGTGCCCCGGACCACATAACCATAATAAAATCTTGTTTATTAGCAACCAGTGAATGCGTAAACATATGACCACCTTCAACCAGAGTATTGACTTACATTATGTTAAGACAATCAGCTTACACAAAACGAAATATTACCATATATCTGAACATTTTCATGCATGTAAATGTAGTCAGCGAGGCATGCCAAATCTTAACGTTGTACGGCACCCTTTTGACTTCCTTTCTGTTTGTGTTAAGCTTTAGCATCAGAGCCAGCCATGAAATACAGTTCAGAGAGCGTGGCCCCATACCTGACCTCTATCCTGGAGGAGCTGATGGGTCCGGTCAGCACGGGCTTCCAGGCCGTGAGGCTGCTGTTGGAGGACGAGCTGACCCGAGTCTGCAAGGATTTCCCTCAGGGGGGAGTCACAGAGGAACTTCAGAGCGTAAGAGACTGCACAACATTTAGAAATATGTGGTAATATGGCAAGTTCTGAAAATGAATATTTATCTGCTGATTTCAAACTTTTCCTGGCCAAGGCTATTGCACAACACTTGAAGCAAATCAGGTCAGTTTTTCCACTAAGAGGAAAGTGAAGTGTCAGACAGCAAAGCTGACGTGATTAGGTCACGCTGGAATAATGATCATCTGAAGTTCTCATAAGTCATGCCTGTCCTTTTGAAGGCTCTGCAGCAGGCGGGTCGTGACCGGATTGAGGACTGTTACCAGCACGTGAATGTCCTGAAAGAACAGCTCCAGGAACTCCGAAACCGCTTCAAGTTCTCCAACTCGACTCGAGTAGTCCACTGCACCCAGAATCAAATGCAGCAGGTGTGTTTCCTTGCTCTTGGCTGGGTGTTGTTAAATATTTCATCTAGCCTTCTGACTCAAGTATAATTGCATACAACTTTTTTTTTTTAGACCTCAGTAGTGGATATAAACTACTGGAATTATATGTGTCATATAGACCGCAAAAATGAAGTCAATGGAGAGCATTGCCTCATCTTGTCATGAACTTTGGTTCCCCCTACAGGTCAAAGTAATATAAATGAACTGTGGCGTGGCTGTTGTTTTGTTCCACTCTTTTTTAGTTGATGGAGAATGCAGTGTACACTTTTGAGCTCCTGCTTCAGGCTGCCTTAAAGGATAAACCTGACAAACAGGCCTCAGTCATGGAGAAAGCCAAACTACGCGTCCTCAAGGTAGGCTTTGCCCACATTTACAAAGTGTATACATGTGCAAGGCAGCAGTACAACTTCTTAGTAGAATAACTCCAATAAACGTGACATAATCATTATGGAAACTTTTGCATTTGCCTTTAGCAATTTGACTATGACAGCAGCACAGTAAGGAAGAAGATATTCCAGGACGCCCTGGTTGAGATCACCCTGCCAGCCATCAGGAGAAACCTGGCCCCCGGCTGCAAAACTGTACGCACTATTCAGCTCTTAACCAGTTTGTAAAAAAAAAAAAAAAAAAAAAAAAATTTATACAATACATCTTGTAGAGATATTCTAGCAAGTTCTGTTTCTCTTTAATAAATTCAAATCAATTTTGTTACACAAACTTTTTTTAGAGGTGGAAAAAATCCAATACTTGGCCTAAACTGTATACAGATAAAGCAACAGTAAAGGCCTGTTCACACCAAGAACGATAAATTGTTCTGTTTATTCTGCAGTTATGCTTTCAATGCTTGAGCTCTTTAAAATCTGCTGGATTCTGATTGGCTGTCATTGTTTTTATCGTTCATCAGCTGGAAAAATGGATGATTCTGACGATATTGTTTCTCTGGGCCGTTATTGTTAGTTTTGATGTGGACTCTGCTATTCTTTTTTTAGAACTACTTTAGAGCTGCACGATTCTGGATACATTTAGAATCATTCAAATGGAGATCACGAATCTCCCACGATTCTGACAACTAAACAAAACAACATAATTTACTAGAGGTTCAGACAAAATGTTAATTGTCTACTGACTCACTCATAAATACTTCACTTGTTTCATTACTCGATGAATCGGCGTGTTTGAATGAATGATTGACAAATACATTTTTTAACAGTAACTTTAGCCACCTACTGGTGTAACAATGTAATGGATATAACATTTATTTGAAGCGCCAAGTTACTTCTAAAAGGTGATTTGCTCTTTTGATCGCTGCTGTAGACATCAGTGTAGGCCTCCGAACTATAAACTTTTTTATCTGTGATAATATGAATATTTGTAACAGAAATAACGATACTGTGTGGTTAAAAATACTGTTTGTCAAGCTGTTTCATACCTAAACATGATAACGCTCTCTCTGGGTCAGCGGCAGCGCCAACACAGATTTTAATGTTCCGGTATTTTGTCAAAAGTTAATAGACACAGGCGAATCATTGTCATTTAGGAATAAGATCGCGTCTGTGTTTGAATCGAGATCATGATCTTTTAATGATTAATCATGCAGTTATCATTAATAGTTATCATGCTTGGTGTGAATGGGCAAAACTGGGAATCAAACTACACTGGCTGTGCTGTATGTATTTGATTCACTAAAAAGTACTGACTCTCATTAGTCATTATGGGAATCTTTCTTCACTGGTTGCACTGTGTTTGATTCTCTGAAAAGAACCAACTAATTAGAGTGATTCATTTGGGAATCGGACTATTCCGGATGCGTTTGATTCACAAAAAAAAGGTTCAGAGTCATTCATTTGGGGAATTTATGCAGAATCGACTGATATCAGGCTACCTCTCAAAAACAGCTGGTTTTGTTTGAATTGTTGACTGAATTTTTTTCTCGTTTCGGCAGGAGCTTCAGAAATTCGAACAATTCATCTTTGCAGATTACACGAACTTTGTTCAAGTGGAGAATATCTACGAGAACATACTACTCAACCTTTTGAATAATGAAGTTAACAAAGGTAAACTGTTTTAGTTGCTTGTTTTGGGTGTCTAGAGACATATTAGTGACTTCAAAAAAAAAACTCACATCTACATATTGGTCCATATGTTTGCTGTACAGTGGTGAAGGAGGCGGCCAGTCTGAAGAAGAACAACCTGTTTGCGGACAGTACTGACCTGCAGTGTGTTAGTCAAAGCAGCCTGGGTGACAGCCGCACACCGCCCCTCTCTGCCCCTTCCAGTCCACCCCAAGTGCTGGCCTTTAAACAGGCAGTGCAGAAGATCTCCTCCCCATCAGGAGGAGCTGTCAGTGAAGACACCCACCAGACACATGAGACGTCAGTCATTCCTACAGTGAAGATTACATTGTCTTCTCCAGAAGCTGTGGAACCTACATCACCGTTAAATGATGCTGAAAGCCAGCCAGATGTTCCACCGACATTACCTAATAATTCATCTCCCATTCTAGAGGTCACAGAGACGGATGTTTCCTCAACCAAACCCGAAACCATCGTACGTGCAGAGGATTCATCTTCTCCGCAACCAGAGACACGTTCCAAAGTGATGGAGGATGATGTTGCATCTGTTAGTTCAGACCAAGCACCCGTTCCTCTCGCTGATGCCTGTGAAACCCTAACTGTGGAGGCAGATGAGGAGAGTAAAGATGCAAGTACTCCACAGTCTGAAGTCAAAGAGGAATGTGTCCATACTGTCCAACCTGATCCTAGACTGACGGCCAATGCAGAAGTTCTCCCAGATGTATGTGTTGAAGGCACTGATGTGGACGCCAGTGTTTCCGATGAGCACAGTGTGGATAACAAGGTGTGCGAGTCAGCGCCATCTAGTGATGAGAATAGTAATGAAACGCAAGACAGTCCTGCAGTGGATGCTTCTCCTGCTCTTGACTCTGTTCCTGATGGTCCGGGAGGGGGCGCTGTTGCTTTAACATCAGAGCTGGAGAACCATAGCGGCATTGTGAACACAGATTCACCGGAGGAGACTGCTGACAGTGTGGACGCTATCAGAAATCTCATCATGGAGGTCATCGAGGTAGAGGACATAATAAGACCTTGTGATGAAAACCAGCCTTAAAAATGTTTGAATGAAAAGTTATCCAACTATCCAAGTTATACAACTATTTAGCTCTGCTAATAAAACCAACTACAGTGTTTCCATATCTATTTTTTTTATGATTAATCTAAATATTAACATTTAAAGTGACTTTTTGTAAAATACTTTGAGACATAGTCATGGGCCTATGTAAACAGAATTCAGTCTTTTTTAAACACTTTTATCTTGTATCATGTTAACAAAAAACGGTGGGTGTTTGTACCTGCACAGTTTTTATATAATGTTAAATAATTACATTTAATGTTGGAACTTTTTTTTTCTTTTTTTTTTAAACAATGTAAGGCTATTAAAATTAAATGACAAAAAAAGTAGAAACTACATTTTTAGATGGTACACAAATGTTTTTAGTGGACTAATTTATTCGTGTGCTATGCTGGCTTGTACAGACATCTCATTCTTTATATTAAATAACAGGGGATCATGCTGATCACTAAACATTAAACAATTATTTTGTACCATGCTGTAGTAGACTTTCTGAAAATGAGACACAGTACCTTTGTACATATGATTATCACAGAGAGTCTGTTAAATAAATTTCCACAAAACAGACAGTTTATCAGTGCATTGTTTTATTTTCTTCTGTTTGCAGTTAAGCACAATTCACATTAAATTGTCAAACTCACAGGATCATTATAGCAGCAAAGGCCAAGATGTTAGGAGGCACGTTTTGTGTCTGGAAATACAGAGCGGTCCTGAATTCATTGTGATAAATTAAAATTAAAACTAAAGTACAGTACTCTAAAATAACACTTAAAAATGAACAGACATGCTACATCTCAATCAGAAACATATAATAATCAAGTAAAAACAATTAGCATACATAAAATTGTTACAGAGGCAGCATTTAGCACCTTACATATGGTGTTATAAGATTCAAATGATTTTCACAGCAATGAATCCTGGACATGGTTTCAAAGGTTAAATAAAATACAAATAAACATGGTTAGGCAGTTAATTAATAAATATTGAATAACGTCTACTTGCATATGCAATCTGACAGACATAGCGTATAGTTTTGTTATACATGACAAGTAGTGCAAGATATTTTATATAAAGTGAGTAATGCTACATCTTTATGAAGCTGTAAATGCAGTTTATGGTCATCGGATTAATGAGAACTGGCTATTTAATAATCCATTTTACTGGCCGAAAGTTCATTATCATAACATGTCAGGATAAAATATTCAATGAATAACATTTTAGCTGCTTATTATTTAGATAATATGAAGATGACAACATTTAATCCAGTTCAGTGAATATACTTAAAGTGCACTCTCTAAAAACTACAAAAGTAAACTAAAGCTTTTTTTTATCAAAGTTTTTAAACTAAAAAATTTATAAATAAATAAAGACTATTCTGAAGCTAAATGTAACTGTCATTAGTGAGTTAGTTGTTTCATTGGTGCTATGTGGAGCATGCAGCACATTATACTTCACCTGTATGTGTCTCTTTAAAGATGAGACACACTGAACTACAGCGCTTTATAATATCTTTCATAAATAATATTAATACATTATGTAATATCTTATACAATGTAATAATGCTTAGCAGATTTGTGTACATTCAAAAAGTAAAAAAAAAAACAATTTATAACTAAACATGAATATAAAATATATAACATATGATGTACGTGAACTTTTGATTTGCTTAATGAATCATTTAAAGTTATTATAAAGCATCACCAAGCATTTTACTGGGTCTCGCTATTAAATCTGCCTTTAAATCCAAGGGTGGGCTTACATTTTGTGGAAGAGACTGGTTGGTTCACAGCGTTCGAGTTTTCAAGGAGATAAAAATGGTCTTGTAGTGAACTGTCACGCAGCGGCTCTATCTGCTGGATCCGTACCCGTGGAAGAACGGCTCATCAGGACGAAAGCCGTAGGCAGTGGCAGGACGTCCTTCAGCTCCATTACTGAGGAAAGAGATTTGAATCAAGTGAGCGTAAACTCCGATGATCATGTTACCATTAAAATGTTGCCTCTAAGAGTCACTAGATGGCCTTCTTCCATACATATGTGACCCTGGATCACAAAACCAGTCACATGTCGCACGGGTATATTTGTGGCAATAGCCAACAATACATTGTATGGGTCAAAATTATCGATTTTTCTTTTATGCCAAAAATCATTAGGATATTAGGTAAAGATCATGTTCCATGAAGATATTTTGTAAAATTCCTACCGTAAATATATAAAACATTTATTTCTGTGAGTGAATGCAGCACAATCGCGAACATAAATGGATTTTCTCAATGTTTCGATTTTTTTGCACTCTCAACAGATTCCAGATTTTTAAATAGTTAGTTTATAAACTATTTAGTTAATAAATATTGTCCTATCCTAACAAACCATACATCAATGGAGATTCTGGAATTTCAGATTATGTATACATCTCAATTTTTAAAAAAATTGACCCATGTGACTGCTTTTGTAGTCCAGGGTCACATATTATCATCAGGAGAGACGGTATCAGATGCATGTAGATCAATTTGTTAGATTAATGAAGATTCTGTATTCGTGTCAGTGCTGTGCCGATACTACACATTAATTTATTAAGCTTGAACGTTGTTGTAAATTTAAACATAAGTTAATATAAATTATATACAGTACTATAACTAAAGTATAATATTTGATATATTTTACACGCACACAGACGCACACAATTTCTATGAAAATCATTATCTAACTGGCTTTTAAATTCCAAGAATGACTTTTGAGAGCTTGAAGTATCAGGTAGAATAAGCTGAAAATTAGCCACAAACCAGTAACATTTTGCACTCCATGCAATAGTTTTGCAGCACAAGGGAGTATAAAAATGTGCTTATGAAATAATAGCGGTATCATTTATTTATCCTTTACAATTTCAGCTGTACAAATGATTATTCCTGAAAATTAAAAATATTCTTATATTGTTGGTTAAAAAAAAAGGTTTAATCTTTAATGAAATGTATATATATTCTCACATATGTAGATGTTACTAAAAATAAATGTAAAAAAAAAAGATCCATTTTGGTGGTGGTCCAAGAGACTGGATACATTTCATAACCTTATAACCACCAACATTGATTAATTGTAATAATTACGTTAAATGAAAAGTGTACAAAGAAAATATAATAAATGGATGCACTAAAAATATACAGACTTACAATCACAGAACAAGAAGCAACCAATAAAAATAAGACCGAGTCATCTTGTTTATGACCATATGAACCAGAGATATAAAAACAAGTTATCCAAGTATAAAATGAAAAAGGCAAGCTTTCAATAAAACCTGCTGTCCAAGATCCGTAGTAAAGTATGGGACGCATATTGTCCCATGTAAGACTGCCAAATGCCAAGATTTCAATGCAATGAGCTCTGCATGCCAATGTAAGCCATACCTCCTACACTACAGTATATGAGCCTATACATACTGGTTTAACATACTGCATACTATTGCCCATTGGCAGCTTACATTACAGGCTATGATATGTACAGTATCAAGTTACAAAATGATTTGCTTGAACAAAATATTTAAGTGTAAATAGACTGAAACTATTACATTATTCAAGTAAATCTGATGAGTCTGGTTTTGTTAAAACATAGCAACTAAGACATGATGTTTCATTTTTGACTGCTCTGGGTGTAAAGGGGAGTAAAACAGCAGAGGTGTGACACGTTCTTGTCCATCTTGTACCTCGACAAGGTTTTTACACTCATTCAGGATGAACAGAGCCAGGAAAGTGCTGCGGTTCTCGAAACAAATTGGCCACTGGCTCTGTCTGCTTCCCTTTAAACCAACAGCTTCGGGTCTACGGCCTTTAAATTATGAGCTGTTTGCTTTGCCCCTCTGTGTCCATATTACATTGTGTTGTTTTTAGCCTCATATGACCTCCAGTAATCAAATACAGCTAGCTCCCCTTAGCACCCCGACTCTCACACACTCTGCTGTATAAAATATGTCTTTTTCCTATTGGCCTGCCAGATCTGTCAGGCTGAATTTGAACAGCGGGTAAGAGGGATTCATGCACGGATCGACGCCACCCGTAGGTGCTCTGAGCCTCTGTTTTTGACTCCGACACCTAATTTTACCTCCTCACTTGGGCTTCCCTTGGAAGCAAGTTCTTCAGGGCCTGTGGTAATTTATAGCAACGAGTTATCAGGGTTAGTTTTGTGCTTCAACTTGATATCACGTCATTAATTAGGGGAAGACTAAAATGACACTATGAATGAACTCAGATAAGTTATCTGAATGAACTTCGGATAAGAAAACTAATTTGAATTTGAATTCATTTGACGATTTATCTCAGTCCTGCGACCGACCCGGCCTATGATCCGTAGCGAGCACATTCCTGACCAATTATGAGGCAGCCTGTCACCTCTTCCTGCACGGGGCTTCAAAACAGGGCAGTAAAAGCTGAGTGGGGGTTGGATTGACAGCTCATAGGGAGCCAGGTCGGCCCTGATGTTCTGGGGGGAAACGGCCAAAGGTGCCAGTAAAAAAGGCCCTTTTAACCAGACATTGTTTCATTGCTCAGAGGAGTGTGTTTGCACAGGAAACGGGTCTCAGCTCTTTTTATAAAAGGACGTTTCTCCTCCTTTTTTCCCCAAGTTGTTCTCCAGCCCGCGCTTTGATCTTGTGTTCCTGTCACGTCTCCAGTTACATGCCCCTACCTTGGCTGTGTCAAATGAACAGCACCCCTTTTTTTCCCCCTTCCTTTGCCTGATTGCGTCTCCACATCCCTGTTTTCTATTTTCCTCCTGCCTTCTCGTCCAAGCTCCCCAAGGCTTTAGGGACACGAAGCGCCACACTGCTTGAATAAAGGCGGATTTGTCAGTCTGATGTGTGCACACAAAAGACACGCACACAGAACTGGTTTAACATCTGCAGACAGTGTGTCCCGCTCATGCTCAGAGTGACCAGTTTTAGCTTGATCCTGCACCTCATCTGTCTGTGGGAATCAACAGGGCTCTGGTGATAATCATATTGGTTTGTAGGACACAATACAATAATATTGCAGTGCTTACTGTATGATTATTCAAAACGGTCATGTATTGTGATCTTTTACTCATTTGTTTCTCTTTCATCTGCATTGAATTTTGGTCAATGCGCAAAAAAAGAAAAGAAAAAGCATTGTATGTTATGTATATATTTTATATAAAAAGTGTATATTATATATATCCTGTTTACATATACAAAAAGTGTATATACATACACATTACATTAAATATGCATACATATCAATTTTTATTCATTATTTGATGCTTTTATCCAAAGCAACAAATTGCATTCAAGGTTTACCTCTTTGTTCCTTTAAATCAGTTAATTTATTTCCTGGGAGAATATATTGGTGATTTCTCCAACAATGTCAAACTGCACTTGAAATGCAACCACTGGGCTTTGATGCATATCTGCAATAATGAGATACTCTAACAACCCTTGACACACATACACTACCGTTCCAAAGTTGTAGGTTTGGTAAAACTTTATGTTTTTAAAAGAAGTCTGATGCTCACCAAGACTGCTTTTTTTAAATCAAAAACACAGTAAAAACAGTAATATTGTGAAATATTATTACAATTTTAAATGCATGTTTTTTATGTATTTTAAATTCATGTAATGTATACAGTACCCGTGATCAAAGCTGAATTTTCAGCATCATTACTCATCATTACTCCAGTCTTCAGTGTCACATGATCCTTCAGAAATCATTCTAATATGCTGATTTGCTGCTCAAGAAACATTTCTTATTTTTATCAATGTTAAAACAGTTGTGCTTTCAATTTGGATTAATTGAATGCATCCTTGCTGAATAAAAGTATTAATAATAAAAAAAAGTATTTATCTTACCCCAAACTTTTGATCATTAGTATTTGTATCAAAATGTTTTACTATTGTCGTCTGGTGATCTTCTCATTAATTTATATGCAAAAATATAAAGATTCTGCCATACAGTATGAAGAATGCAAATGACTACAGTTAAGCAAACCATCTGGATTTCATTTATACATAAATTAAAGAATTAAACTGTCAAATTTATTCAATGTAATAGTACATTTTTGATACTGCTGTACTATTTTAGAACCACACAACCATACATGGAGTGAATCAAATACATGTTTCAGGTTGGCACGTGAAGTCAAACCACTCCAATTGGGCCTGCGTTCACACACATCTTTTCACAAGCATCTTAAGTAAAGACGGAGACTCTATTTGATTATTATGGTAACCTCTGTCACTCAGAGCTGCCCACTCAAATTAAACCATTCATCCCAGGACCCTAATGTTGCCCCCCACCCCTCGGTGTATATTTGAAATGTATCACTTTACAAAGAGCCGCTGGAGAACTTGCCCCTCCATCTGGATCCCCGCCTCTATCCTCACCCACATGACAGCGCGGCGGCACTCAGCGCCACAGCCGTCAGTCCGCAAAGTGTCTAAATCCCCACCCAGCCAAAACAAACAAAGCATTCTCCATACAAAGCACACAGCGCACATTAAACACGTCCAGTAAAATCAATCGTATCAAGTACGCACTATCAGGGCAAGTTTAGACTACAAGAGTAAGTATGCACTATATCAGAGCTGCATCTCAAATACGAGTGGCGGATCCATTTCCTCACAGATCAGCTCTTTGGCAGCCTGAGATTCAATGTGACCACTGGAGTGGATGGAGATGTGAAATGTTATTTCATCTGTACGCATAAGTGTGTGTGTGCGTGTTTGCTGAGGAATGTGGACAATATATTTGGCTGCATGGGACTAAAAAGGCATGTTTATTTTCGGGCCATAGAGTTACTGACAGAGAGAAAGACAACATCAGAGTAATATTACTTGGTGCTTTGTTGAACAGCTGTACTTCAAATGATTAAACAACTTACAAAAGCCAAAAATTTGATTTTTTTTAAAATACTGTTCTCTGAAGACCACAAATTTAAACTGGTTTTACTCAAAGGTATCAACAACAACAATGGCCTGATGGTCTGTGACCAGTGTGCGAAAGGGACCATCACTTGCCCTGTTTTCACTACACTACATGTTCAAAACACCAGCAAACCATAGCCAAAATATTTTGCGATGTACTGCTATAGCACTATTCTTTTTTGTCCGTTTTTTTGGGCAAAAACTGAGATCATTAATTATTGGTGCTGTCAATTCATCGATTAATAAAAAAATTAACTAACGTACTCCAAACTACTTTTAACTCAACAAGGGATCCAAGAATGTGTCACTCATTGGCATTTCTTAGCAAATACACATATGTGCTTTTATTATTCTTTTCATTAATTGGCATATCATGTATATAGTTTTGTTTTTTCTTTTACATTAAATTAATAAATTAAGTGAACTGCATTACAATACATTTAATTAATTGCCAGTCCTACATATTTAAATTGATTTCCAATCCCAGAGAAGATCTGGTCCCCCGACTGAGCCTGTTTTTTTTTTTTCCTCTATTTTTTGTCACTAATGGAGATTGGGTTCCTTGCCTGTTGTCTTTCACAAGCTTAGATGGGGACACTTACTAGTCTGTAATATTATCGATTTGACTGCAAACTTGAACTTAACAGACCTTAGTCAGGTTAGACGCCATATTGAACTTTACGCAGATGAAAACGAGGCTGTGAGGGATAGACATCCAGTCTATAAAATGGCACACAAAAGATAACGGTCCTAGATCAAAACTCCAATTTTTTAAACTGTACTGAATATTGAACGTTTTTTTTCTGTTGGAAAGACGTTTCATCGGCTGAGCAATCGGATTGCTGTTAAACAACAATACAATCCTTTGAAAGCACTCTATTTTATCCCTTACAGACTCAATTTCATTAGTCAAAAATGAAATATGGCGCTACCCTGACTAAGGTCTAGTGAACTGAGTGATGACACCACTGTTTTTAGCAGAGCTGCTTTATAGCTTCGACTTTCATAATTTGACGCTTCATGATTTTCGCAACAACGACACTTGAACAGAGTTACTGAACTGAACCAACACTGAACTGACACGAAGTGAATAGTGACAATAATTGTCTTCTGTAGAGCTTCTTATAGCTAAATGGAACTCATTTTGTAATTGATGAACTTTACACAGTTATTGAACTGAATCAACACTGAACAGACTTCAGCTAGTGACACTGTCATTGGAGAGCTGCTTTACAACAGATTTGATCTCTGTTTGCATCCATGATTCTGTTATTATCCTGTTTATCACTGTAAAGCTGCTTTGAAACAATGTGTATTGTATAAAGTGCTATAGAAATAAAGGTGACATGACTATGATTTAAGAAAATACATTAAACAAATCATTTTGCATATGTATTTAATGTAAGAGAAGCTGATGAGGGTAACAGCTGCTCACTCACCAGGCGTTGAAGTCTCCATTCTGAGAGTGGAACTGGCTGTAGAAGTCTGGACTGAGGCCGGGCTCAGGGGGCATCATACCGTCTGTACACACACACACACAGAGTATATAGAGCAAACAAACGTATGAGACAGCGACCCAGCAGAGCCACTTCCACCCAGCAGCTCTCCTCATTTATCTTCCTGACAACCTCTCACTACGACAAGCCTTTGATGACACCAACCCGACGGACAATCGAGCCAAAATACAGCATCACAATTCTCGTGGAAAATCTGATCTAAATGTAAGGGTTTTAACTTTCCATGTCTGTCAGTTTGTGGCACAGGATGTCAATCAAGTCATGTCTGCAGACAAGAAAACATGGAGTGTCTTTTGTGGTCTCAGCCATGTTCCTCTGAGGGCTGTTTTGGTGTGTATGTGTGGTTTCTAACCAGTGCTGTAGAAGAGATCAGGCTGCTCTAGGGCGTCCGGGTCGTCTCCATACAGGTATGGCTCGCCATCCTCCATCTGTCTGCTTTCCACCATCTCCAGCCACTGCGAGTTATGCCAGCGAAACTTCTCACTTTGGATCTTCTTCCCCCACTCTTCATCATACTCCTTTGCAGAACACACACAAACACGTAGATTTATTTGCCTGAGATGTGTTACACCCCTCAAACCTAAATTATACCACACAGCTGTGCAAATTCATGTTTTTTTAAAGTTGTCAAAACAGGACTGGCATTCTGCATTTCAGCGCCAGTTCTACTTGAACTCCCCACAAGAGATTTCCAGTGAATATCAGAGAGAGAGGGTGCCATACACTGTCATGCCTGGCAATCTAACATTTACCGTTACACAGACTTCTAACAGCACCCGGACCCTCCGCAGCAGATATATTTCATCCCACAATGAGGGCTTCTGTCTGAGCAGGGTTTTCCCTATAGGCTGTGGCCACTGATGGAGCCACAGAGAAACAGACTCTGGTTTAATCCAGTGAGGTCAGTGATTAAAGGTGCAGAGCCCACAGACTGGATGAAGTGCCACACACAACACACACACGTCGCACACAGCCGTATAAGCTTTCTGCACAGCCAGCACTTTTGGTGAGATGGGGAATCAGTTGATTTTGTGCTATTGGATTCTTTTGTCAACGCATGTCAAGTGTGTCAGTCTGTCTACCTCCATCTTAATACACCTCTTCCAATGTAAGTGTGCTGAACTAGAGCTTTTTTGAGATGAGTGTGACTGTACAATCAGTTAAGTATATAATAAATACAATTTAATCAATTCACATATACACTACATTCAAAAGTTTGGGTGTCAGTCAAATTTTGTAACGTATGTTTTTGAAAGAGGTCTATTATGCTCACCAGGGCTGCATGTATTTGATAAAAAAAAAAAATATATATATATATATTTTTATAATTTTTAAATATTTAATATTATAACTATTTAAAATAACTTTATATTTTTTATATTATTTAAATGTAATTTATTCCTGTGATTTATTACTGTGATGTAAATCGTAACTCCAGTCTTCAGTGTCACATGATCCTTCACAAATCATTCTGGAAATGCTGATTTGGTGTTCACATTACATTTCTTCTTCTTATTGTTGTTGTAATCAGTTGCGCTGCTTAATATTTTTGATAAATAGAACAGAATTGATTTGAAATAGAAACCTTTTGCACATTTCTGGTCTTATTTAAGAATAATATTTTTTTGCAATATATTTTCATAATCTTTCATCAAAACTCCACCTATGACTTGGCATTTTGGCTGAGGTCATCAAGCCATTATTTCGACCCCTGTCTTCCAAACACAAGACCATTTTCCAATCAAGTCCTGATGGATAGAAAGTCCCACCTTTTGTCAGTTGAATATCTTGCTTCACATCACATTATGGAAGTAAAATGGGTAGCAAACAGTTTTATGTTAACCTTAATCCCAGGTGACTGAACCCAACATGTTCATGAAGGCATTCTCATGAATGTTGTTGCTATGATAATAATATCCTCTATTTTTTGAAGAGAGCATCATTTTGCCACATCTACCCTATCAGCATCTGTTTTCGCTACAGGTTTAAACAATATAAATACACTTCTTGAGTTCAAGGGATAGGATAGTTCACCGAATTAAACGATTGTACTAATGTACAATGATGGTTTTTGTATTTTACATTGTGTGATGGTTTGCCACTATATTACTTTTTATTGTTTGTGGAACATGGGTCCAAGACAAATTCCTCTTTGGGGACAATCAAGTGCATTGAACTTTTAAACTTGAAAAATGAAAGTTATATAGTTTTGGAGTAACAGGGTGAGTTTTTGGGAAAACGATCCCATTATGAAATCTAGTTTTCAAATGCTTTGTAGATACTAGTAGAACTAGATACTTATTAACTATACTAAACTGAAGACAATGAATGAATTTGTTACTCTCGGCACAGGGCAGTGGGAAACACGTCTAGCATCGTTTGCACAGAGCTCACCCCATAAAGAAAGATTAAAAAGTTAAACCATCTCTGCTGAGACAAAGTATTAGATGTACCAATACTAACTCATGCTGAGGTTGGGATTTTTTTTCAGCATTAGCTCTGTACAGTGAGTCAACAGAGGGGTGGAGGGTGCAGGAGGAGGGCTGCTGGGGCTCAGAGCTCAAGGCCAGCTCTCTGTCCCGGGGTCTAAAGGCCCACAGAGGCGCACTGCCGCCGCCTGCTCCGCTGAATGAAAATATGGATTAATCAGCCGAGGCCCCCTGTGGCAGAACCTGAGTAAATAAGCCCTGTTTCTCTTTTCTTTGCTGTGTCCATTCATCATGTGGACAGCAGCGCAGAACTGCGCGGGAGCCCGGGGCAAGAAGCCTGATGCAAAGCCCAGAGGGCCAGTGAGAATACACACTCACACAAACCTGCACCCAATATTTTAGAGTTCACCCAAAAATGAACAGTTTGTCATCATTTACCCGCCCTCCTGTAAACATGTACGACTTTCTTTCTTATGTGGAACATAAAAGAAGATATTTTAAGAAATGTTTTTTTTTTCTTTTTTTTCTTTGTCTATGACCAAAAATGTTTGGCTACAAACATTCTTCAAAATATCTTATTGTGTTCCACAGAAAAAAGAAAGTTTTGGAACGACATGAGGGTGAATTAATTATTAGTTGGGTCAAGTATTTATTTATGTCTGTTCTAGATTGATTTCCAGTAAAAAAATATTCATTGACGCATCTAGATACTTTCTCAAAAAAAGCAAAAACAAAGTCTAATCCTGCTTGTGGATGGCAAAACTTCCTGTAGAGTTCCAGCCCCAAATAAACACCTGAACCATGGTCTTTAGGATGACTAAAAATGAAGGAAAACCTGTACCACGAACCTACCCCCTAATTTCGTGATGAGCAGCATTTACAGCAAAACAAGCTGCTCTGAGACACTGAAAACAGAATCATGAGCTGCAGTATTTGTATTTGCAGCAAAACATTTTGCAGATGGTTTAGTAATTGATTTAGGGCATTTCATGATTCACGCGAGTCATACTTCTCTAGTCAGAAAATAAGGAAATCAGATGTTTGTTGGGGCGAGTTGGAGGTCAGTTCTACAAGGATGTAGATGCTTTGAGAAACATTTTGAAATCGGATCACAACTCCATAAATCAAAATGGAGTAGATGTTAGTTGACAATGTGCAATAAAAAAAGTTTTTCATATTTTTCACTTCATCTTTCTCTGTATGTTTGTCAATAGGAGATGATCTTAAAATATCACCTATGCTACCATGAAGTAAAAAAATGATAATTATAAAGTGGGAATTTGAAAAAACATCTTAATGAGCTTAAGTAAGTTTTCATATCGAATTAATCTGTAAAATTAATTTAGCTTGAGATGGAACAACGCAGTTGATAAACATGACTGCCTCACAGAATGGCCGATGAAAGTGTAAATCTGCATACTTGATACCAACGTCAGCCTCAGCTCAAACATGTCAGTCTGCTGAGCCAGAGCTACACATCTGCACTTTCTCTGTCACCACGGATACAAACCAGATCCCACACGCACGCTTTCATGTGGCCGAGGCTTAACGAGCAGGCTAATAAAGTGAATGAAACACTTCCCCAAACAAACCTGGCTCTCAGAGTTCACCACCAATTACTGCTATCTAATGTCAGTGAGTGAGCATTAACTGCAGAGATTTTATCGGCACTGTAAACGCACATGGTCGGCATTGAGCAAAAAAACACAGAGGTCTCTGATTCAGATTTGAGTGCAACCCCATGTGTAGTGGGGTTGTTTTAGAATACTTACGGCAATAATGTCCAGAGTGTTGTCACACACTTGTCGGATCTCCACATTTTTGTCATGCATAAGGTCGATGAGGTAAGCTGGGGCCTCTTGGAGATACGGTTAAGGAGTTCAAAAATTCACTGACAATTAAAGCCCAATAATTGCTGTGTTCAATCTCAATTACCATAATTACAAATCTTCAATCAGTTAAAAACATTAACATCTTGTAAAAACTCTAACCAAATTTGTGTTCAATAAATATTACATTTTGTTATAGCCAGTGATACCTAGTGCACCTTCTTCATTCTTAAATATTAAGTAAGAGCGTTGAAGTGTATTAATGTAAAGGTATTGATAGGGTTTCAGTATTATTAATATTATGAATCGATCATATTTAGTATTATTAATGTAGTGTCATATTTTGTTGTTAATAATAATAAAGCCATACATTTTGACCAATCTTGCAATAGAAACTATGTAAAGTAATTAGTTAAAAGTACGAGGGTGTCAACATCTCAACAGTTCATTGTAAAATTTCTTATATTTTATAATCTTATAATTACAATATAATTATAATTACTTATAATTGTCAACGCCTCTTCAGATGAGAAAGAGCCAATGAATGAGTATACGAACACAAGTGCCGAAATGATATGTAAATAAAACAATACCCAAGCATCTGTCAATGCAGCGTTGCCACATAATGCTTATCACGAGGGAAACAAATGTCAGATTTGTTATTGCATTGTTGTGATCTAAGATAAAAAATATTTTATGGCACGTAGTGCAAAAACATTTCAGATGTTGAATGTCATGTAATTGAGACCATTGTGTCTGGAGTGGGATAACAAAAAAGTGGCCAATTCAAGAACTTTCTTTTCTTTTTCTCTTTGAGAGGAGCTGTATATGTTGGGACGGTCCCTATCTTAGCCCTCCACCTCCTTGCCCTTCTTAAATATTGAGTAAGAGCGTTGAAGTGTATTAATGTAAAGGTATTGATAGGATTTCAGTATTATTAATATTATGAATCGATCATATTTAGTATTATTAATGTAGTGTCATATTTTGTTGTTAATAATAATAAAGCCACACATTTTGACCAATCTTGCAATAGAAACTATTTAAAGTAATTAGTTAAAAATACGAGGGTGTCATTGGTCTGGGTCTTATGTGGTCTGTTATTGGCCTGGATGTCGGTCTACCTCAGAGGCATCACAGTATGTACTATAAAATGTTTTGCCATGAAACCCCCAAAAATGTGCTTTATGTTGTAACATAATAAAAACATTATTTAATATGTCTGAATCAACCTGAATACTTAAGCTACACAAACGAAAGTCATTTTTACGGGTTAGATCAAGTAGTAATAGATCTGTAGGGTAACAATTGTATCTTGCCACTTTTACAGTGCAGACAAAACTTTTTTTTTTTTTTTTACATTCTCCTTATGTCTAGACGTGAAAATAAGCATGCATTCTTACATTAAGCTGCAGTATTAAAGACTGAAGAACCCAACAGTATCAATGCATCGGTGAACACAGGCCAAACAGATGTCAAAGACCATTTACAAAACATCTGCTGAGAATAACATACACTGAAAATCAATTTATTGTAACAAGGATACGAGTGTCCTTAATGATGACATCTCTGGTGGCCTGGTGGAAGACCATCTGGTAGAAGACGTAGATGATCTGACACACAAATTCATCGTCTTCCTGTTGGGCTGGAAACAGCAACACAAGCAAATGAAGAACATTACTCTGACCTCATGAAATAAAGTATTTTGCTTCATTTGAAGAAGGCACAATACTTTCCTTATCACAAGAATATCTGCACATCAGCATTAAGCTTGAAATGCAATACGGGAAAACTAACAAACACGCACACTCCAGAGCAGCTGCGCAGGCATTTCCTATCCAATGGTGCCTGTTCATGCGAGCTGATGTTCAAAACCTCCTCCAGTGGATCATGTTTATGTATGAAGGCTCTCGTGAGAAGCCGCCATTTGGCGAGAGTATCAACTTTTCCTCTGAAACGATACAGAAAGCTCCTATGGAGAACTGTGTGGTTGTAACGGCCCCCTCCTAACTTTAATAAAAGCCTTTATTTCAATTTTGATCTGGCTCAGAATGAACTCGTCCCCTGGGATCGAAATTCCTCTAGAAGAATGATAGCAAAGAGGGTTTAGCTGCTCCATGGGACCAGATACTGAATACCGCTACAGCAAGGAGCTGTACAAGCTTTGCACAAGCTACAAATAACATCACAGAGAACATGTCAACGCTTCTTCAGATGAGAAAGAGCCAATGAACGAGTATACGAACACAAGTGCCGAAATGATATGTAAATAAAACAATACCCAAGCATCTGTCAATGCAGCGTTGCCACAATGCTTATCACGAGGGAAACAAATGTCAGATTTGTTATTGCATTGTTGTGATCAAAGAAACAAAATATTGTATGGCACGTAGTGCAAAAACATTACAGATGTTGAATGTCATGTAATTGAGACCATTGTGTCTGGAGTGGGATAATAAAAAAAGTGGCCAATTCAAGAACTTTCTTTTCTTTTTCTCTTTGAGAGGAGCTGTATATGTTGGGACGGTCCCTATCTTTGCCCTCCACCTCCTTGCCCTCTTGAACATTTATTATTTTCATGGCAAGAAAAAACCCCGCCATCCGGATTTATTGAAATGAGGGCTCACACTGAGCAGAACCAGCAAATCTGATGCATACCATGAGCCTGGTGCTTTCCTGTTCCTGAAAATACTGTCACTTCCCAGCACGTAATGCATAAAGCGAGAACCAGCCCTCCTTGTCCCTAGCAGCCATGGGCTGTTTATTTATTCTAATTTATTCTAATTTAATATTAGTTTAGTCTCAATAAACTCTTCAAAACTCATTCCATCAGATCACATTAGGAAAGACAAAGCTTGCCAAATTGAAATATGGTACATGATTGGCTACAGACACGCAAAGCAGGGGGGCAGCTTTCGCGATTCGGCCAAACAAAAGTAGAAATCAAAACAGCACTGATCTTTTTTTCCAGAATTTATTTTTATGGCTAGCGATAATTATTATTATTTTTTTTTCGAGGGTTTGGAGATCCGTTTGTTTCTTTAAGCACCCATGCACTGGCTCAATGCTAATAAATGTGTGTAAATGTTGGCAGCGCTCTTACCATTTAGCAGCTCAATAAGAGCAGGAATGATACCGGACTTTGCCAGCATGACGGCACAGGAGTCGTCCATTGACACCGTACCGATCATGATCACCACCTCCAGGATCAGGTCATCCTCAGCTGAACCTGAAACACAGAGGTCAAAGATCAAATGGGGTTTAGTATGATGATAAAATTTGTATATCTTACTACTCCTACAAGGAACGCACATGGATGATTTACTACCTTTGCCAAAATGTGTAATATATGCACATATAGTAATACTGACCTACTATACAGAAGCTCCTATGAGACTTATCATGATCGGACTGTCAAAAGTTAGGCCATTTGTACACAAAATTGGATTGGACAAATAAGTATCCAGACATGAGAGAGAATGTGATGTAGCACAATATACCATACTGCAAATTAAAATGTTAGGGTTGCATACTGGTTACTGTTTCATATAGCAATTTAACAAAATAGGATTAAAACCTTATGGAAAGAGATGTCTTGCAGAGTATCTTGCAATACTCCATCTATATCTATTTTAAACAGCATTTTAAAAGATTCTACATACAGTTATACAAAGCTCATATTATTTGAGAGACGGCACAGACTATTTATACTCCTAAAAAATCATTAGTCACACCACAGGACCTTTTAAAGAACAGACGAAGGCAAAACGCTAGTTACGTTTGTAACTGTGGTTCTGTGAATTCCGGCGACCGCCGGAGGCAGTGCAAAGCACTAGTGGATAATCGCTGCGCCAGCTAGATAGATCGAGAAGAATATAACAACAAAGTCACATCATGACGCAGACCGAGACGCGAGGATATAAACCACAGCGACTCGGTGCCCAGCCTCAGAATGCTTTCTCGCGCATTCAGAGTGACGAGGGACTCTGGCGGTCATCCGGAATTCACAGAACCACAGTTACATACGTAACTAGCGTTCTGTTTCATTCCTACTGACCGCCAGAGGCAGTGCAAAGCACTAGTGGATGACGCATATCAACACGGTCATGAAGAATGCCACCCACCTGCAAACATCAGGGTTGCTCCAGAAGGACTGCAGAGCTCACATCATGGGAAGCAGCCACGTTAACCTTGTAGAAGCTGCCATGATTCGCCTTGTAACAGACTCAGAAGTAGAGGAAACCATAGCCTGGATGGCCATCGAGGTGCCACTAAAAGCACCCTGTGCTTGTATAGGAATATACGATGTAATGTTTCCCACAGAAGTGGAAATGGAGGGAACGCATACAACAGGCAACTCGGCCATTTGTGGGCTAATGCACCCTGTCCCAATGGGCTGGACGTCTCGGTTCTCGCGAACCACCAGTGGCAATGAGTGGTCATTTCCGATGCAAACAGGTCGACCTCTGCCTTGCCAAACCGTTGCCAAATCAACGGTACCACATCCGGGTGAAGTCTCCATTCCCCCAGGAGCAGCAGATCCCTGGACAGAGCATCCGCCACTTGATTGTCCAATCCCGGAAGATGAACTGCCCTTAATGAGGCCAGCCGGCCCTGAGACCATGTGAGGATCTTGCGAGTTAGCAGTAAAGACACAAGAGACCTGGTGCCGCCCTGATGATTCAAATGAAAGACCGTCGACGTGTTGTCGGACCGGACAAGCACATGACGACCCATCAGGTTTGGTAAGAAGTATTGTAGAGCAAAGCACACTGCCTTCAACTCCAAGACGTTGATATGTTCTAAGGCCTCCCTGGGTGACCAGTGACCACCAATTCCCCTCTGGTTCCACGTTGCCCCCCATCCTATTAGTGAAGCATCGGTCGTGATTCAATTCAATTCAATTCAATTCAAATTTATTTGTATAGCGCTTTTCACAATACACATTGTTTCAAAGTAGCTTTACAGAAAGTGCATTTCAGAAAGTGTGATCACTTCCCGACGGGAGGACACCACCCCTAGAGGCACACCAGCTTTCAGTAATGTTACCTTTTTCCAGGGTTTCAATGCACGGACACAGGCAGGCGAAACGACAATCATGCAATGGCGATGTCTCGCTGAATCTAGCCCTAAGCTGTTGCTCCACCTCTGAAGAGGCCTGAGGTGAAGCAAGCCAAAGGGGATCACGGATGAGGCGGCGGCTAACATCCCCATTAGTTGCAGAAGGACGCCATAAGGAAGTTTTGTCCCTTGACCGAAACGAGTCAATATTGTCTGTTTGTGCGTGAGACAATGTGGCAGACATTGTGATTGAATTGAGTGTTATTCCTATTAACGTTATGGTCTGTTCTGGGACCAGATGACTCTTTGTGTCATTCACAGTAAGGCCAAACCTCTGAATATGCTCCAGCACAATCCTGGTGTTGTGTAACGCATTTTGTCTTGTTGGAGCACAGAGCAGACAATCGTCTAAATAGGGCAGAATCCTCATGGCCTTGGACCAAAGAGGAGACAGGGCTGCACTCATTCATCTTGTGAAAACACGAGGAGCCAGAGATAGACTGAATGTTAAAACTCTGTACTGATAGGCTTGATTCTGAAAGCTGAATCTTAGGAACTTCCTGTGGTGGGGAGCAACGGGAACATGGAAGTAAGCGTCTTTCAAGTCTCCTTTCGTCACAGATCGAAGAACGTCGACTGTGCGTAACATTCGGAAAGGAAGAGACTTCAAGAACACTTTAGGCGTCTCAGGTCCAGAACTGGACAAAAACCGCCATCTTTCTTTGCAACAAGGAAGTACGTGGAGTAAAATCCGTCCCTCTGACTGAGGGGAAGAACTTTTTCTATGGCTCCTTTCAGTAACAGTGAATGAATTTCTAAGGAAAGGGCCATTGAACTGGTTACATCTTTTATTCCTGAAAACTTGGGAGGCCGGCGTCGGAATTGCAGAGTGTATCCCCTGCTCAAAGTCGACAGAACCCAGGGGTCGGACATTGAATTTTCCCAGTAATGGAGATGCTGCACAGTAAAACGACTGACCGCCGTCCCCATAGCTTCAAAGTTTTTGGCCTCTGCCTTTAGGACCCTTGGGGGTCGCTGACGTGGTCTCCCCTGCTGATGACGGTGAAAAGGGTGGCGTCCCTGGGCCTCCTCAGCCCCTCTATGTTGCTGTGGAGCCTGAAGCTGAGAAATGTTCTGCTGTCGCACTCGATGCTCTGAGCCCGGATAACGTGGGTGAGCCGGAGTCAGAGGCATTCTAAAAGGTGGTGCTCGTGGAACCGGAGTCAGTTGTCGTGTGCCTTCTGACAACTTCATTCTCTTCTCCAATTCCTCAGAAACATTGGGGCCAAAAAGATGTCCTGGTACAATTGGCAGTTCTCTCAGTGTCTTCTTACAATATTCAGGTAACCTTGCCTGAGCAAGCCATACCTGACGCCGGGCTGTTAGAAGGGTCGCTGAAAGTGTCCCAAGTTCCCAAGTCACACGACCCATAGTCAACAGAGCCGTCTGTAAGAACTGAGATGTAGAAGCGTCAACGCTCGCTGACTCTAATGTGTTATAGCAGGCAAGAAGCAGTTGGCAGATAGTATTCTCAGCTCGAGTTATATAGGCTACCGACTCGTATGCCTTCTTCAATAAAGTGTCAGTACATCCACATTGTGCACTCGGGCAGCGTACATTGCCCCTTAGAGCCTCATCTGGTGATACCACCAAAGCTACAACCGTCTGTTCAATTTCAGGTGCCTGTCCTACCCCAATGGAGTCAGCCTCAGCCATTGCGGCAAGAGTGCGGGCTGTCTTTGACCTCCTCCTAGGCACATTGGGACTGGTAAGGGCACTAGAGAATTCTGTCACAAAATCCTTACACGGTGGCATTGTGAACACATTACTATCAGCAGCTTGTCTGAAGAACCCATTGGTTTGAATGGGTTGGACAGGTGATTTGTCAAGACCCAAACGAGCCACCGCCATCTGCAGAACAGTCTGGAGCAGATGGGCCTGTGCCCGATGAATGTACAGACCCACCGCTCGAACCACCTGTAGCATATAGGTTAGAAAAAACATTGTTTGGGAGGGTGTGTTGTATGGCAGGTTCCACCGATTCTCCATCAAGAAAATGTGAATTAGACACGGCCATGGAGAGCGCGTCAAAATCTATAGCATGTGGGGGTTGGAAATCACTCTCATCCACTGGTGTGTTCTTAGTATGTGGGGCCGACACTGGGGGTTGTAAAGACTGAAGAAGACGTTTCATCTCCATCATTTCTGAAGAGAGAGAAGCTACAGTCTTCGATAACAAGTGTTCTGAAGTGTCTTTCTGTAGTACAGATTTCTTCTTGCTCGGCGGAGCGCCAGCAGCTGCTGACGCTTTTTTTGAGCGCGTCGCGGCTGTTGTGTGAGGCTAACAGGCGAGTTAATGTCTAACTCAGCAAGGCGAAGCTGTCTCTCTGACATCGGTAGCATACTACAATGCAAACATGGATCAGTCAGGGCCTCCTTCAGATGTTGAGCGCCTAAACATGATGGGCATCGATCGTGTCCGTCGTCGAGAAGAAGCGTATTCGGACACAACTTGCAACTTGAAACGGAGATGAGAGAGCTATGATCCATGACTCCTTCAATAACACGTCCTCGGTTAGCACTGTAGGCACTTAAAACTGTAATAACACCCACTGAGCAGTTCGAAAAAATCTTCGGATAGAACCGAAAATTCTATAACATGAAACGCTCTCACAAGTAACGTAAAAGTCAAGTCTGCCTTCGGATAGAACCGCGAGGCATTCAATGACTAGCACACTGACGAGTATGCAATGAATCTAAGATATGATAACTAGGGGTGTAACGATACACGTATTCGTATTGAACCGTTCGGTACGAGGCTTTCGGTTCGGTTTTCGGTACGCATTTTTGAACCGAACGGTTCGTTGGACCATTTTTCCTGCCGACCAAAATTTCGTTATTTCAAATGAAGGCGCGTCACGCGTGGCAAGCGCGCTCATAATGTGCGTGACCACAACATTGCCCAACATCAAATGGCAAATGTAATGTAAGCGGAACGAAACCACTCGTTATTGTGTGGTTGAAGGACCGTTTATCAGTTTGGACAAATACAGCGCGAGCCGATCTTAATCATCAGCACTGTTACTACACAGCCAAATCCAGTAAAGAAAGCATTTGAATTCGCCACTGAAGTAATAACATCGCTGCAAGATCTAGTGAGAAACATTCGCATTTCTCCGTTATTAACGGATCAAACAGCGCTGACGTGGAAACCAGGAAGAAACATTGTGCCATGAATGAACTATCCAGTGTCCACAGATCAGCAACATTCACCATGGGTTTACTGTAGTAACACTACTAACTGTAACCATGGAAGTTTGGCAGGAATAGTAGGCTATAATGCTATCAAGTAACATTACGTCGGTTTTATTTTGACATTATGAATACAATTGCTGCCCTCAAATGTTAATCTGAACTAAAATAAACCTTTGTTTATAACTACTACAATATTACATTTAATTTTGTCCAAGGAGCTGTTTTGTTTTATAAGCTCCTAAGAAAAGTCAAGTATAGCTCCATCATTGCTCAAAGTTAAAAAATATCATACTTTATGATGTTAGTTTTAATAAAAATATAATTAAAAAGATTAAATCAAGGAAATTTCTCTGGCATTTCTTTCTTTTTGCTGTATCGGAAACGTACCGAATCGTACCGAACCGAACCGTGACACAAGTGTATCGTATCGAACCGAACCGTGAATTTTGTGAACCGTTACACCCCTAATGATAACATAAATACATATTTATATAAAACTGATATAACGTTATAGGTTTGCGGTGAACGCAACCTAAGCGCGGTCGAAACCAGCTACCGGATAGTACCGTGAAGCACAGAGTATCGCCGACACAACAACAAATAATCGTATGCACTCACGTAGTGAAGAAAAATAATCCAAGATATCCGTCCTGATGATAGTGTAGAGCGCGCTGTCACAGCTTGGGAGGGCGAATCCTCACAACTCAGGTAAGCTGCACGGGACAGCGTGAAAAACAAACGACCTATCAAAAGCGAGAAAGCGAAAGAGGCTGGGCACCGAGTCGCTGTGGTTTATATCCTCACGTCTTGGTCTGCGTCATGACGTGACTTTGTTGTTATATTCTTCTCGATCTATCTAGCTGGCGCAGCGATTATCCACTAGTGCTTTACACTGCCTCTGGTGGTCAGTAGGAATGAAACAGAAGGTGATTTATCTGCACAGAACTATGAAAAACTTGTTACATGATCCTGGTACACCCGCCTGTTATGTGTCAACTACTCATATACAGTGTAGTACACTACACAAACAGGTACATGTTAGCTTTACCGGGTTTGAGGTGGTCTTTGAGGAAAGGCACCAGGTTGTACTCTTTCAGCAGGAGCTCCCAGTCCAGGTCAGGTATGGTGAGGTTTGCCATTGTACCCAAGCACTCAATAACAAACTCTTCTTCGCCCTCCAGCTTGATCTGAGCTGCCAGATCACCCACATAGTCCTGGAGAGTAAATGACATCAAATATCTCTAGGAGTTTCTAGCAATCATTTAACACAGACTAACTTCTTGTAATTTTTAAAAACTAATTTTACTAACATGCCAATGCTAAATGATGCTTTGATGTATTCAGTAAGTTTATAATGTGTAACTTGTGTGACTCTTCATGGAATGACAGAAATATTGTATTTACAATGAAGAGCTGTTTCAAGGGTCCATCGTGTTGTGAGATGTTCCTAATCATTTTCATCAGCAGCGGGTCCTTTAGTTTGAGTGCTCTTTTCATCAGCATCTTCAATCCATTACCTGCAGAGCAAATACTCAAATAATCAGTTTCAGACAGAGATTAATCACAAGTTTGATCAGACTTCATGTATTATTAATTACAGAAAGCAAAAGTCGCTGATGTGTGACAGTATGCTATATGACATGTAAACACAGATGTTTGTGACAGTGTAGTCTAGGGGAAATGAGATACAGGCTCTTACCCTCACAGATAATCTGAGCATTAGTCTTATTAGCAGCCAAGTTGATGCAGAAGGAAATGAGCTCGGTGTCGATTCTCTCTTCACCGTGTTCAAACAGCATTTGCATGAGCTGCTTACACACAACAAGATATCATTCAAAATGTCAAAATACATGTATCATACATGAAAACATTGAATCAGCATGCTATAAAAGTATAGCAGGGCTTGACATAAAAGTTTGGTCAGGACAGCAGAAAAAAATTATCAGGAACTTTGAGGTTGTCCAAACTGTCTTTACACTGCTGCAAAAATGGCACAGAATATATGCATTGACAGACTTTATTTTACAGAAGTGGAAAATGTATTTAAACAAAAATTGCCGGAAACGGTGTCTCAAGTGCTTAAAGGCACACGCTGATTAGCATGATAGCATGCTTAGAATGACTCTGATCCTTTTAGACCAGTTTAGTCCATTCACTTTGCTTAAGGTTCACCTACTGTATAAATTAGTGTGATTCCAAATGTGAAGTAGTAAAGAAATAGAACATAAAAATTTTATTGATTTTATTTAGATTATATTCAGTATAATTCTGATGATGACAATTAACATCGATATTTATATTTTAATAATAAACTACCAAAAATAATAATAATAATATTTTTTTATTAATAGTAATAGTTCAAATTATATTTAAATTATATTTAAATATTTAAAATTATATTTTAATTGTAATTTAAAAATAAATAATAATTAAATAAATTACATACATGTTATAACAACAACAATAAATAAATCCATGTTATTATTATTGTTGTTGTTGTAAAATATTTAAGAATAAGAACTAATTACTACTATAAGAATAATCACAAAGAAACATTCATCTGGACTGACACCTGTCTGACAGAAAAGTAACTGAAAAAAGCTCAATGTGATGCCCCAATAGTACGTGACAATGAGGCACATTATGAGATTTCCAAATGTCCTCGGAGAGTGATGTCACAATAGACCTATTGAAGCACAATTTAAAACTGAGGAGGATTGCATGTGGAGTATCGTGCAACAACCAGAGGGAAAACAAAAGAAAAGAAATAAATGATGAAACAGACGGTTCCTGACAGGGAGAAGTATTAGTGCTGTCAGTGTTGGCGAAGGGATTGTTATTTGTGTTTTTATTCATGAGCCAGAGAGAGTTGAGGCAATATCCCACAGTCTACTTTAATCAGGTCAACACAGCGGCTGATAATGGCCCAATGAGAGGGACACTGCAGGCCTATCTTAAGGAGATAACTGTACAGCGGCCAATGAATTGAGCATGTGTGGGTGAAGAGAAGAATGAGGAGATGAACAGATGAAGAAAGATAAGCAATGGGCACAGCCATGGTGTGGGCCAGTTGGATGTTAAACAGGAAGGCACAAACAGTCCAATGCAGGCTTGTGAAGAGGCACCAGTGAGCAATCAGGCCTCTCCCATACTGAGTATCACATAACTTGGTCCCAGGCCTTCAAATCATGCAGTCTAGACTCACTGGCACCTGCTTGCTCCTATTTACCAGCAATGGGAGGCCCTGCCTCGTACCCCTGAGTCATCCCCCCCACTCCCCCGTCTCTGAGCTCTCCATGGTTTCATAGCTCCATAACCCCTGCAAGCATTTCCTCACACACACACACACACACCTCACAGCTTTGAGTAATTATATCTAGACCCCTTTGTGGCAGAGGAATGAGTCCAATGCCGGGCCTCTCCTCGCCAGTTCAGAACCCAGAGCAGCGAGGCCGTTTGATCTAAATCCTCCCTTCCAGAAGAGGGTCCAGGCTAACTGCCAGAGCAGACCTGAGGGACACCAGATCTAGAGGCAGAACCCGACAGACTGACTTTAGCTATTGATGAAGAGTCACGGGAGTCTTCAAAATGAGGAAGAGAGAAGGAAAGAACAAAAAAACACAAAAGAATGAATGAAAGAACAAAAGAATAAACAACTGAATAAACTGAAAGGATGAACCACTGAAAGAAAGAAATAAAAACGAAAGAAGGAACAAGCAAACAAAAGAAAGGAATGAAGATAGAATTAAAACAAAATAAAACAAAAAAATGAAACACTGAAAGAAATAAAATAACAAAAGACCGAATGAAAGAAAGAACAAACAAACGAAAGAAATAATTAACAAACAAAAAATTATAGCAACAAAGAATGAAAGTATGTACTTAACAAAATTGAAAGACAGGACAAACAAAAGACCAAACAAAAGAATGAATGAAAGAACAAAAAAACTGAAAGAAAGAATGAACCACTGAAAGAATAAATCAATAAATAAATAAATAAGAAAGAACAAACAAACAAAAAAGAAAGGAAGAAAAAAAAAACTAGGGATGCACCGATACTACTTTTTCCAGAACAAGTTCAATCAATAAAGATACTTTTATTAACTCGATTTAATAGGCTATCCACGCTCTGTCTGAGAGGCAGCTTTCTGTATGCGCGCTTCGGATGTTTGCGCACAGAAAATTTCTTGAAAATGTCATGTGATTGCTGTACCACCTTCCTGTAATAATGTAGGGAGCCACTCGTTACACATAAATCATGTAGCAGTTCATGTTTTTACTTTTAATTTGTAAGAGTAGGAGTACACGAGCGCAAAAATAAATGAAATGAAAAATGAAAAAAAGAAAAAGAAAGAAAGAAAGAAAGAAAGAAAGAAAGAAAGAAAGAAAGAAAGAAAGAAAGAAAGAAAGAAAGAAAGAAAGAAAGAAAGAAAAACACTACATAACTCCCTGAGGAATCCCGCAGCTATTCTGACTGACATCATGCCACAACCGTCTCCAAGCGGATTGGCAGAGCGATTAGGTTGAGGAATTTAACTTTTTTTTTAACAAGCATCTGGTAGGCATTTTCACCCAATTAGAGAAGACAAGCATTTTAAAGATGACAACGCTCAGGCAGAAGTTATTTCAGAGAAATTGTACCCAGGCAATTGCTGGTGACCCCACAGAGGCCCCCTCCTATTAAATTAGCTCTGTTATCTCATTAACGCCATGTGAGAGAAAGACAGCACTACAATTAGCCCACTTTACAACACTGTGCGGTGCACACATGATACATACATGACACACACAACAGCAGCAAATAACATACAGTATTTGGAATAACAAAGTACAATTTAACTTTATGCAGTACAGTCAGGGCCGTCGCTAGTGGGGTGAAAGGTGGTGACAATTATAGGGGCCCCCGCTGCCCAGGGGGCCCCACAAAATCCAGCAGTTACACTATTTAGGCCCCTGTAGTATGAATAATTCTAATATTTATATTAGTTGTATGCCTGAGATTTAAATGAAAACCACAAAAACGTGCAATTTGGGTAAATATTTTTCCAAATATCTGCTTCTCTTACCTCCATAAAAATGGTTTAGTCCGACCTAAAGTATGTATTAATTATTCAGTCAGAGTCAGTGACAAACATCAGATGGACCCAATAAAATTGTAAGTCCCGCCCCAGCTCGTGAACAGAACCAATCAGAGTTGAGGCGGCAGCCTGAAGTTAACGATGAAATTGGTGGAAGAGCAGGAGACTAACTGACTGAAAAATGTCGGGGAAAAGAAAACAAATCAGGGAACCAGAAATGCCAGGAAAAGACGGAGAGGGAGGCAAGGAGAGTGGTTGTATCCCAGTCGATCAAGACGTTCTTAAAGACCGGTTATATATTGTTATTTCGCTGGGAATTAGAAAACTTCCGTCTACAGTCTGCCGTGTACAGTCATTTTTTATTATCGGTGCGCGCCGCAGTCGACCGAATGATTACGTGCAGTGGTCTAAATTCCTGTCTTTTTACAGTATTGTAACTAGAGTTTTAAAAAAATTACACGAGTCACGACGCATTGCATTATGCATCTGACCTGCCGGCTGATGATATTTAAAACATCGAGAAAACACGAATAAAACACACTGCACTTGGATGAATAAATGTATTCGCTTTATTTAATAATATTACCAGTTCCATATTATCTTTATTAAAAAATAAGACAATGAATGCTTTTATTTTTTGAATTAGACTGCATTCTTGTCAATTTTTTAAATGTTTACTTTTTGATTTATGAATTATAACAGACTGATGGGGGAAAAAACTTATTACTTTTTAAAAATTGGTTTTATTATTATTTAACAATTTCTTGCTTTTTTATTAGTTGTAATTTTTATATAAACATTTAACTTTTAAAATAAAGGTTTTACAACAACATCACCATCTTCTGTTATGTGGGCCTCCATGTTCATCGTGTGGTGGTGGCCCACATCAATATTTTTTCAGGGGGCCCCGAATCCTCTAGCTACGGCCCTGAGTACAGTATGCACATAGTGTGCAGTATACACTTTTTCTGTATGCATAGAATACCAGGATGACTACTAGGTGCATACCGTCTATATTACTTACAAATGTCTACAAAGAGGAATCATTACTCACCACATAACAGATTTTGTCCTGCCACATGTGACATACTGTACATACAATTACAGCTTTTAGAATCCTGAATTAGCAGCCAAAATCCCTGCAAGCAGTAATAACATAATGGTGGATTCAGCTTTAGAAAGGTACCCTCAAACCATCTTCCTTTCTGATGCGAGCGAGACTGAAATCAAAACTATTGTGTATAAATGTAAAAATAAATCATCTATGGACTATTTGGACATTAATATGAGATTAATAAAAACCCACATATGTAATGCTTCATTCCAAACTGGAACTTTTCCAGACAAAAAGAAAATAGCCAAAGTGTTACCGATATCAAAAAATATTGCAATTATAAATAAAGCTAAGTACGTTTTAAATTACAAGGCACTGTATATATTGTATTCCAGTCTTATTTTGTCATACTTAACTTATGGAATTGAGATCTGGGGTAATAATTAAGTTCCCTACATCCCCTTGTAATACTCCAAAAACGAGCAATCAGAGTTATTCATAAGGTAGGATACCTCGAACATACAAATATATTGTTTTTACGAAGTAACATGCTCAAATTTATGGACTTAATTGATTTTTATACTGCATAATTAGTGTGTAAAGCAAATCGGGTCCTACTACCAGTAAATATTCAAAAATTATTCATAAAAATAGATAGCTGTTACAATTTGAGAGGTTATGGCCAACTTAAAGTACCGGCTTTCAGAACTACGAGGAAAAGCATGTGTGTGTCTGTGTGTGTGTGTGTGTGGTGTCAGGCTCTGGAATAACCTGAGAGCCCAACTCAAGCAGTGCCCATTCATTTATCAATTCAAATCAAAGTATAAACAAGTCATACTGTCTAAGTACAGGACGGAAGAATATCCTTAAACGTGGAAAGGGAATTAGCTGCAGAGCAATCTATTTATGTTGTATTTTTGTGACTGGCAAACTAAAAAGATAATATAAGATAATAAAGATATTATAATATATAATATAATTAAACTATTTATAATTATAAACAACTGTGGCCATTAAATGCATTGAATTCATAACAATAAGGAACAAAAGAGCAAATTAAAAGATTGGTGACTAGTTGTTACTGGCAATGATGGGTTTTTGTACTAATTGATGATTCTTCTTTCCTTGTCTTGGAATCATCAGAATGGTTGTGAGTTAATATTGTTGATTGTATAGTCACTGGAAAAGGTCAACATAAATATGTGTCAATTGTCTTCTTGATTGTAGTAAATGTAACTACTGTTCAAATGTATAAAAGGCGGTAGGCGTCAATAAGCTTAAGCTTCTGCCTACTCCTTTTGAGCATCATATCCACGTTTTTATTTATTTACTTACTCATTGCGCATGTATCCTTCTTTAGTTTTGCCCACTGGGCTGAACCTTGTTACTATATAGAATTTTGGTGAACCCAGATGCTCAAATAAATAAAGAAATGAAATGAAATGAGAATAATTCGCTTGATAATGAAAATGATAAACAATGAATTTTGTAATCCGTTAGTCGGGTCTTTGTAGCCTGGGAAAACCCAGACAACTTCCGGCAAATTTAGATTTGCTCTGAAAGTTAGTCTGGCAAAGAGCTCATTCAAGCTCATTTCCAATCCGCCGAAATCGAGGCACCAATCAGAAACGTTGGGGCGGGCTTTACACGATGACGACAGCGCTGGGATTTTGAAGCAGATTTTGTAGCCTACATTACAAAGATGGATGCCGCCGTCGAACATCACTCGTTCGAATCAGCTATCGCGTCTGTTTTAAGCGATTTGAACGTGGAGATTCTCCGCCGCTCTGCATACGTCATCTCCTTCATCGCTCTGATTGGTTTTAGGTCTATCCGCGACGTCCGTTGGTGACGCCCCTCTGGAAATGATTTGTCTATGACGCTTTGCCAGACCATAACTCAGTTACAACTGAGAATGGTCTGGTTTTAACCAGGCTAGGGTCTTTGCACTGTGCATGGAGAACTTCCATCAGTAATGGCACTTAAGAAATGCAAAAAACATGAGCATTTCATTTTTGTCCCTTACAATTAAATGCCTCCATCAAACTAGTTTTTAACTCTAAAAACTTCATAGAGCCTGTCAATCAAACAAATGCCAATCATATGGATCAAAACCGTAAAAGCAGGTAAATTAGGTTTTAAAGTCAACTACTACTGAATATTTAACACAAGTTACAATTATTATAATACATTAAAATGTATTACTTTTTCATTACTGAAAAAATTTGTCTGATTACATGTAACGTGCTACTATGATAAGGGAAGGAAATGATGTCTATGTCCTGCTAGAACCTGTTCATTTCTCTTAATCTTTCTTAGGTTTTGCTTAATATTATTATTTAAAATAATTTATTTGGTCATTTAAACTGTATTGCTTTTTTTTATTTCTTTTTATCAAAACCTTAACATTGGGCAAGTTGGAGAATATCCAATTAAGGTTACACTTTATTTAAAAGTGTCCTTTTTACAATTATACAGTTGAAAGAATAATACAGTATAATAGTTATACAATTATTGTAACTATACATTTAAAATGTCTAAATGTATAATTAAGTACTAAGTAATATTAATTAACTACATGTTCTTACAATAAGGTTATTTATGGTTAAGACTAGGGTGTGTTTTAGGGTTAGTTGCATGTAATTATGCATAATATACTGTTATTACTATAGTAACAACATGTAACGTGTAACAAGGACATAGTCAAATAAAGTGTTACCCTAATTAATTTAGGAAATAATCAACAGAATAATGTTGATTATTAAAAGCCCTAATCTCAATAATCAAAAGTGAATAAAAGTGAAGAAGACTCAGACCTGAGGGATGCAGTCAGTATACGCGAACATGGATTTAGATTTGTCATCAACGCTGATGTGGTACAGGATGCGCATCGCTACGTGCTTGTGCGTGTCATCACCTACAGAAAAAAAAAATGAGAGAAAAAAAACCCTTCAGAGAGATTCACAACATGTGTAAACTTTTAAAGCGTTATCTAAATTGATCAGTCGTGGTCAGTTACACAATGTATTTATACTGGCTCGTGCTGAGAGCGAGTTATTTATCATAGAGTTTGGAGATAAGAGCATGTGGTGTATGCGATCACGATCCAAACTCATTCCATGGGGGAGAGAGAGGGAGCACAGATACACACGCAACCCAAACACTCACACTTCTCCCTACAAACACTCTCATTAATAACACTTTACGCCCTCCTACTCTTCCTCCCTAATGCTGATACTCCCCTGTGAGATAGGAAACACTCGGATAGATCAATGGTATAATCAGTCATTATAAGTCCAACCATGGCAGGTGGGACCCGAGACACCCTAGAACACATTATCACATCGGCGATTAGAAGCAGATGTGACCGCTCGGGAGAAAAAAAGTGAGGGAAAGCTGAGTAGGTAAAGAAAAGGAGAGAAGAGGTTTGCTTAGTTTGTTTAATTGGGGACACAGGAGGAGGCATATATTTTAGTGGCATTAATAAGCGAGGGCCGTCTTGGGCGGGCCCTCTGTGGCTGGAACATGTGCTTCTCGTTAGTGTCTGCAGACACAAATGACCCACGTCGCTGCCTCACCTCAGCGAGAGTAGGAGGACACGGACGGGCTTTACGACACCAGCCAGGTAGCCTCGTAAACTGTTGGAGTGTTAATGGTTGGCACAGTGAAAAAATGTGCAGCAATAATTGTTTGGTTATTATAATAATTAGTGTTCTGCGCATCTTTAACCTTTACTCTTTTTTGCAAAGCCTGCAGATAGCCTCTGTTGGATCCGCTGGTTCACCCATTTGCATTTGGTTTAAATCCATAACACTGCCAAATTAACGATGAGCATCTTTTCTTGGATATTAAGCCGTCGTCCTCATTTTTATGCTGGGAAAATGTTTACATCGGACATGAGCAATGGCGCGCGCAGGCGGAGTAGACGATATTATCGGATATCACGATATTTTTAAAGGCGATTATCGGCAAAAATAAATGACATATCGCCCAGCCCTAAAGCAATTAAGTCCTTAGATGTAATCACGAAAATGATTTCCAAATGCGGAGGTGTCATCCGAGCTGGTTAGCAAAAGAGCAGCACGTGATTGGCCTCGAATTACCCAAAATATTGTGGTTGACGCCTGACAAAGAGTACAGAAAGCGCTGTTGGATTGTTGTGAATGACTAAAAATGAAATTATTCTCCTATGACATGTGTGGCTGAACTCAAAATCACTGGGTAAATGTGTTTGGCTTAGCTTGATGATTCAGGATATCTGATAGAAATGGCCATATAATTCCATCATCTGCACTTGAACCAGCTGCTGCCAAAGCAGGTTTTTGCTTTCAATGTAACTGTATATTCTTTAGCTTGTATAGAAAATCATTCAGATGTAGATCATACAGCTCAAAGATTTTGAATCTTTGAATGCAACCTTAAATAGTCTCTTTCTAGTTTGATGATAAGAGTGTATAATGTCTAAAGATGACTTTAATTTGAAACCTTACAAATATAATTTGTCCATTAACCTCACTCATACAATTTTTATCCAATTTCTTGCTGGGCCAAAAAGGTTTATTTTAAATGGAAAAGAGGAAAATTATATTATCCTGTTCATTCTTAATATTATACTGCATTAAAAACGTAACATTCTGGGCTTGGATGAGATTGTCAGGATTTTTTTAAACCGGTCCAGGGATTGTGCAGGAAAAAGTGAGCAAAACAATAAGGAAAAAAAATAAAAAGGTTTCACAAAATGTATTTTTAGGGCAGTCAAAGTTAACTTATTAGCGTTCAAAGGTTTTGGGTCGGTAAGATGTTTTTTTTGGGGTTTTTTTTAAAGAAAGGAATACTTTTATTAAGCATGGATGTATTAAACTGATCAAAAGTGACAGCAAGACATTAATAATGTTAAAAAGATTTCAATTTTAAATACATTGTATTTTTCTGAACTTACTATTAACCACAAAATGTATCGCGGTTTCCACAAAAATATTAAGCAGCACTGCACAACTGTTTTCAACATTGAGAAATGTTTCTTGAGCAGCAAATCAGCATATTAGAATGATTTCTGAAGGATCATGTGACACTGAAGACTGAAGTAAAGTTCAGCTTTACCATCACAGGAATAAATTACATTTGAAAATTTATTCAAATAGAAATGCAGTTTTTTCTGGATTTTTCAGCAGGGAAAGCCATTAAATTTCAGTTTCTCCTGCTGTACTACCTCAAATTTTCTAGATGATAGAAACTCAGACACTGAAGCCTGGAGTAATGATGCTGAAAATTCAGCAATCAAATGAATAAATTATAGTTTAAAATATATTAATAAATTAAAATAGAAAACAGCTGTTTTAATTGTAATAATATTTTATAATATTACTGTTTTTACTGTATGTTTGATTACCGTAAAACTTCAAATAATAGCCGAGTCCCAAATAGACGCCTGTCTCTTTTACACGCCTGGTGTGGCTGCAGGTTTGGGTAAATAAAGGCCGGTCTCAAATAGAGGCCGGGTCTGTTTTTTAGTTTCGGGTTGTATTTAATCCTCTAAAACCGTCAGATCGTCCGCTTTTTGGCGGCCGCCAAAGCAATTTTTTGTCCCTCCAAAGCTTTTTTTGATCGATGAGTGATGTAGAATAGAATAACTGCTGCGCTTGACAGGGCGCGGACGAGCAGAGAGAGAGAGAGCGCTCCGGCCGCGCGCGCGCACTCTCACGTCTTCAAACAACACGAGCGCTGTCTTGGTCTCTCTCCCTCGCGCATATTAATCAAAATCAATTGACGACGCGATAGTAAAAGGTTGGAAGACCGCAGTTTAACGTGGAGCATTTGGAGATTTTTAGAGATTAGAGACATACACTCAATGAACAACATCTCAACACTAAATTATAAAGGCCTGTCTCATATAGACGCCTGTCTCAAATACAAGCCGGAGCAATTCGACGGTTTGGGAAAATAAAAGCCCGGGCTACTATTTGAAGTTTTACGGTAAATAAATGCAGCTTTCATGAGAGACTTCTTTCAAAAACATGAAAAAAATCTTACCGACCACAAATTATTTAACAGTAGGGTATATATATAATTGTTATTATTTCTACAAAGTTTCTCAGTGAGGGTTTTAGGCAATATCTCTTGTAAAACTACTGTGGAACTATATCTGATGCAAAGTCCTTGGCATTAAAATGTGTGAAAATGTAAAAAAAAAAAAAAAAAAACTTGCTGTGCAATTTAATTACAGTGGAACGTTGGTCCAATCTCATTTGTATGAAAGGTAAGAGTTACCCAGCAGAGTAGTGAGTTTGGGCAGTAAACCCACATGCACCATCTTGGTGCGCAGGCCCGTGTCAAAGGAGAGGTTGTGGAGGAGTCGCAGAGTGACGTTCATCATGTCTTCGTGTTCACATGGAACCAGACGAGCCAGCTTCTCCACCGTGTCCATCTCTGCCTATTACAAACGCACAAGTGAAGTACACGTAATACATTTTAAATTAGATGTCGAAAGAAACAACTAGGCCTACATGAAATTATTTAAACAATCTTTTCATTTTGAAAATCGCTTAGTCTGGAGAAACAAAGAGAATCATCTTCTTTTCTCAGTTGTTCCTACAACAGCCAGAAATTTTTGTCCAACATGTGTTTTTATGTACGTATATGATGAAAGATTTTCAAAGCCAATACTAGTCCATTTCTTTTATCTACAACAAGGATTTGATTAAGGGATACAGGAATAAAAAACAACTTCTGTCTTGATAAATGCACATTCATAGCCAGAGTAGATTGATTCCAGGTGGACTGACAGTGGAGCAGAGTAGGACAAGCAGGACAAAATATATACTGTATATCATGGACACAATTTACTAATTCATTCCCTTGTTTTAAGTCAATCGTGCACACTATATCATTTGTTTCATTGATTTAGTAATTCATGGCCATATTGTTCTAATTCATTCCCTCGTTTTGATTGAACTAAATCAAGGGAACAAATTATTACAACGTGGCCCAGATTTAGTAAAACGAGGGAACAAATAATTATATCATGTGCACGATTAAGTAAAAAAAAGAGAATTTTTTTTATTGTTATTATTTTAATTATTATATTATGCGCACGATTTAGTAAAACGAGTGAACAAATTATTATTTTGTGTGCATGATTTACTTAAAACGAGAGAACGAATTATTATATTGTGTGCACGATTTACTTAAAACGAGAGAACGAATTATTATATTGTGTGCATGATTTACTTAAAACGAAGGGAACGAATTAGTCAATGTATATAAATGTTTATAAATTAGAGTTGGGAATCGAAAATCTAATCGAATACTTGATGTCAGAAATCGGATACTGTTATAAAATAAAAATTTCAATTAATCTTATCGATTCCTTTGTGAGCAATTTAATTAGGGGTGGGCGATATGGCAAAAATATCATATCACGATTGTTTTCATGAAAATCACGATTCACGATTTTATCACGATTCTTTTTCATGTTGGTTTTATTATTTTGCAATTGACTGAGCATTACAGCCAAACTAATGTCCCTATTTTAAAAACAAAGCCTTACAAGGTAACAAAATATAAAATAAAAAAAGAATGGCAGACATTTAGGCCAAAATGGCCAAATAAGATAATTTTTTTCTGTTGAAAATAAAAGTTATTTTGAAGAATGTGGCTTACCAAACAGTTGTTGGTCCCTAGTGACACCGGCACGGACACCGGCACGGATACGGACACCGGCACAGATATGAACACCGACACGGATACGAACACCGGCACGGATACGGACACCGGCACGGATACGGACACCGGCACGGATACGGACACCGGCATCGGCATGGATACGGACACCGGCACAGAGACGGACACCGGCACGGATATGAACACCGACACGGATACGGACACCGGCACGGATACGGACACCGGCATCGGCATGGATACGGACACGGGCACAGAGACGGACACCGGCACGGATATGAACACCGACACGGATACGGACACCGGCACGGACAACGGCAAGAACACGGCATCGGATGGCACAGACACCGGCACAGACACAGGCACCGGCATAGATACCGGCACCGATATGGACACCGGCACGGATGGCACGTACACAGGCACCGGCACGAATACAGACACCGGCACGTAAACGGACACCGGCACAGATACGGACACCGGCATAGATACAGCCACAGACAACGAACACGGATACAGACACCGGCACGGAAACGGACACCGGCACAGATACGGACACCGGCATAGATACGGACACAGACAACGAACACGGATACAGACACCGGCATGGATACGGACACAGGCCCGGATACGGACACCCGCACGGACACGTCACGGATACAGACAACGAACACGGCACAGATGGCCGGATACAGGCACCGGCATGGATACGGACACCGGCATGGATACGGACACCGGCATGGATACGGACACCGGCATGGATACGGACACCGGCATGTACACGGAAGAATGGCAGACATTTAGGCGAAAGTGGCCAAATAAGATTCTTTCTTCTGTTGAAAATAAAAGTTATTTTGAAGAATGTGGCATACCAAACAGTTGTTGGTCCCTAGTGGGCACCGGCACAGACTCCAGCAAGGATGGGTAAGGACACCAGTATGGATACCGACAAACATACGGACACCGGCACGGATACGGACACCGGCATCGGCACGGACATCAGCACAGACACAAGCACCGGCACGGATACGGACACTGGCACGGACAAGTCACGGATACTGGCATGGACACCGGCACGGTTACGGACACCGGCACGGATACTGACAACGGACACCAGCACGGATACCAGCACAGACACCGGCACGGTTACAAACACCGGCACAGATACGGACACAGGCATCGGCAAGGACACCAGTGGACACCGGCACGAACATACCGGCACCGGATACACTGGCTAAGTACATTGTGAGATCAGAATTACAAAAGGTAATATATGAGGGGTTTTACCATGTCGTTCTTGTTCTCCAAGAAGATGCTGAGCTTTTTGAGGAAGGAGACCACCAGCACCAGCAGCTCCTCGTTCTCCCTCTCTAGAGACTTGACCAGCAGGTGCACAATATTCTTGTTCCTCATCTTGAGCTCTGTGCGGGTGTCCTCAGACAGGTTCAACAGCAGGTAGAACGCAACTAGAGCCATAGGGAGGAAGAGGAACATATAAACAAAGCTTAATGAATGATTCCTACTAAACTTGTAAAAAAATTAAATAAAATAAAAATTCACTTCCTGTACCTCGCAGCAGTTGCTCCTGTTTGACCAGGAGGCTTTGGTATTTCTTTAGGGTTTTCTCGTGCTCCTTCCGCAAGCTCTGGTTGTCAGGGTCCTCGTCACGTGGATATGTTAAGGAATAATCTAGTTTATTTAACATGTTAATTTAGAGATTCATTTTTGACTTTTTGATTAAAAAGCGATTGACAAAAAGGATATAAGCCTTGCTCTTCTTCTCTAACTCATCCTGCCACAGGTCATATTTCTTCAGCTCGTGTTCGATGATGTTCATGCACAGCGCGCCGATCTTATAGTGCGTGATGAGCCCGTGGAACTGAGAGAAACTGCAGGAAGAACACGAGTCGTGAGGGTCTGTCCTCCTTCGAACTCTACTGGCACATTCAGCCAGACACTGATGCATGCGATACAATCTGAGGACTAGACAATGGCTGGTATGCAGAGACACCGAGACGGACGTGCCAGATGAATTTCTTACTCTAGCCCTGATTAGTACATACACAGAACTGAAAGATCGGGTCAAACAACTCATCGTACATTTCAAATACATCCTTCAAACGTCAAAGTCATTCTAGCTTGTGGAAAGAAATTTCCACATTAGCCATCTGAAAATGAGAGCCAAGGAAAACCTTCAAATGAGAGTTCTTTCATAGCTCAAATAAATGCTGACAGCTATCTCAGTGAAAGCAGTAACCTGATCTGCAGCCACTAAAGATGTTTTGAGAACATATCATGGTTTTCTTACGGCTTTCAACCTTATACAAGAGCTATATCAGAATGATAAATGGTATGCAATCTGCTTCTTAAAATAAAAAATTAAAAGTGAAGGTAGCATATATTATATCCACCAAAATACCTCTCAAAACATAGTAAGAACTAGACAGCAAGATAAAAAATAACAGTGAGATGGGACAAAATGGACAAATATATCCATCTGAATGTATTCATAGGCCAACATTAGGCTGAATCCAAAAATATGCAGCCCTTAAATAGTGTAACTGACAGATAAATTCAACAAATAAATAAGCCAAATATCTACGAATTATACCACACAATAAAATCAGTCTAATGTCCCCACAAACAGACACTTAAAGATCATGATCTGATCATAACAGGAAAAATGCTCAGAGTAGGTGATTTAAAGTAAATGTTTAAAAATATGAATTGTGAAGCAATGGATTTGTTATTTGCAGTGTTTTTTTTCACCTCTCAGAGAGTTCACCATGCTGACAACACTTTAAAGGGATAGTTCACTCAAAAATGAATATTCTGCCATCATTCACTCACCCTCAAGTTGTTCCAAACCTATACGTTTCTTTCTTCTGCTGAACACAAAAGAAGGTATTTTGAAGAATATGGGTAACCAAACAATTGTGGGGCACCATTGACTTCCATAGTATGTAAAAAAAAAAAAAATACTATGGAAGTCAATGGTGCCCCACAACTTTTTGGTTACAAACATTCTTCAAAATATCTTCTTTTGTGTTTCACAGAAGAAAGAAACTCATATAGGTTTGGAACAACTCGAGGGTGAGTAAATGAATTTTCATTTTTGGGTGAACTATCCCTGTAAACATCAGCATGATTATCTGCATGCTAAAATTCTCCTTGACCAGTGTCTATTCTATTCTACTCTATTCTATTCTCTTTAAAGCATCACAACAAAATGAGTATGGCTGTTGACAAAAGGACAAAAAAAGCTGTAAAGGAATTGTGTACCTTGAGAAGCAGAAGAAGACGTAGACGATAATAGTTGCTAACTCCACACTGTGTTTCCAGTCCTCTCTCAATACCCGGGCCAGAGCTCCGAGTGCTGTCTCTGAAAAACATTAAACACATCACAAACTCACAAGCAACTGGATAATGATCGCTGATACAGATTAATCCAACACACTCCACCACAAAAATAAAAAATATATTGCAAGAGAAGTCAAAACCGCTACAATTGCTGCTGTTGTGCGGCAGTTCATGACTTTTCATATGTTTTGAGAAGGAAGTTTGTTATAGAATAATAATACTGTTGACAGTGAATTGAGGAAAAATCAATTGGTTAATTTAGTACCATTATGTAGGAGCTCCTCCAGGTTATCAGGGTTACGGGCCAAATGGAGGATCAGAGTGGACCCTCTGATCTTCTCTGGGACGCTGTCATACAACAGCTCTATGTATTCATCGATTTTATTAATATTGGCCTCCTCCTCAACCTGAAAAAAAAAAAAGGATTATGGAAAATTGGGAATACATCAACTTCAGTTAAAACTATGGCTATCAATCAACTAAAAAGTCTGTCACAGTTAAAGCATTCAGGAAACTAAATAATAGGACTGTTATGTAAAGACACTGTCCTTTATTGATATTAACATTTCTATCAAGGAGGTTGTGTGTGATATTTTATTTGTTGAGCTTCATTGTTGTTTGAATTACAGCATTCAAAGACTGTAAATAACTTTACTTTTGCTAGACACCCCATCAGGGTTTAGTTTATATACAAATTGGAAAGGTTTGTTCCATTAGTAGGTAAAAATGAATCAGTTTTCATGTCAAATTAGATAAACGGCATTCAAAATAAGCAGCATTTACCATTTTTAAGTAATCACTCGTGTTAATATATTCACTTTGTCAGACCTAATTACATAAAACTTCAAATGTGTTTGGGTGGGAAACAAAGCGTACTTCCATTCCTTCAAACGGCAGGAGTTCTCTGGGTTTCGGTGGTTTCTTTTCCTTCTTCTCCGCTAAGGACAGACAACATGAAACAACAAATGCCATCACCATTAAAATGTCATATTATATGATAAAAAATAAATAAATAAACAAACACTACTAAAAACAACACGATTGTGAGTAGCTCATATAAAAGTACATCTAAAAAAAAACTTTTTTTAAGAGGGATTTACATTTACTGCTGGGCTTCTTTCGGTTCTTTAAATACAGCAGCAGATGCTCCACCTCCGCCAGTTTTGATGGATGAATGATTTTACACTCTTCCACCACCTTCCTGGCCAGGGAGGAAATATCAGTGCTGGAATTCAGACTCCTCAGCCTGATGCTAAAGAACAAACATAGACACAAAAAAAAAGTTGAATGAAATGTAATAAACAGAATAGAGAATGTACAGAGTGTGTGCATACACCAGCTTATCTGCTTACATTTTCTGGCATTCCTTCTTTTCCTCATGCCTGGGATTGCCCGACTCTCCTAAAATGGATGCTTCCACCTCATAATACACCACTAGAGCCTTTTCTGTGGGATGCACATCTATATCACCAATCCTACATTTCCTAATAGACACAGGAGAGATCAAGATTGGATGTGACAGTGAGTTGCAATAAACATCGGCTGTGTCTCAAACCCTAGTGTGCTGCTGTCAAGCCTAAAGAGCACAAGAGCGTGCATCATAGGTGCAGCTCACTCGGGACGCGCCCAAAACACTACATAAATGTCTAGATGAGCAGATTGGAGACACTGGCATCACAACGGGATGGTGACAGTAGACCACGCCCATCTGCAAGTGGAGCGGATGAATTTGACCCAGATTTACACTACGACTATATAGAAATTATAATGAACTAATTCGCTTGGAAATAAAACCAGCGTGAGTAAATACCCAGATTAATAGTATAGTATACACGGATTATATGCAGTGTCTCTCCCTTAATACATGGTCATAATCGTATTAACATAACGCTGTCATACTGCGATGTACGTTTAGGTTAAATGTAATGGTTACCGCTGCAAATACTGCGAATCGTCCGGCTGCATTTTATTCCGTTCATGTGAAAGCGCGAGACGTCGGTTTGGCTGCTCTTCAGACTGTTGACATGAATGAGAATCAAAGCATCGTTCATCCGCACTGCACTGATCCGCTGTCACACTCACATCTGATGGGGCGAGCCGGGGGAACAGAAGCCTGAACTGAGCGCGGCCGCCACCTGTAGGACAGGAGGAATAGCAGGGAGTTTCCAAATGAACATGTTCTGTTTAGTTTTCACTTTTTCGCAAATTGCATCGTTGGAAAATAACATTTTAAAGGGGTCTCTCAATAAAATGCAGTATTTTTTACCCACATGTCATTTGATCACACACACACACACACACACACACACACACACACACACACACACACACACACACACACACACACACACACACACACACACACACTCTCTCTCTCGTTAATTTAAATAAAAAGCCTAAATGTAAATATGTAAATAAATAGTTGACCAGATTTAAAAAATGTTTGTGCAGGTATCAATTATTAGATTGTTGAATCTCAGTGATGACTTCTTATTTTCCATGTGCTTTTTTTAAGATACCGGTGTTGGTGTTATGGATGTGTAATTGTGTATGGTTATTTGTAATACTTTTATCAGGTGATGAAATGCTTATCGTGTCCACTCCAAATTTCCCTAGGGACAATAAAGTACAAAGTAAACAATTTCGTCAAGTTATATAAGTTGAACAATTTACATGTTTCCATAAGACAAAAAACATGCATTTCATTGGAAATTATGTATTTGGTTATATGCCAGTAATTTATTTAGATATGTGTTTTTATAGTAGGGAATATAATCAAATTTATGCATAAGTGAAAGCAGTTAGACTATATCTGCAGTCATAATATGATTGACTCTAACAGTATGAGTTGAGCTGGTCTTTTTTGAAAGTAATATATAAAGAATAACTTATAATGATTAATTCAATTTAAGGGTGTAGGACTTCCAAAAGTATAAATAAGTACATTCATAAAATAAACTTTTTGACCATTTTTATAATTTTCCTTTGTGGCTTTGCTTGTGTGCTATGTTGGCTATGGTCACCTATGTGTTTGTTCTGGCTGATTTTATGGATGGGTTTATATTCAGTGAGCAGTGATATGTTTGTTGACATTGCTGATTTCACAGCTATCTAACAGCAGAACTCATATATCCTGCTGATTTTTCTAGCTCTTCTCTGTTTTTCACTCCAAAATAGGATGATAGATTTTGTTTTTCCTGGCAAGTAATCCAAACCCATAGGTGAATGTTTAGAAAAACTTTTAAATGAGGAGTTTCCCCATAACAGTTTCACAAGTTTTGCTCTGACTAGATGACAGTGTTCCAAAAACAAGTCACCAGATGTTTATAATATCTTCTGCGCAATATAAAAATATGCTGTACCATAAACATCAGCCATTCGTATCTTTTATGCTGATGATCAGCTCTTAATTTCAACAGTGGACACCAATAGATTGTGTTACGTTTTAAAAGAGTGAGAGAATCCATAATGTTTGGGCCTAGTGAAAGCAATATCAACAGCATTGGGTGGCCTATATATAGTGGCGTTACTAAACTCAGCGGCCTATAGCACAGGGCAGCGGATATACTCTCTGCATGAGTTCCCACGGATTCAGTCTAGTGACCTTTACCAGTTATACTATACTATAATGATCTACACTGGCTCACGCATGTGAGTCATAACATTACCCAAAACCGGTTTACCATAATTAAATGTTTTCATATCTCATAATGAATCATCCGGTGGATCCATGCACCGGTCCAGTCAGCCCTTGAAAGCTGGCCAGCATTTTTTTTAGGGATATTTTCAGGGAAACCTTTTCTTTTTTTCCAGATGCATCACAGTCAGGGCTATACTATTACGGAGTTCACTGGCTGCTGATGTTGTTGAGGATTCACCGTATATAATGCTAAAACAACACATAAGAGTGCCCGCTCTGCTTACGGTTGTTTGCTATAGCACATTTTTGTCCCACCGCGAAACACGATGCTCGTTTTCCCGGCCCACCCTGCAAACCACCCTCTGACACATGAGAGCTGTCTAGCACGCACTGCAGCACACTGTAAACCCTAATGCTCAAAATAATTAATTGGTTTGAGTAGGACAAACTTGAATTAAACACATTAGTTCAGCCAAATTAACTTTTATGAGTATTTAGCACTTTCTTTTTCTTTCAAGTTCACTGAACTGATATATTTTAAGTAAACTGAACTGTTTCATTGTTTTGAGTTTTATGAAATTATTTATTTCAATTTAGACGAACTTAAGTTTAACTGAAACAGCTGGGATGTCTATTTGCAGCATGCTTTGCCGATGGCACTCGAAAGGGAGAGTAAATGTTAAAATTAAGTGTAATATAATGTTTTTTTGTGTGTAAGATTAATGTTATGTGTGAGATTTAGTAGGGATTCATGTTTTGTTATGCTAATTTAGAAGAATTTCTGTTAATGTTGGCTTTAGGATAGTTACCATCATGGTGACAAGTGGTGCATGCAGCTTGATTTGAGAGTAAATAATCCATTTATATTGCTGTGCTCATACAGCAAATGTTTCTGTATAACATACTATTGCTAATTTGTTACCATTTACTATGTTAGCAGATTAGCTTTTTAAAGCTAACTAAGTTTATACTAATAAAAGTATTTTGAGTTCTGCCAACTTATTTGGGTTTACAGTGTACTTCATAGAATTAAGTTATGTTAACTGAATGGAATTAGTACTATTAACTTTATTTACCCAAGTTATCTTAACAATAAGTTATTGAGTTACTTGAACACAAATAAAATATTTTTTTAAGCTTAAATTGTTTGAGTTAATAAACTTAAATGATTTAAGGCAATCGGTTTCCTCAAACGGTTTGAGTTGAACTAACTCATCAGGTTTTACAGTGCAGTAACAGCAAAGTAAAACAGTAATCTAACTAATTTGAAACATTTTGGGGTGATTTACAGGCAAAGCTGTGAAATATGACTTTAATAATGGCTACAATTGGCTCCACTGCAGTCTGTGTGAGAAACGCAGAAGAGCTCGAGAGCTTATGAAAAAGGCGGCACCGTTTGGCATATTTCTGGCAGCACATTTGTTATCAATGAAATGTGAAAATGACTGTGGTGTGGCTGTTACGGTTATTGCAGACTGAACTGTTGATGAAGTTGCTGTCCTGTGGTTCTGTTGTAATTGAGCTGAAGGTACTTTCATGTGTCAGACTGTGGTGTGTGTGTGGTGCCAGTGGGCTGACTGGATTGGTGCTGCCCTACATTTACAAGCCAGCTTGTTTGTTTCAGGAGTTCATAACAGTGCGATTTTACTGTTGACAATCTGCGTCAATAAGGCATTTAGCTATATTTAGTGATTTTACTGTTTTGACAGATTGAAAAAACATTGGTATACTGATCCTAAATGGAAAAAAACAAACATTTTTTTTATTAAAACAGAGCAACTTAATTATTGGCTGAACTTGTTAAAATTGTGCCCAGAACATTGAGGGAACATTTCTCAAACTACTGTGTGACCTTCAGGGTCATTACACTCACTTCAGAAGTCATTACACTTCAGAAGCTACTTTGACACTCGTTCGGTCCCCTGGCTTCCCTCTCATGTTTTATGCACATGCCTTGTACGACCCGTAGGTGAGCGGCATGCCACGTCTGACACCAATAATATCCATAAGGTAACAGAGCAAAATGAGATCAAACACGGGAGCCCTCATACTACACCACCACACCAAACATGTATACCAATTTAGAATGTCTCTTTGCTTTTTATATCACAATCACTGTTAAAAATGTAATTCTTCAAAGGACCCATTTCACTGTAACCTTCTGAAAACAATTAAATGAAGGACTGCTTAGCATGGAGGCTCCCCTTGAGCATTATAAGCATCTCAGCCACGTTAATCAGAAGAACAAACATGGCCACTGATCATAGTTCTGTGTGCAGATTTATGTCGGCGCTGATGTGGAATGAAGATGGGGAGAGTTTCACAATGTGCGCCTGCTCCAGAAAGAATGTTGTTCATTGTCACATGATGTGGGAGAAGACAGGCAATATCCAACAACCCCCCGATACCCCCTCCCTGCCGGGCGCACATCTTGCCCGCAGATGTGGTGATACCACAAACACTTCAAAGTGCCTCCCCTCAGACCAACTGATATTCTGACGCCAACTGTAAATGTCCTGGACACGCAGGGTGGAAAATATGAAACCTTTTAAATGACTCTAGACTAGAGGAACTCCTTGAGAAAAAGAAGCACTTCCATTGTGACTGTGGAAAAGTTCAAACAAAAGAGTTTTTCTATCTGAAGAGTCATTGTATGTATCTGAAAGTGAATTAGGCCTCTGTTGCAGGAAAAAACATTGGCTCTCAGTATTTACAGGGATAAAAAGTTGTTTTGGATTATGAAATTATGTATGTTTATGCTTTGATACCTGCAATAATGTTCAATTACACACACACACACACACACACACACATATATATATATATATATATATATATATAATGGATACACTGGGTATTATTATGTGAAAATGTTTTCTATTTGAATATCTGTTTTAATCTGTTTTAAAATGTAACATGAGTGTCACATGATCCTTCAGAAATCATTTTAATATGCTGATTTGCTGCTCAAGAAACATATTTCTTTTTATTATCAACAGTTGTGCTGCTTAATATTTTTGTGGAAACCATGATACATTTTTTCCAGGATTTTTTTAAGTTCAAAACAACCGCAATTAAATGTATTTAAATTTAAATCTTTTGTAACAAATGTCTATTGTCACTTTCAATCAAATTAATGCATCCTTGCTGAATAAATTTATTAATTAAAAAAATTGTACTGACCTCAAACTTTTGAATGGTAGTGTATATTATGGATATATATACCAAATGAAATAAATATCATTATTTAGGTTGAATTAAATAAAAATTGGAAACATTTTTTAGAATTCCAGTACTCTGTTTTCTTTCTCCTAAATGTTGTATTAGTCATCTCTACTTCAAACAGTATGTAAGTAAAGGTCTTTAAAGGTCCTTATGGTAGAGACAGCAACACTTTGACCTCAGCCACAAAACAACAACTGAGAGACCACAATTAGAGCAAGAGAAAACGCATCACAAACCAGCACAAGAAATGTCAACATAGCCTATTCGGTTCATCTGAGCCTCATAGTCTAGACAGAGAGTCTGCACAAAGCTGAGCATAAAACAATAACATAGCAACAGACAATATACAGTTTAGAGGTCATTATACAAAAACATTTGACCAGAATCAGAGAGTCATGTAATGAAACAATGCATTTCAGTTTATAAGCTGAGATATTTGGATCATGTCAGACCATGCATCTTCAATATCCAAAGACCTGAACTGCTATCAAATGATATTAGGTTTCTAAATAAGGAACTAAACATGAGAACTTTTCAGCCCTGACCTACAGAAAACATGACAGTAAAACAGGCACATGATAGTAATTCACACCTGATCTTGTTGGGAGATCCAGCCATGATAGATGTGTAAGTTAATAGGGAGTGTGTTTAGAGTGAACGTTATGACACCCCTGAAGTGGCCTGCTGGTATTGTACTAGTTCTCAGTTGACAGGCTCAGAGAGTTCAACTCCATATGGAACATATATCACTCAATCTTCCTAACTGCTGTTGCTGCTGCACTTATTAAACTCACTTTAACACATGGCAAGTGGGCTTCACGCTGCAAGCCTCTCGCACACTCTCACACGCTTACTCTTTGTGGTCAGCTCCATATATTTCACAGGCCCTGACTACTGCAGGAGGATTTGATTAGTGTGAGATGCTGAGATCTGTCATCTTTTCAAGCTTATAGCCATAGAGACATTTTTTATTTAATGATTTGCTTGAAGGGACACAATGCATACAAACTCAATACTGTACATTTAACACAACCAATGCTGTTTGTATCTATTTTTTCCCTTTATCTTATGGTACAGCCATTTATACAGTACCTGCTCGTTTCTCACCTCTCTTTTTCCTAGCTAAATCTATAGTTTACTTAAGATTATTCCCATTGTGTGAACGTTTTTATTGTTGTTTAGAGTGAAGGTGAAAGTAGCACACAGAAGGTGATGGTATAACCATAGCTCCTCTCTAAAGCTGAGTGTATTTATTTTCTGTGAAAGCTTCTAAAACTTGCTTACAAGCAGATCCAGGTGGATTTTCAGAACATTCAGGTTTACATGAAGTAAAATCATAATATTTTATAGTTGAAGCATTTATAAAATTTTATTTTATAAATGCTTCAACTATAAAATATTATGATTTTATAAATAAAAGAAATAGTATTAGTATATAATAGTATAATACTACAGTTTTTTTTTTTTTATGAAAATCAGTACACGGGATCTTAATCAAGCAACCAACGAGAGTTTTAGCTTGATGGCTTGTTGTTACTCATTCACACCGATAAAATTGAATGTTTAAAATAAATGTTGTGTCTATGCCCAAAAGGGATAAAAGAAGGTTTAATAAACAAGTAATGAGTTTATTCGTGGTTCACGACATGGTTCATGTCTGATTTGTGTCATCATTTGGTCATGGTCATCATATATCAATGTAAATGTGAAGAGTCTAAATGAATGTCAGTCTGGGACACCTGTGGCTAGTGCAGAAATGCAGTGGTGTTTTATTTGGATCTATTTACAGACCTCTGAAGCATGATTTTTAAAAACATGGCATATTATGAAATCTCGGTTTGAGTTAAATGACTCATTTATTAATAGCTGTGGTCCATTTTCACAGTGCCTTTAACAACTTAAACCACATCCTGCTCAGTGAATCAGCTGATGGAAATGTGCAAAACAGGATGCAGGACTTTCTACATAATAAACACCAATATCCATCATGAATAGTTTCATACCAAACACCTAAAAGCAACACCTCAGCAAAATCTAACATTGGTGACAAATTGACTTGTGCATTAATGTTGACGACATGAGGCTGATATTAGATCAGGGTTCACGGGGGACAATAGTCTGTACCAGCTGCTTATTTTCTCATTATCATAAATGATACTCAAAAGAACACATAACCTATTTTAAGCCCAGAGTGAAGGGGAGAAATGGGAAAAGTGCAGCCACATAGTGGGTTGCTGTGTTTGCCAGCGCTCTCTTGCTGATGGCAATATTGAAGTAATCTCAACCAGATGTTCATTAATGGCTTTTTAAGAGATCTCAGGGAGCGAGGTGGAGAAGCGGCCCAGATCTGTGCTCTGATCTCAGGCTCGCTTTCGCCGTGCCAAGGGCCCGGAGCTCCACAATAACACACATCATCTGACAGCTCCGCTCCCTAGCAACCGGCCTGTTTACATGGACAACACTCACCACAGGGAGGCTATTTGCAGGCTTCCCTCGCAAAAATATATCTTTCCCTACAATTATGAAAAAATGATGAGTTTACTGTAAATTGCCAAGAAGGGATTTTCTTCACTGGATGTGTCTTACTATACACAGACGCTCATAAATGAGGTTAATGAATGTGACATAATGAATGTGCTGCCCGAATCATGCACTGTTCCTTCGTTGGCCAGAGGAGAACTGGCCCTCCGACTGAGTCTGGTTTCTCCCAAGGTTTTTTTCTCCATTCTGTCACCTGATGGAGTTTTGGTTCCTTGCTGTTGCCTTGGCTTTTGGCTTGCTTAGTTGGGGACATTTAATATTCGATAATATTATTGATCTGCCTTACTTAAGGTGGACGTTGACGCAATTTTCTTTTAGAAACAAACCTTGTTATATTATTTTCATGTTATCACTGTGAAGCTGCTTTGATACAATCTGTATTGTAAAAAGCGCTATATAAATAAAGGTGACTTGACTTGACTTGACATCACTTAGGCCTACTCAAAAAAAAATATATATATATATTAAACACATTTTAATGGTTAAAGCCTTTAACCTTAGATACCTAATAAAATGAAATACATGAATCAGCTAGATTGCATTAGTGGTGGAGATTTTTTCACTGACTCTTTCTGCAGGTTAGCAATATCATTAAGTCCCACTCCGATCATATTTTGAGCTATTTTTAAACATTCCCAGTGGTCTTTAAATTATGATTCTCCCATTTTTAGCCAAAATCACAAAACATGCCGTTTTCTGGGACTTCGCTTCAGCAGAGCGGCAGCAGCTCATTAGCAATTCGCCTCTGCGTTGTGGGCGGAGCCGTTGGCACGGAGACGCCCCTCCCCCTGCCCGTTGCTGAGAGCTCTGTCTCTCCCGCTAGCTTACACCCCCAATACCGGTGGGGCAACAGTATTATATACACGTTAATTATTATTATCCGAAGTTAATCAAAGTTATCACCGATCATTATTTCACTCCAAGACGTCGCGTGTGGAGACGCCCAGTGGAGTTACTACGTCACAACTCCAGTCTATTTTAGCTGGCATTTTAGCGTCTGCTAACTTACTGATTCACAGCCATTTGAATGTACAAATACTTTTTCTCAAGATATGTCCTCTTACATCAGAAAAATGCCACAAGAACATGTTAACACCTAGAAAAACATTATTTTCATCGGAGTGGGTCTTTAGGCCAGTAGGTCGCAGCAACCGAACTGACTGACTGACTTAATGAGTGAGTCATCAACCCGTTTCCCACAGCAATCCCGGTAAATTATCAGAATGACTTTACCGGTAAATAAACAAATATGCTGTTCACACAACCAACGGCGTTCCAGCTTTTTACCGGTAAGAGACCATTCCCTCATCAGCTCCAAAATTAGCCTGGATGCCAGCCCGAACCCCGCCCACAAAATTTTTTGGTCGGGAAGGTCGGTCTGGACTCACTCCATTGAGTAATTATGATCAGTCAAAAAATGTTCGGGCCAATCAAATTGCCAGGGCGGGCTTTATACGATGATGGACAGATGATCTGCAGGGACGTAATCATCACGTTTCAAAGAGCGCTTAACTGGTTTCCCTCAGAGATGACTGCCGCTGGAGAACTGAGATGTATAGATTCCGCTATCGCGTCTGTTGTAAAAGAAATCGACAGCGCATTCATTTTAATAGACGAACAGAGAACTGCAATCAAGGCATTTGTCGATCGGAAAGATGTGTTTGTCGTCCTTCCTACGGGATTCGGCAAAAGTTTATTTTATCAGCTGGCTCCGATGGTCACTAAGAAGATGGGACAAAATGAAAACCCTGTGGTCATTGTGGTTTCTCCTTTGGTCGCACTCATAGAGGGCCAAGTAAAAGAAGCAACACTCGTTATTTCACTTCTTCCAGCGTGCGTGCATTTGAGTTCTGTAGTTGACAACTGTGCTATGCAAAGTAGTTGACTTACTGCGTTGCTCTCATTGGTTGTAGGTCTATCCAATTGAGTGCAGAGTTTTTTTTTTTCCTGGTTCGGTTAAGACACGCCTCATAATCAAAGCCCTATGGAGCAGTATCATACTCACATTCTGACTAGAATATGAGTATGACGAAGTCAGGCTACTCCAAAATACCTGTAAATTATGTGATGTCAGTCATCGGAAGTGATCTTTAAACGCCGAGCCGTTGTCTTCATCCGCCCGCATTAGAAGAAGCGCTTTAGTTCACTATCTGTTCAATCTGACAACATTTCTTGACGTCTGAGTGAAAGGCATTGGCCATTGGGGATGATCAAACAACGCGGCTTTGCTCTTAAATAGATCCAACTGAAGTGCCGCAGCCCGCAGCGCTGATGAGGGTCTCGAAAAAAGGCAGCGAGACGTGGCGCAACGGTCAAAGGTGATCATCTTGCGCATGTTTACATAGACTAGAACACAACTATTATATATATATATACAAAACTATTAAAAATATTAATGTAAACAGCGCTAAAGTCATCTCCATAAGAACTTTATTGGCCCAAAGCTGATTTCTTACGTAGCCTAGGTAAACGCGGTCTGACCTCGTCGTACGTAATCAATTATAGGCCTACCTCTTTTTTTATGGATGGATCATACCGGTAATCTTCATTCCGTGTGCACAAAGAGCACATTACTGGTAATTTACTGTTATAATTGCCAAAAAAACAATTTACTGGTATTTTTGAATATTCACACATGTTCTCTTAATGGTAATTTACCTGTAAAGACTAGGCCTATGTGTGAAAGGGGCTTGTACAGTCTTTAGGCTACTGGTAAATTACCAGCGTTACACTTTTTTTGCTAACCTTGCAGGCTTACCTTCAAGTGGCTTTGCAGCCACTCAATGAATCATTCATTTAACCGATTCGTTCAAAAACGCTGATTCTTGAGCCAAATGCTGAATTCGGAATTGAATTCTACTCTTACTATTCCTATGCCTGAAGTATATAGTAAAAGTAGCTAGAGTAGTACGCAGTTATATTCAAATTCAGCAATAATCATTTAGGCCTACTCAACCGATTTGACATATTATGCCTTTTCACAAGATGTAATATAAATCTATGGTGTGCCCAGAATGTAGGCTACCTGTGAATTTTCAGCTGAACATACTATACCCCCCAGATAATTTATTACAGCTTGTCAAATTTGCAAGAAAACACATAGAAGAAAAAACACCGGCAAATTAAGAAAACATCATCATTAGTTTTACAACACACGTGTGCTCCAAATACTCACAACCAAATACAGAAACTCGCTGCAAATAGCAGAGACCACAACGGAAATGTTTCCAGGGGACCCCAATAAGTGACGAACTACTTTTTTTTTTTTTTTTTTTTGCAAAACACATAGAGCAAGGGGGTAATCCATCAGCCGGAATTTGAAGCTGCCTTCGGGGGCCGCCATTGTAGCTGGCTATCACCTGCTGTTAGCATCCCATTGACTCCCATTCATTTTGGCGTCACTTTGACAGCCAATAACTTTACATCTGAGGCGTCCAAAGACTCCGTTTGTCCATTATTTATTTCTAAAGAAACACGACAATGTATAAAAGGCTCCATTACTTTGTATCTTACGTTATGGCCCCGTAGAAGCCATTCTTGTAAAAATAGGCTATTGCGTCATAACCACGGGACGCTCTGTTGCACAGTAGAGAAATCACCGTATAGACAGAAGTAGAAGCTCGTAGGCAATCGTTTACTGTCTATGAGGCAATCGGGTGGACATGGAGGCATAAAGTCAAGGGAGAAGCCCATAGATAGAGAGTTCATAAAAGCAACGGGACAAAATATTTCAACAACAGATTTGTTTCAGATTTCAATTCAGATTTGTCCCGGCACAGCTACTAGAAGGTCAGAACGGTTGCTCACGTGACAACTACGTCGTCAAGCTCAGTTTGAGCCTGCGCAGAATGCTTGGCTATCAGGAAGTGAGTGCCCATGTTGGGCTTCAACTCTCTCCGTTGAAATCAACGGGGTCGCTGTGTCCATTTCTTTTATTGTCTATGATATAGAGATGACATGACATGTTTATGACATACAACTTTGTATACAATATACAAAATGTATTAACAATATGTTCAATGTCATCACAATACAAATGAGAAAAGAAGAGTTAAAGTCCCCGTGAACCGGAAGTTGCAAACGACTTTTCTCCAGTGTTGTGACATATTTCCGAGAGAAACGGAATACCAAATGAGGCAAAATAGTGGGCGTGGCTTTTTTCCAACTAGCACCTGATTGGATCTAGAAAAGTAGGTGTTTCATTCAGCCTGTCTACTGTCAGTTGGAGGGGCGTGGTTACGGATGTTAAGCAGACACCCAAACCGTCAAACCTACATCAGGGAAGGTCCTCCAATGCAGAGGGGAGGGGAAATTTCAGATTTTGATTAAAGATTACGAAGCCAAAACATTTTTTGTGTGGATTGACTTGCATGGATGAATTGTTCACCACAAAACGATCGATTTAGACAAACAAAGTAAGTATGGTCAATTTTGAATTCATGGGGACTTTAACAAGGAGCTGAAAACAAAAAATAAAAATAAAAAATGATAGAGAAAAAGATCATGAGGGTAAAATATTAATCTATACATCAGTTATATTGTACTATATGGGTCATGTTATGTTTAAATAAGTTTCAATAGGTAAGAATAACAGGTAAGAATAGGTAAGAAAATGTTAGGTAATGCAGGGTCCAAAGATAAGATGGCAAGTTTTAAAGTTGAGACACTCACAGACAGATATAAAGCGCATATTTTAAAAACTTTTTGGTATAAAAAGTATATTTATTTGCTACAGTTATGTTAACAGCAATAATAAGACATTTCAGTCGTAAGAACAGCTATTCAGCTGATGGACGCCATGCTGCGTTGTCATGGGAACATCCCAGGTGAAAATAATGAGGAAATTACGTTGTCTTTCGTTGCTCCCTTCACCCAGTGCGTTCCAAACGGCTACATAATGGTACACAAGTGCTCTGCTCACTCCAAAGTTCCCACTTTCCAGGGCTTCTGCCCTTCGAAGGGAGTAGGGCATAGGGATGCTCACTTCCGTTTGGAATTTGCAATAAGCATGTCCCAGCCTGGTTCGTCACTTATTGGGGTCCCCTGGAAACATTTTCATTGTGGTCTGTGCTATTTGCAGCGAGTTTCTGCTTGGTTGTGTTGTGAACTTTTGCAGCGCGTTTCTGTATTTGGTTGTGTTGTGACTTGTGAGTATTTGGAGCACACGTGTGTTGTAAAACTGATGAAGTTGTTTTCTTAATTTGCGGGTGTTTTTCTATTTGCATGTGTCTCCTTCAGTTGCAGCGCGTTGAGCACTCTCAGCCACCGTAGGTTACACTGTCGCTTGCGAATGCGAAAACCAAATGGCGACACCGTGAATGGAAACGTGCAGATTAAGGGGCGGTAATATTATTATAAGATCCCCTTCCTACGTCAGAAGGGGAGTGAAATCTGATCGGTTTATTTTTTGACATGCTTGCAGTCAGAGAAATGCTTACCAAAACAAAGTAACTGGGTTGTCACTTTCACGTTTTCTGGGTTGGTAGATGCACCGGGGACCCGATTATAGTCAGAGTTTTCATGAAAATATCTTCTTTGGTGTTCCGCAGATAAACGAAAGTCTTACGGTTTTGGAACGACATGGGTGAGTAGCTAAATGATGACAGAGAATTGTTTATTTTTTGGGCGTGAATACCTTTAATTGTAATTAAAACATAATTAAATAGTTCACCAGATCAACAACCTAGCAGTGAACCATCAGAATTAAAAAAGAAAATTAAAAACAGTGAAATCATTTGACTAAATGTTTCTAAAGCACACTATACGTACAAAGACTTCCACTATTTTACTATTTTAATTGGCTAAGTAAAAATACACAAAGTTACTGGTTGTGTCTAAAATTACAATTAGAGTTATATTCTTGTTTATTGAACTGCTGATTTGATATTTTTACTGTTGTGGATATCATCACTCAACATGCCTTCATTGAACATTAGATGCAGTGCCTCCTACTCTAAAACTATCACTTATCAGAGACTTTTTCTTTGTTTTTTCAGAATCTCAGAGCTTTGCACAGGTTTATGGGTTTTGCAGTGCCAGAGCGCACTTTATTTGCTCCTCATGTGCACAGACTGCAAGCTCTAGTCTAGTGCTGTTGAGTCACTCTCGATGGTTTTGATCAACAGAACACCATGTACTTCCTTTGTTCCCTAATACAAACCAAACATGAACACAACTGAGCATTATTATGTGAGGGATGAGGTTTACATGCATTCCTAGTTAGACTTGGGCTTTTAAAAATGACTACAATCTAAATTTAGACCTTTCTTTGATCTACTCAGTCAGAATAAAACCCACTGCTTTCCACTTTTCACCAAACAACACATCCAACCTCAAGAAAATAGCATATAATTGAACAACCAAATTGGACTATTAGCATTGCATGATTTGGCTTGTTTGTGAATGACAGTGCGCTATAAGAAACACGACAAGTGGTTGCAATCATTTCTGTAATAAATCAGCAAACCTTGAGAGCGCAGGTATTTTCCCTTTATCATTCTGACTATATTTGACGCTGCAAACATGCACGACGCTGCTCTATTCGGCAAGTAGGCACCACCAGTCCTGCCAGAAGGCATTTAAGTCAGAGAGTCATGTTTAATGGCAAACTTGAAATGATTTCCATCATCTCTGCTGCTAGAGGCTGCTTCAGGCCTTCTTTTGTTCTCCTGGTTTGTAATGTGCATTGCAACAATTACGCAGCTATAATGTTAATGGTGGTGGGTTTATAATGGACGTTGTGCTGTTCCCTCCAGACTTGGGATCCCAATAGACTGAGATTACCTAGGCAAACCTCAGCACAGATGGGCAGTGGAGAAGTCCAATTGGTAACAGATGTGAGCCCCCTGAAATGCTGGCTTGGACACCACAGATATATAGGACCCCAAGGCCATCACAATATTATTGATCAACGACAAAAGCAGCATTTGTTGAATGTTAGAGCTGCATAAAGAATTTTGTAAAAACTAAGCAAATGAATGCCAAGAGTGCATTTTAATATTCAGTGCACTGCACTTAGGTGTGCCTATGTGACAAACTGGGTTGTGTATTTGGGTGAGGGCCAATCGTGTCTAATAAACATATGGGAAAGCATAATAAACTGGGGAGTATGGCTATGAGCGTTTGTTCTAAAGCCCCTGAGGTGAGCCCCTACACTCAATTACCTTTGTAAACATCCCACAGCCCACATTTCTCTCGCTCTTTTTCTCTATATGTGGCTGAGAGACTCACTCACTTGTAATCAGCACATATCTGGGCAAGAGTTTATTTATTGGGCTGAAGCATTTTGAGCTTTACTAAATAAACTAGCTATTAACCCTATCATCCACTTAAACTAATGGATTTAGCCAGTGTTTGCTTTTTCTGATACTTACACAAGAGGTGGCATTTTAATGGTGTTAAATAGATGAGACAAGCACACGGATGTTGTTGTGGATGTTATACTGCAGTTTCAGCCTAAAGGTACAGTCACACTAGCAAAAAAGAAAAGTTTTTTTGTCAATAATTTAGCAATGTATGAAGCACAGCTCACACAGATGTCACTTTCAAACCAAGCAGCTTTCTGTTCATGCAGTACAGTATAATATGCAGGGAAATATTTCGCCCTCATGTGAAATTTCTTATTGTGGATTTCTATTGATGACTGGTTCCCTTTCAATATCGCTCTCTCAACGTTGCGTCATCGATGACGCCATGGAGAAACAACTTTCTCCTAGAAATACTGAAGCCTGATTGAATCACGCTATATTGCCTTGCAAGTGCAAATGGTCGTTCAAGCGTGTGAATCTGGGGCAGCAATGCTCTCTATATAACAGAATCTTTCTCCTTCAGACAGCTGTTCTGACTTCAAGAAGCCGTTTACTGCTTGCCGATGAGATTTGCTTCATCCAGCGGTCGGCACTGGATTGCCGCTCTCCTGCTTTGCATTTCGTTATGACATTTTCTTTCAGCATTGAAAAGACCTGGCTATCCTCACTGTGAAGTTATGAGTGTCAGGATCCTTTGCCTCCATATCGCCATCATCTTTGATGATAAGCAGGCCGCTGAAGCGCTTACACCCTCCGCCGCCCAAAGGCCATGGAGCAGGAAGCAGCGTCAGCCAGAGGCAGGAGAGTCAGTCTCCGCATGCCTCGCTTCCACCTGAACTACTTGTGATTTTCGCCTCTGTCTGCCACACCCACGTGGAAGCCGTCCTTAAAGGAGAACTCCGGCGCAAAATGAACCTTTGGTCTAATAAAACATTGGTACCTAGTCAACCGTTCTCTGAGATTTGTTTTCATGATAATCGAATGTAAAGAGTTTTATCTCTAAAAACTGTTTAGCGTATAACGCTAGTAATGGGGGCATTTAATAAGTAAAAAGAAATCGCTAGTTTATACCACTAACAAGACTCAAAATAGCCCCACACCAACACAGTAACATAATGAGGGTCCCTACATGCAAAACGAAGCATTGAGAACTTTGTAAGTGTACAGACCGTTTAATAAGAAGATAAAGATAAAGACAGTCCACTTCGTGTATACATCTTTGGAAAACAGTCTCGACTAGTCAAACCACGAACGACGTGCTAAGTGAGCTGAACTGTATGAGGTTCAGTGAACTTCTGAACTGTATGAATGGCGTTCGTGGTTTGACTATGATATGTATATCTCATGTTCCCCTGCATGTTGGGCAACGGAGCCAATTGTGAAACAGTGAAGACTCTCAATAATAGAGTCTTTTTCTTCCTTACTTGCTGCAGAGTGTTGGGCGAACGGCCTTGTTTGCAACGTCATGGTGTCCATTCACCTGCTCAAAACAAAACAAAAAACAATTGAGCGAAATGCTTCTCTATAGGATTTGCGCCATCATGGGGACTGATGATGACATAAATATTGTAATTCAGAATTCATATTTGTTTTAGCTCTAGTGTATTTGATTATATTTTGTTGTATATTTTAGTTTTCACCATTAGAGTGATTAGTTCTCTTTGGTGAAGTATCTTCTATTTCAATGAATATATATTGTACAACTTTGTACAGGTGTCAGTTTGCTGATGAACAAGTTAGCCAAACTAAGAAACTTTTATATAGCTATTATGCTCAGCTTAACTTAAAATGAATGCCTCTTGAACTTGAATCCGCATATAAAAACAATATACTGTTTTTGAGTTGACAGAACTTATTAAATTATGTTTGATGAAAGCACATTCCAACTTGAACTGTGAAGTCTTAAAGTCTTAAATGCAACTGGGAGGGTGTTAACATTTTTAGTATCACCCAAGACTAAACCAACTGTTGTTGACAAGCAGTATCTGGGTTTAGACCCCGCCACAGGCCTCAGGAAGTTTTCTTCAACCCCAGATGTTTAGTTGGTGGTCAGACACATCAGCTGAAGTTACATCCACTGCTAAGCAGTTTCCACAGGACAGCGCACCCTAAAAGCAAATGGGAGGTGGTTCCAGGCAAATTCGTGGAAAACTTCTATACTGTGGTCACAACAGTTATTATATTGCAAGTTGCCAAGCTCAATTTCTAGTTTGTAAATATAAGCGATCCTTTAAAAAAAATAGCAGAAAAGACATATAATATTACAAGATAATATTGTGCCATACCTCTTTATGCTTAAGAGCACAGATATAGGACCCTGACTTTTTACTGTTCATATCACTTGATGCGTTTGTGACTTCCAGACAGATTTTACGTGTATGGGTGGTGGTGGTGGTGGTGATTTTTTTTTTTTTTTTTTTTTTACTTTTTCTGCAGGTTATAACGATACACCAGTGGGTGGAGACATCTATTGGGTATATAATACAGTATATCCTATTTAATCAATTACAATACAAATTAAAATAATATTAACTATAGGCATAAACATAATATCGTAGTGTTTTATATTAAAACTATAGGGCTGTCGATTTAACGTATCAATTTAATTACTTAGTTATGGAAAAATAAAATGATTTAACGCACCCACTCTGAACCCACTCCAGACCTATACGTCATTTTACATTTTATACAATTGATTGGTGACGAACATGAAGCAGGGCAACAACTCACTGCGTGATGTAGACCATAGAGTGCAGTTAGAATGCCCCTAAAATTCAAGATATAAGGGCAAAAAGGCCCCTGCATAATTTTTTGTCCTATATTTATATCTTACGATTAAGCAAATTCACACGAATAACGAGCGCGATATCACATGCTGTTTCGAATATCGAGTGTAAATGTGATATTGATTTTATACAACAGTTCAATAAATAAAAAGTTAACATTGTGTTATTTTAGACAAGATATTGTCTGTTTTTGCTCAATATTACCAACGAAAATATTACCTGTAAAGCAAGCAAAACTGTTGTGTCCATAAAAACTGATATTGGTATCCTTATATTGGCAATGCTGACCTTGATAATAGACTTGTTAAAAAGATTCCATGAAACAAATATAAATGTAATATATGCTTTCTTTATGATAATTCTGTTTATTTGTGGATTCAATTAATATTTATGGTTACAGATTAATTATAAAAAAAATCAGAAATGAATAAGCTGCTTTTTAAATCAAAACATTAATAAAAAGAACAAAAATATTAGTAATGGTTGGTTGCTTGTTGATAATTCCATGTGTAAGGTGAATTGTGTTCCTTATGCTTTAACCCAGAAACTGTGTAAACAATAAACATCAAATGAACATGAATTTCCTTGTACTAAAAGAACCCAAATTAACCCATTTATTTCAATACAAAAAAAAACCCTGTTAAATGCACCTCTCCACACTAAATTGATGCCATAATGTGGCATACATGTAGCATTTTGTCATACTACACAGCTGACTGGGACAAAAAAAGCTACTATAGTTACATTATATTGGCAACAATGATAAAATCAACAACATTTGGTCATTTTGAAGATCTCAGTTGATAAGATTTGAGTTAAGGTTGGCCGACCCTTTTGCAAGTCCTCTAAGTAACCTTCTTACATATGGTCTCACTAATTTCATCACCTACCTCAACTGCCTGTCAAATCTGTCTTCACCCCGGTCACATTGGCATAAATATAATACATATAGGCATATATATGACTCTCCAGATTGGACATGCTGAATATTTTGCATTCTATTGAGATCGCTACTGTTTGATATGCAATATGCAGGGATTCTGGCTGAACTCTGGATGAGCTTGAGTGCTTTTGTTTGGGAAAGGGGGCTCTGTGACTTTAGGTCAGTGGGAACAAGATATTGATAGGGGCACTGGGGTTTTGACAATTTCTGCAGCTGAGCATGACTTTAGTTTGATTGTGTATGAGTAAGTGCATTTGGGGCTAGATCAAGGAACCTGGCTTTTGTACAGGAAATGGAGATGTATTGGTCCTAATGGTAATTGAAAACATGAGGGAAGTCTCTGATGGCAACACACTCCCTGAAGAATGTTCAGCTTCCACTAACTGGTATGCTCAATTCATTCTCGAATGACAGTCCTAAGGCCAAACACATAAAACTCATGAAAGCCTTGTGTTTAAACACGTTTATACAATAGTTAGTTCTGGTCCTCAAATTTGATTCTCCAAGCACTGATATAGAGTGCTGCAGTGATGACATATTTTTGTAGGCCAACACGGAAGTTACATCACCCTGGTTCCCTCCACAGAAACCCAATAGGTTTTTTTTCATTGGCTTTTGGATTTTTGCACAAAATAAGCTCTGTTACCAGTAGAAGTTTATGATTCTTATGTATTATGGATCTTCACAAAAGAACACAACTTTTATCAATTTTGAAGCCTAAATACAAATGGCAGTTGTACAAATCTAAGACTATAAATGAACTGCATTCTAGTCACATGACTAGTAGGACTATTAAGCTTCTGGCAACTTTTTTTATTTAAAAAATATTTTCTATGAAAGTTTGAGTTAGTAGCCTAGTCTGAGCACGATTATACATAATGAAGCTGTTTGGCGTTATAATGGCATTAAGGGAATTTGCGATAGTTTTTCTTTCCTATTGTGATATCCGAGTGAATCAGCTGATCGAACAAGAAAAAATGTAGGACGGGACTTGATTTTGTCCATTGGTATATAATTTGGATCATTGGATGGTTGTGGTTTACTATTGCTGTGATCTCATGTGAGTCACAGGGCTGCGTCTGAAATCGTATACTCTCTTGAGTAGCTACTTATTTTGAATAAGTCGGCTAGCTAATTTCTTCATGACCACTAGAAAAGTATGTTCTATATAGTATGAATGTGTGCCTTATGAATGTAATCTGGACATACTACATTTGGCATGTTGTCAATATCATGTGACCTACTGTACCAGCGTCAGTTTCATCGCCTCACCGCCTTTGACAAATCCTCTCCCGTGGCCTCATGGGATAGTAAAGTGTCCATCATATGCACAGTTCATAATCTCGCCAGAAGTAGTAGGCCTAGATCATCCGGGGAATTTTTGTCTTCTCTTTTATGAGTACTGTGAATTCAGACTTATTTTGTCACATACTGTTTTTCGCCTACTATAGTGTGCGATTTCGGATGCAGCTGTTGTCGCCATCTCTGTTCGAAATCTGCAATTGCAGTCATTTGCGGAAATTATCAACTTTACGTGAGTTGTAGTTCGACACCGCACAGCGCGGATGAGCACAATGTTTGAGGAGAGTGTGCAGCTGTCAATCACCGCGCCGGTGTCGATACTGGCATCATTCTCTGCTGGCATTCAGAATCACAGATTGTTCTTTTTATGACCAATATAATAATTTTCACCGGGAAATGTCATCTGAACAAGTAAGTAACATCCACTTTTGTTCTGGTTCTGACATTGCAGTAAATCGCGCTGATTAAATCTAAAAATCGCTTATCGCAAAACCGTGAAAATTATACATTGTTCTCAAATTGTTAATGTTAACAACGTCAGCATTGCATGACTACATGTAATGTCCTTCCGATATGTATCCTTGTTTTCGCATGGGCCGGTTGCTTTTTCTGTAGCCACTCCGAAGTCCGAACGAAGTCTTTTCCATTTTACAACGGGTGAATCTGTTGTCACTGGTGATTGTCGTTTGAACCTTTCTGGATCCGCCATCAAATTGATAAGTTTAATTATATCAAGTGCTGTGAGAAAAGGCTATAAATCTCCACCTCCAGCATCCTCACACGCAATATAGCCTACTAGCCGAGACTCTTTTTTATGTGTACAGATGTGACGTAATGACGCAAAGACATGCTCGAATCTCCCACGGAAATCCACCAGTACCACTGGAATTAAAAACATTATTACAAGCTTACCGTTTTGAATCAAGCTACGGCAAGCAGAGAGTGTTGAACACTGGCTGGTTATGTATTTTCTCAAATATGTATTTTGGATCATTTTTAACCCAAAAAAAGCTAAGGACTGCAGCTTTAAGAATGTTCCCAATACTTATTAATTAGTGGTCACGTTTTATTAATTAAAATGAGGGAACAAATTAGTTCAACATGGCCGCGCGCTTTGACTCGGATGCATTTCCGTACACAATCGTGCTGTTGTCTTAAAATATACACAGAAGAGCAACTCTCTTGCTTGTGTGAAATTGCTTAATTGTTCCTTTAAATGATTAGTACACTTAAGAATTTAAATTCACAGATAATTTACTCACCCCCACATCATCCAATTCAGTCGAAAATAAATTAATGTTTTTGAGGAAAACATTCCTGGATTTTTCTTCATATAGTGGACTTAAATGGGAACCAACGGGTTGAAGGTCCAAATTGCAGTTTCAGTTCAGCTACACGATCCCAGACGAGGAATACGGGTCTAATCTAGCGAAACGATCGGTCATTCTTGCACTAGCTGTGTGATATCTGATGTGCCACACATTACGTAATCACGTTGAAAGGTCACGCCTGACGTAGACAGAAGTACCGACCACTCTTTACAAAGTGAACGTGCAAAGTCAAACGCCCTTTACAAAATAAATAAATAAAAGGTAAAACAACGATGTCGGACGATTTGATGGAGTTAGTCGCCCTACCAGAGGTGGACAAAGTACCTACACAACTTCCTTACTTGAGCGAAAGTACAGATAGGCCTACTACTTGTCAAATATTACTCCGTTACAAGTTAAAGTTGTAAAGACCGATTTTTACTTAAGTATGTCAATGCATTGTTTTATTATTGCTGCATTGTTGTATGAATACTTACAGTAGCCTACCTTGCCTCTGAATTTATGCATGCCTACCCTCATATCAATATCAAATTTATTTCTAGAACACAGTTCCAGTAGGATTGAATGTGAGATTGAATAAGTGCACTCAATAACGTCCACAATGGTTTCAGACACCCAAATGGCTGTTCCCTCAAATAGTGCCCTATTTAAACTTTTTTGGCTTTGACGTCAACACCCGACTTTCATTCCCAACCAAAATGCAACCCCTGCAATCAAAATCATGCCCTGACTGACGTTACTGCTTTCTATCAATCAATAATAATCAATAAACCTTTTGTCTTTCATTATCCTACACAGCTGTCTCTTACTAATCAGTGCCACCAAGCCCAGCAGGGGTCTCTCCAAGCGGCCAAGGAGTTGTAAAGAGCGCTGTCCACCCTGCTCTGGGTCTCAGCATCTCAAACTCACTGCAGATGTGGACAGCTGCAAGGTCAGGACTGGAAATGAAAGAACAAATTCAGAACAGAGGTAAGGGAGTCCATTGGTGGTTAGGAAAAAGGGACACATCCTCCATAGTAAGGTCAGGGTTGTCCAGAGAGCATGTGGCCTCTTTAAACACATCAGAGATGTGAATGTGCATGAGCGTAACGCACATGAGAGACATATGCAAGTACATCCATACACTTTGGCTATTTGCCCTCCTTGAAGCCTTTATTTATCTTACCTTTCTCCTGACCGAGTAGTGCAAGCAAGATCTTTGTAAATGTTAAAATTTGAAACGGCTAAAGGGACCTCTGAACTTGGACTGCTGTGTTTGTGGAGCTTGCTTGATTTTCTTTGACCTCTTGTCTCAGAGAATACCCGACTGGAAATTTCCTGTCCATAAATCATGTCGAGTTTCTTTCATGCTCAACATTAGATCGGATTTTTATAAAATGTTTGGCTAGAAAAAAAAATGTATCAAAGAATGTGTGTTTAAAACTTTGGGTTGTAATGCAATTCACAGTTCCTATTGCTTAAATTTGTTATTGTACAATGTTTTTTGATAGAATGAAATGAAATCATTGCAATTTTTCAGTTTTAGAACATGCTCATTTCAATTCTTTTTACAGACAATTGATAATGATAATTTGAGTAACAACATTTTATTTAAAATTATAGTTTAAACGCAATCATAAAATGTGTGTTCTTTCTGCAGGAGACAGCTCTGATAAATTCCTAAATTTACATTTAAAGCTGCAGTCCGGCATTTTTCCTCTTTGTCGCCATCTCGGTTTGAAATCTGTAATTGCAGTTATTCGCGGAATTATTAACTTTGCGTGAGTTGCACATCGGCATGAAACAGTGCGGATGAACACAATGTTTTGAGACTGCGAGTCTGTCAGTCACCGCGCCGATGTGGAAACTGGCATTCAGAATCACACATTCTACTTTTGGAAGTAGGCCTACAGTATGACCATGACAACATACGAATTTTCATCGGAAAATGTCATCTGAACAAGTAACATCCACATCAACTAAGGGGGAAAGCCTTGCAGTAAATCGTGCTGATTAAATATAACGATCGCGTCAAACCTTTCAAATTATACTTTGTTCTCAAATTATCAACATCAGCATTGTGACTACATTTAATGTGTATTATGATTACCCTGTAGTTCAGTTTCTATTTCTGTGCAGTCTAATTTCTAATTGTCATACCAATAAATTAATGTTTCTTTACTGGTTTTCTTTGAGAAAAAAGAAAAGAAAAAAAAACACGTATCTGTAATCCGATGCATATTTAAAACTATATATAATTTCGGAGGAGGCCGGTTTGGTTTGCTTGGAGTAGAGGTGAATTGCTCCCTCTCATAGCTAGCACAAAATATTTAGCTGCTACCATAATAGCTAAACGAATAAAGACAGGAAACTCCGTAACTGTGTGAATTAAGCGAACAAGTGTGCTACTGTTACACGATTGAACTATTGAAATGTCTTACCTGTCCTAAAAGAAAAAAAAGCCGTCTCTGCGTCCGTTTTGAACCGATGTTTATCCTTATTTGCGCGTGGGCCAGTTGCAGTCTCTTTTTTCTCTACCCCCTCCGAAGTCCGAATTATTTGGGGTTTTACAAGTGAAGTGGTGAATGTCCAGTTGTCACTGGTGATTGTCGTTTGAACCTTTCTGGATCCGCCATAAGTTTAATTATTTAATGCTGTGAGAAAAGGCTAAAAATGTCCACCTCCAACATCCTCACGCAATATAGCCGACTAGCCGGGCGCCTTCTTTATGTGTACAGATGTGACGTAATGACGCAAAGACATGCTCGAATTTCCCGCGGAAATCCACCAGTACCACTGGAATTAAAATCATTATTACAAGCTAACTGTTTTGAATCGGGCAAAAGCAAGCAGATATTTTTTAACACTGGCTGGTTATGTTTTTTTTTTTTTATTATTATTTGGGATAATTTTTAACCCAAAAAAGTTACGGACAGCAGCTTTAATGTTAATGTCTTCTGCAACAATTTCGACAAGTTTTCAGATTCCCAAGCGTGTAGAACTGCATCTGTTGGGAAGCTTGAACGCTGAGCTTCCAGTCTATGCTATATCCACTGTGTTTGCACTGCGCAGATCTAAAATATTTTGAAACCTAATTTCCTGTTTCTTGCTTGAATCCTTTCTGCTGCCATGCCAACATTCGCCTCAGGCTCCCCAGCACTTACATCCCATCATATTGGTGGAAAAGTTGGCTGCCAATTTGTTTGAGTTAATGGGTGATAGTTGATGAAAACACTCTCTGAAGTCCTGCTAGAGTTGGCTTGCGGAGGAGGAATGACAAGCTGCCTTTGTGTCTGAGAGTTTAGAAGTTTAGTGTTTAAAAACTTCAGCAGCGCTCGCTGCATCAGCGTGTTGATTTATTTCTTATTTGTGTGTTTCAGGGTTGGTTCACTCAGTATAAATAAACCTAAAGAGTGAAATGATGGCTTATGCATATCCTGGTCATGAAACAAAGCTTATTTTTGATTAAGTGCTCTCAAATGTTCATTAGCTGAGATTCAAAGGCTCATTCAGAAAGGTTACAGTGTGTTGAAATTATGTGGGTCATTACATTAGAGCTCAGTATATAAATCTTAACACCACCCTTGATGAACATGTGTTTGTTGATCTTAACAATGTTGTTATTAAGTTGTTGTTTTTTTAATGTGCATTGCTGATTAAAAGTTTGGGATCAGGATTTTTTATATATATATAAATTAATACTGTATTTAGCAAGGATGCATTAAATTGAAGACATTTATAATGTTACAAAATATTTCATTTCAAATAAATGCTATTCTTTTTCTATTCATCAAAGAATGTAATGGTTTCCACAAAAATATTAAGCAACACAACTTATTTCAACACTGATAATGTTTCTTGAGCAGCAAATCAGCATATTAGAATCATTTCTGAAGGATCATGTGACACTGAAGACTGGAGTAATGTTGCTGAAAATACAGCTTTACCATCAAACGAATAAATTACATTTTTTAAATATATTCACATTTAAACAAAAAAATTGTACCGACCCCAAACATTTGACAGGTAGTGTATTTCAATGAGAGTGTTTCTCACCCAGTGTTGTCAGCACTTCTAGAGCCGATGCTAAATATAATCAGAATATAGTCCGTTTTCAATTTTTGAATCTCGTCAATCCCAAATAATTAAATAATACAGTCTTTCTTCGCTAATATACCATATTTGCTTCTTCTCAATGTGCCATGACAAATTGATTTGACATTTGTCCTTAGGCATCGTTTCGGGAAAGAAATATGACTTTATGGATTTGGCCTAAATGTGTCTTTTGCCTTGACATACTACTAATGTATTCAGTCTTAGAAACACAATTATCATATTTTCATTGATGGGCTCCCTCCATCTTTTGCAGCCCATGTGTTTTCTATCAGAGCCCCTCATTGTGACAGCACAGAGAAATTCCTCATATCGTGACTAATGGTCATTATTACGGTTTCAGGAAATTTTATTAGATATTTATAGGCAGCGCTGTGAAGTTGGACCTTTGTGTCAACAGACTTTTTCAATGTTCCAATACACACATAACTTGTTCCCTCACCCAAATCCACATCAACTGTCTCACATCTCTGTTCGTGTTACATGGTTCTTTCCTGAAACCATAGGGCTCTGATTTCAGAACCAGGCCTTGCTGATAAAATCAGAATTAGACAAATAAGGGAAAATTGGATTAGCGTTGCAATCTGCACAGTCATCTTACATCTGTGTTAGGGAAAAGCTGAATCAGACCAACACCATACTCCTATCACGGCCTATGATCGCAGTTCTCCATGAGGACCTGCAATAAGGCCCTGCCATTGGCCCATCACTCAATAACTGGGCTAACGGCCTAACACTTCCCATTAATAAATGACTACTTCTCCTGGCCTCTCGCTCCTTCAGAGGTGATATTCATCACTGCTCTTAATTTTGTTTATCTTTTCATGCTCTCTCCCCTCAGCGATGGCCATCAATTAGCCTCTCTGGCCTTCATCTTCACGGCTTCAGCCCGTCGGACGGCAGGGTCAAGGGGTTAATATAAGAATGAGCCTAATTTCCAAACAGCTTTAAGTCCCATGAGGTCTCTGGAATGAAGGGGTGGTGCTTAAATGCTGCTCTCCAGGCCAAGATGACCAATATATTATGAACTAAGACAACCGAGACGATAGGGAAATGATCATTGTTGCTGTGTTTCAGCGTTGTAGTCGGGGATGTTGTTGGCCCTTTTGCTCTGCATTGCAGCAATGAGGTCAGAGAGTAGCAAAATACAAGTAAGACTCATCTCTGTAAGGGATCTGTTGTTTATAAGTTTCGAATTTGATCAGGCGTTGTCTTGGTAAAGTATATCATTTTTGGAGTGTTACTGCCAGTAGTAGGAACACATTTTAGAAGCTTTATCACCAGTTTTTAGTTTTCATTTATTTTATTTTATTTATTTAGCTATTTTTATTTATTTATTTATTTATTGCTGGCTCTCATTTAGTCTAATCTAATTATTGCAAATGTAGTAGTTTGCAAATGCCACAGTATTAAAATAAATGAGGGCTGAAGATTATTAAATAATTTGCATATCCTCATATTTTGGTTTTTCCAGTAAGAGACAATTTCAAGGCAGGTGTTTTACTTGTTTGTCTTTGTACTCATTAAAATAAAACTGCTAATGCAAAATTCATATATGAGCGTTTAAAAAAGTAAGCGATACGACGTGTAAATGAGACTATATGGCTGTTTTAACAGTAGTTCATCTTCATAGAGCAGCATTCCTCTGGATCTGCTTTTAATTTAGTGTGGTTCCTCTCCAGACAACTTGGAAAAGTGTGTAACATGAGACGTAAAAAGTCTGTGTGATAAATACAGAGGACTAACGCCGCTGGCCACGCATTAGTTATAGATTGTAGCTTTTGACACAGTATGTAAACGAAATGGGTTAAATAATTGGATTATAATAAATCATTAATAACTACTGGACATGTTTTGGTTTTTTTTCGCGCGGCGTAAGGGAAAGTTAGACACCTACACGTATATCTCTTAGGCTATATTTGTTTTAAGTTTTAAAGTCAGGACAGCTGCATCATTTAAGATGCAAGACATTTATTAATTTGAATTGCGGTTTACAAAATGTTTTGCACTTTGTTTTAAAGTAATGTCTAAGAAAACAAAACCGTGTTATAAGTCCACTTTTGCTAAGGGAGGCTATAAAAATTTAAACTCCAAATTAACTGATTTTTATAGTCACTCATGGACTTTTTAAGCTAAAGTTTGTTTTGTTTTTTCTTCAATGTGGGGCACATTCCGACTAATGTGGGTTTAGGCTATGTGATAGGTTGCACTGTTAGTTCTCATGCCATTGATTCTTTCCTTGCTGTGCTCGTTAGACAAAAAATAACGTGATGTTATGAGAAAATGTCCTGAAGCTGAAACAAATGTTGTGTAAGCTGTGCACATGTCCTATGTTTGTGATGCACACGATCATGGCATGTATTAAGGTTTCGGCACGAGGCCTTTTTACAAGAGGATCCTCGAGTCTGATCATAATAATTATCCTATAATGAACGCCAATTGATCCGTAATCGACATGTGATATGATCCTTGTTAACTTACAAATGATCCGTGCATAGCTGCTACAAAATGAAGTTGCTTTCATTAAACCTGTCCTGCGTGTTGCCAAAGGGGAACAAATTTAAATATTGTTTTAGCTAAATAAAACGAATTTGAATATTAATAGGCCTATTACATAGCCTACTGTGTTGATTCACCTTATTATACGTAGCCTACTATGCATTATGAATAAATAATAAATAAAAATAAATAAATTTGATCAAAAATATATCAGTCCAAATGTTTAAGAGTTTATGAGTTATTCTAACTTTATTCATTCATTCATTCATTCATTCATTCATTCATTCATTCATTCATTCATTCATTCATTCATTTATGTATTAGAGCAAATGTCATAGATGCTGGATTGCATAATGTTGCACGTGAAAGGTTTTTTTTGTAGGTTATTCCTAAATTCCTGAAATAATAATAATTAACCACAGTAATAATTTAGTTCCATTATTTACGACTTACTGCATAATATGCTCATATAACAAATGAAACTGTAGGCTACATTGTCCAAACTGTAAAATGTTTCACCTAAATTATGTAGCCTATATTGCTATCATGTTTAAAAATTATCTTACCGTATTATTAAAAATATCATTATTAGGCCTATATTAATGTTTAGATTCGGTGGTTGTTTCTAGGCCTACGGTTTTCACTTAATTCAACTTTCCATCTGTATTGGTTAATGCGATTGACAACCGACGACTCGCTTCAAACTTATAATGACAAGATGAAATATGTTTTGTGTTGTTTTCAATTTTTATGATCGTGTTGTTTTATTGTCAAATATTATTTGTTGCTGTCAGTGTGACCATCATGACCTGTATTTATTTCGATAATAAATGCAGAGCAAGTTTTGTCCTCCAAATAAATCTCACCACATTTTAATATTATAGCAATGACATGACTGTCATATTTCAATATAGGCTAAGTGCGTTTATTGTATTTTTTTCCTATGCAAACATTTACTGTTTTATCATTTCAGGGTAGATTATTATTTCTACTTTATTCAGTTCGCTTTACAATTTTACTTTTTATTGCCTACTTTTCGGGGAAAATATAGAGGTCAGGCGTAGACTTTTTATTACTGTAATTTTGTTTTAGTGCATAAATGTATTTCTTTATCCATATTCAGATTCTTCTTAAGCCCTGCTCGTGAAGAAAAACATGCTATGGAGGGTGATTAAAGCTTTTGTTTCTGGTAAACTATATGGGACTGGTTTTGTTACCCTGTATTCCTCAAATTTCATTTTTCAAAAAGACTCAAGGTTTCGATATGTGGCAGATTTATGGGCAGAGTAAAATAATAACAATAAAAGCAAAGCCTTGCGCTGGCACAGCTAGGGCAGCGAGCTGGGCTTCGAGGGAGAAATGGGATCTTGGGGAAAACTAATGATGAAGAAAGATCTCCTCAATCCAAGCTCCTTAATTAAATGCACGGAAAGAACGAGAGAGGCACTGCACATCTGGATTCAATCTGCGCCCCTTTGATGGCATCAAGTGTTCTTTTCCCAGACCTATAGGCTAGGAGGCTGACGGAGGCAGCATGGAGCCAGAACTCCTGTCATTGCGACACATGCAGAGCTCGATCCCCTCCTGTCGAGAGACTCTTTAAAAGCGCACGCAACGCTTCCTTCATCCTCTGCAAACCGATTCAAAAAGAACAACATTTTAGTGTCACATCATGGACTGAACGCACGATACCCAAGAGTTTTGCCAGTGTGTAACTTTGAACATTTTAAGTGTTCGTGTTAATATAGCTTAACATCAGTTAACAGCCTGTGATTTGAGGTTACAGACTATTTTATGCATGCAAAAAAGTGATTGTGATGAACACTAAGACATTTAGGCCTAAATCTGTTCAGTTCCAAGTGAAAAGGAACAAAGGGGGAAAATAATGATTTTCGAGATGATAAAAGGACGTTGGACCAAAAATTACGACAATGAAAAATAAATAAAATAATTTCAAGGTATTTTTTGACAAAATGTGCTCTTTCATAAAAAGGTCTAAACATTATTGATGTTTATGGGGGGGGAAACGCATGACAACAAAAATGGCGTCTGTTAGGCTACGCTATTGATTTGGATTAACAGGCCTCTATATGACAACAAAAACCTACTTCTTCTTCTTCTTCTTCTTCTTCTTCTTTTTAAAGAAATAATAAAACCAGAGGCCTGTCTAAATTTAATTAGACATTGTAGTCTTTGACTATATTTGACCCAAAATAAATATCAGTGACTTTTAATTCAGAAAGGTAGCCTATAGCCTACCATGGTCATCATTTGTAGGATATTTTTGTAAATCGCATTTTTGATGTATTTCTGAATAACTCGAATACTGTACCCGGACCACCCCCAAAAAACTATCATAACTATTTTAATTAATTTTATCATAACTATTTTAATTGACCGATTATTATTACGTTTTTCAGTGTGGATGTTAGGGGTTGAGAAAATAGATAGCCTTTTGCTTTGTTGAACGTTAGTAACGCCGACAAAAAAAAAAAACATTGACACGTAATTAGGACTTCTTGTATGTCTATCATCCCTCCCCAGGGCAAATGCTCGTGTATTTGGCTTGCAGGCTCCCCCCTCAGCGCCAGTCTGCGCCGTTTGAAGTACCGGAGAAAGGAGCTGAGAGAGGCTCGTCCGACCTCCTACTATTGGGCGTAAATCGTTCATCTGTGCCATCAAACATTTCTCGCCAGATTACTCCTTCCCTCACTCTCGGAATGAGAGGAGAAAGGCTCTGTTGCAAAAACTAAGAGGGAGTCGTCGGGTAGAAAAAGACGAAGACTTTGGAGTTCTATATTTGGAGATGTCTTTTGGTGATGCCTTTTTCCATAACGACGCATGATTGTCAAGTAAAAGAGCGATAATTACGCTCGTTTGGATCCATATGACATTGACCTACGGATGTAGAAATCAAAATCGATCTGTTTGTCGAATATAGAGTGATTGTGTGAAGTCAAGACTTAACCCATGTTGGTTAAAGGTAGATATCTTGGGTTTCGTCAGTTTGCGTCATGACTTCCAGCTATGCTCATGTAATGGACAGACAAGCCACGTTTCCTAACCGACTGGAGAGTCCGATCACCGCGAATCAGGATCATTTACAGGCTAAGAAGAACTTTTCCGTGAGCCACCTGTTGGATCTGGAGGAGGCGCGGGAGATGGTGGGAGCTCAAGCGGAGGAGAGCGCGGGGGAGGCGGGCAGGAGTATGCTGGAGTCTCCGGGACTGACCAGCGGCAGCGACACGACACAGCAGGAGAGTAAGTGCATGAGCAGAGCAAGATCCCAGAGATTCTTTCAATATTTAAACGTTATAACATTAAAGTATCAGGACGGATTCGTCCTAATTTAATAAGAATAATTAATGGCGATCAAGATTTCAACTTAAAAAAGGAAAGGAAAAAGAGCTTCACTGACATTAGCCAGCCAGCTAGGGTCTCCCAATTATTTAACAAGAGTAAATGATGAATTTGCACACGCTAATATTCTTTGGTATGCCTATAGCTTTCACACTATGACCTAATAGCCTAGATCGATGTGTTTAGCACCTTAGCGTGCCGAAAACGGCCCCGTTAGCAGATGAGTGACAATGAGTAGCCTACCGAAAGATGCGGGTCACTAGGCACCCATATTAGCGTTACAGAGGACACGAGTCCCACTCCCAACTCTGAATGCGTGCTTCATTTACTACCTGCGTTAAGTTAACAATTAATACATGAAATTAATAGTGTGTTGTGTTGTTGCTTTAAACAATAGGCTATACGTAAATAAAAAAAATAGCCTACAGCCAGGTGTAATAGTTTTCTTCGATAGATTCCATTAAGGTTTGTTAAAATAAAACAATATCAAAACAACTTTTTAAACTTTAAAAAGCAAAGTGATAATTTTGCTAACTTTTCATAGGCCTAGTGTAATTCTGCAGGTGTAAAACACTGTACAGTCATTTTACCAGTCGGACAGTTTCTATTTATTTAATATTTTCCCCCTAAATGAAGCCAACAGCAAGTGATCTCGGATCTGCAAATTCATAATAGGAAATAAAGGCCTACTAGATATTGTAAACCTTATAGAGCTATACGATTTAGATTTAAATAGTCCAAAGTTTCAATGAATTAGGCTAATTAGGCTACTTTAGCTACTGAATGAAAGTCAATAAATTGGTTAGACCGTTTACATTTTCCAAAGACTACTTGGGTAATATTATGTTTACCAAAACTGTTCGTTTAATTTGATACATTATGATTTATTAACATAAACCTTGTATATTTTTATGCTTCATATCCGTAAATTTAAACTTGAAACATTACGAAAATTATTAGGCCTCTAGACCCTCTTGCAAAAATTACAGTCTTGCTTGTTTTGCGAAAACTATATGCCCTAATGGGCTTCAACCAAGCCAAGAAAATTAAAACTAAACAATATTTCTAAACAATAATCATTTTAATAAATAAACGTAAATAAATATTAATAGTTGGGTGCGTGTAGGCTATTTCGTATGTCGGAGAAATAAAAGGCCTATATACTAGGCCTACCACACGATTTAAGACTCGAGGGCATTTAGGACTCGGCTATAGGCTAATTCCATAAATATACACGATAAATTCGAGATGATTTTCGTTGTCACCAAGCACACAGCTGTCACATGTAGAGCTGTTCATGCTCTGGGCCTAGTACTGATAACCTCTTCTTTCAACTTTCTTCTGACTTTACGGCCTTGTAGGAATTGGGGCGAATCAATTCGTCACCGGGGTATTTTCTCCCTCTCTGGGAAGTTTTATGGAGCGATTTAAGAACTGATTGATGTGGCCTATATCCAAACTAAGAGGAGTGAGTCTGAAACTGTTTCTCCCCGGACCAAAAAAAAAAGCCTATAGACATTATACTAATTGGCATTTTACTACTAGAAGAAGCCAGAATAATTTTAGAAAGAAAAGGCATAAGACAGAAGAAAATAGATTTCATCAAATACAACAAAATAAGTGGGAAACCGATACATGTAGTTTTATTTAATATTTTGGCTTATGTCATTCTATAAAACCTGATATTTTTTTATGTTCCATTTTTGTATGTGTAATATCATTTATATAAGATTATGCTAGACTGGATGACATACAAATATTACAACATATCAATTACTTTATTTAATAACATTTTCTTCCGTTAATAAAACCCCTAAAGTTATCCTCTAAAAAAAAAATTCCGCACTGTTTATAAAAAGCAAACATCAGAAACATTGTCAAAATCACATTTCTGAAAATATTTTATGTAATCATGAGGAAAAGTCAAGAAAAAATAATAATAATTGTGCAAATTTTTTCATAAATATGATTAGGGTCTGGGGTCATATTGACCCCCAAAAGAACATATGGGGTAAGTGGGTTTTATTAACCTAAAATGTCAGTTGATAATTTATAAAATTGGAGAAAAATTGCTGATTTTTAATAAATAAGGATCAGTGTTCTTGCTTACACACTCTTTAAGCTTTGATTGGGATACGGGTTTAGGAAGGATCATCATAAGTATAATTTGTATTAATTCTCCGACTGTCCATTAAACAGTTACAAACTTACAGTTTTTCTAAGAAATGTTTGTGACTTTTGACTGAATTTCCATTCGCTAGTTTGACTTAAGCGTAATCCTAAGAATTGAATATCCTTTTTCCAGGTTGTTAGGCCGTTTATTGAGTACAGACCTGCTTTAATGGGGATATTCATGTCATCCTTAAATCTGTGTGTGTGTGTGTGTGTGTGTGTGTGTGTGTGTGTGTGTGTGCAGATGAGCAACTCAACTCAGAGGAGAAGAAAAAGCGTAAACAGAGGCGGAATAGGACCACGTTCAACAGCAGCCAACTGCAGGCCTTAGAGAGAGTGTTTGAGAGGACGCACTACCCCGACGCTTTTGTTCGGGAGGATTTAGCACGCCGAGTCAACCTCACTGAAGCACGAGTGCAGGTTAGCCATGGTCTACAGAATGTAGTCGTGCTCACTGTCGTCACATCATGGGGATGCAGCAGTAGCACATCCTTGTATTTTACCTTCTCAAACTAAACACAATGCTCCATTATGATGATAAGGCTGCTCGTCACATTATGTATATGTCTAACTGAGCACCTTTCTTGATTTTCCAGGTGTGGTTTCAAAATCGGCGGGCCAAGTTTCGGCGAAACGAACGTGCAATGTTGGCCAGTAAAAATGCCTCGTTGCTCAAGTCTTTCTCAGGAGAAGTAACAGCCGTAGAGCAGCCCATTGTCCCACGACCCGCTCCCAGACCCAATGACTACCTGTCCTGGGGCAGCTCACCATCGTACAGGTTAGAAGTCCACCTCATTTTTTTTATTTTGGTTGTGCATAAGCTATACCAATATTCTGGGTTATGAAAGTGGACGGCATCTGCATAATGTTGTCCCTCATTTAACTAAAAATGTGAATGGAAGTAGTATACTTGTGAATAAATGTTTAAAATATTCAACTATCCGACCATTTCAAATGTATAACCATGCGATTTAAACATGAAATGTGTTAGAATGAGACCTGTGTGACCAGTTACATTTGACTCAAGGTCAAGGGTTCAATTCCCATGGAATGTATACAATGTAAATTTATACAATAATTGGTAGCACTTTACAGTAAGATTCCATTTGTTATTAGTTAACATGAACTAACAGTGAACAGTTGTATTTATTAACTAACGTTGACAAAGAATAGTAAATACTGTAACAAATGTACCGCTCCATGTTAGTTAATGCATTAACTAACGTTAACTAATGGGACCTCGTTGTTAAGTGTTACCCAATAATTGCTATGTCAGTAGCTTTGGATAAAAGCATAGATTTACTTCTGCGTAACTATTCTAAAAACTGTTTATACATGGAGCTGAATTCTGCAAATTCAACCTACAGAAATTACATCAGTGATACATACCCATCAATAAGAAAAGCAGTTTAAAGGATCATTTAGACAACTCTACAGCTTGAGTAAGAAGCATTTTTATGAAAGATTTCATACCCCTTTACATTTCTGTATTTTTTTTTTATTACTGTAAACATCCTTTTCAAACTAAGGGAGTGAAAACTATTAAAAGTATTAATTATTATTAATATACAATTATTGTCTTGAAATTAGAAATGTGGTGACACAAATGCTATCCATATAAAGCTTTTCATCAAAAACATATTAACCATTTTTATCAAAGTCAATTAAAATGAATAGAGACAGAACATGCATTTCTGATCGTTTTGAATTATCCATTATTAATGAAAAGTGTGAACTCTCATCCTGACAACCTGAATTCTCCCTTACAGCGCAATGGCAACGTATTCTCCATCATGCGCTAACAACAACACAGCCCAGGGCATGAATATGGCCAACAGTATCGCCAACCTGAGACTGAAGGCCAAAGAATACAGCCTGAACCAGGTACCCACCGTCAACTGAAGTGGACAGCAGGGCTGTCAGAGACTCTGAGCGATCCCAATGTCCCCACAAAACTGGCATATATGTTGTTTTCTGTCCTCCTATATGTGCTTTACTCTTATCCATCAATTCTACAAGGAAACGAGAACTTCTCCAAGGTACCGAGCTTTCCTGAACCAATGACTGTCATGTTCTGGGCATGTGGGAAAATGACATGTGGGAAAATTCAGTTTTGGAAAGCACAAAATGGAAACTTTTCTCTGTTCGCACTCACTGTGGCAGCGTGAGTGTGGTCATCCCGTATGAAGACTGTGGCTTACTATAGATTTCTTTCTCGAGACCACAGGGATTTGATGACCTCTGCGGAATCCATATACTACAATCTTGTGGACATCTGGGAAGTTTTTAGGATTTCTCCTTGGAACTCATAACTATGCACTGATGCCACAAATTGGGATTTGGATATTTTGATTATTTGGAACTGGCTGAAATTTGGCTACCTTATTAACGTACTCTAAAATCACTCTTCACTGTTTTCAGTTTAAAACATGCCAGGGTTATTTGTTCATTTTGGCATATTCAGAACTCTTGCCATATATGTAAGTAATGAATTTGGAGCCTTGTTGATTTTACCCATTTATATTGTCTAAACATATCTAAACATGTAATATTCCTTTTGCAATAAAGATGTCCAAGCAGTTTAATGGCATTGCGCTTCGGGGTTAGAGTGTCCTCAAATGTCTTTATGGCCTGCCAGAGAACACTTCAGCATTTGCAACAATTTGACCATGTTTTTTACCACAACTATGTTCAAGATTCACTAAGCATGTATATAGACTTTTCTTATTCTCTGGTTTGTTCTGTTGCTGGCAGCAGTTCCACGTATCAGACATCGATTCCTATTTCATTATGTACTTGAAGAGGTGTTTTAGAATAAAATTAGATGAAACGTACTCCCACTATTGGCCCATTGAATTACACCATTACGTAATAGAAGGAAAAGCAGGTGAAATCATCGGGAAACCCATGAGTAGTGAGAGTTAAAGAGTTAGTGTGTTTGTGGTCTCCTATGGATGGTTGTTACTCTTTCCTTCTCTCGGTGTGAACATCTATCTTTAAACTGTAAAATAACTCTTTGTCGGGACTCCTGGGGGTTTCGTGAGAAACAGTAGAAAGCGTTGCAGAAATCCCTGCGGCTCTTTTCCTCTCCGCCCGTTTCCAACTCTGTGCTTTTCTAGGGTAAACAAAAGCAAGGAAACTACAAAATGTAGCTAATCAAACTGGTCATTTACAATGTGACCCAAACACTTCTAGCACTGTTGTTCTTCCCCTGCCAGCTATCGTTCCATTAAAGTGCCTGTGTATTTGCTTTGGATTTGAAAGCGTTTTAAAGGTGGAAGAGAAAAATCAGCTGACAGGAGCGTTCTGAAAAACAGCCTATGCGTTTTACTACCTGATGATGGAGACTTTGGTGTTGCGTGGTGAACTTTGATTCCTTTAAGCAGTCTTCAGTTCATTTTTTGTTGAACAGGAATGTTTACTTTCAAAACAGTCTGTTTATGGCACAGGAAGCGATCGTTTGAGTTTAAGTGGCCTCGGGCTGTTTTTGAATGGCTGACACTGGCTTGTTTATGTACCTGATGGCTCCCTCGGTCTGCTGATTACATGTGACCTCAAGTGACCTTAGAGACAGTCAATTGGAGGAAGGGGGTGAGCTGGTGAGTTGTTTTTCTTTTCATCTGTCTCTTTCAGCTCTGTGAAAGAAATCTGTCAGCTGTCATCACTGTAATGTGCTCCAACAATTTGTTTACATCATGTTTTGCGGTATAAAATGAGATTCTCACACAGCATTGCTGAAAATCGTAGGTGTCCGTGCACTAAATTAGTGCACTTTATTTATTGTATCAGTTGATATTGGCTATTTTATTGTGCATGCTCATTTACTCAATTTTTACATATTGATTACCTTTGCTATTATCTAATGCTCACTTAAAAATTATATACACTGCTGTTCAAAAGTTTGGGTTCTGTGATTATTACTTTAGGATATTAATACTTTTATTCAGCAAGGATGCATTTCAAATGGGCAAAAGTGATAGTAAAATATTTCTATTTCAAATAAATGCTGTTCTTTTGCACTTTCTTTTCATCAAAGAATCCTGAAAAAAATGTCACTTTCCACAAAAATATTAAGCAGCACAACAGTTTTCAACACTGAAATGTTTCTTGAGCAGCAAATCAGCATATTAGAATGATTTCGGACGGATCATGTGACACTGAAGACTGTTTGAAAGTTATTGTATAAACAAAACAAACAAAAAATGTGATAAAGCTGTAGTGTTTAATGTAATCTTTTAGCAAATCTAATTATTTCTTTTTCATTTTGTACTTTTTGATGTTGTTGTTACGCCTATAAATTCACTTTTAGCATTTAAACAATTGATTTTTTTTTTTTTATTGTTATTATTTATTTAGACAAAAGAGTACAGAATGCAGGACTGGTCCCCCAAATTACTCTGCAGGCAGTAGAACGGTTTCAGTCAGATGAAGATATTCTTAATGAAATCTGAGAGATTTCTGACCCTCCATTAAACTACCAATTTGATACTTCAAAAAGTTCACGAAGAGATCGTAAAACAAATCGGTTACACTTTACAATAAGGTTCATTTATTAAACATTAGTTAATGTATTAACTAACATGAACTAACCATTTGTTACTGTATTTGTTAATGTTAGTTAATACAAATCCAGCTGTTCATTGTTTGTTCATGTTAGTTCACAGTGCATTAACTAATGTTAACAAGATTTGAATAAAGTATTAGTAAATGTTGAAATTAACATTAACAAAGATTAACAAATGCTGAAGAAATATTGTTCATTCTTAGTTAATGTTAACTAATGTAGTTAACTAATGAACCTTAAAGTGTTACCAACAAATCCATATGAATTGAGCGGTTTAGTCCAAATCTTCTGAAGAGACTCGATTGCTTTATTTGATGAACAGATTCAATTTAGGCTTTTATTCACATACAAACTTTGATCAGCGAACATAAACAGAAGCTCAACTGAACCTGCTTGACACGTGAGAATGAACCTCATTGGTTCTTCAGGAAGCTCAAACGTGCTGCGTAACAAGAATGAACCTCATTGGTTCTTCAGGAAGCTCAAACGTGCTGCGTAACACGAGAATGAACCTCATTGGTTCTTCAGGAAGCTCAAACGTGCTGCGTAACAAGAATGAACCTCATTGGTTCTTCAGGAAGCTCAAACGTGCTGCGTAACACGAGAATGAACCTCATTGGTTCTTCAGGAAGCTCAAACGTGCTGCGTAACACGAGAATGAACCTCATTGGTTCTTCAGGAAGCTCAAACGTGCTGCGTAACACGAGAATGAACCTCATTGGTTTTCGCACATCAAGCAAACATACTTGAGCTTCCTTTTACCACAACTGAAGTGTGAGTTGATGAATGTTTACATTAAATTCAATCTGTTCATCATATAAAGTGATCGTGTCTCTTCAGAAAATTTGGATTAAACTGCTCAATTCACATGGATTAGTTTTATGATCTCTTTATGAACTTTTTTTAAGCGTCAAAGTGTTGCATAGCTGTCATTGGAGGAACAGAAATCTCTCAGATTTGATCAAAAAGATCTTCATTTGTGTTCTGAAGATGAACGAAAGTCTTACGGGTTTGGAACGACATGACAGAATTTAAATTTTTGGGTGAATAAATAAATTGTTGCCTTAGGCTTTCCAAATAAATGTGGCAGCAGCTTCTTAAGAAGTCCAGATTAGGACCGAGTACATTCCCGATTGGTTGACCTCTCCCGAGTTAACAGTGATGGACAAGAACTGTTTCACAATGATCCGAGTTTGAGCATTTTCTTAAAGGATGCATCTATATTAAAATTCCAGTCATGATTCCATTTGTGATGCCTTTAATGTGGCTTCTCCCCACAAACTGGGCTCGTTCCATCCAATTTACAGCGGAATCTTCATGATCCAAGCAGTTCATGAGTCAAATACTTTCCAAATACAGCCATCCTCTTAGGATCTGCAATATACGGGGTGTGCACTTTGGAGAGGTAGCCATTTCCTATTTTGACGTTGTTGTTGTTTTTTTGACACTACCCTCTTTGAACCATTTATATCAAGCTCAATGGGCCTTGAAGGTTCCTTAATAAAGTAAGTCTCTGGTGGGAGGATTTTTAATGATGTATGCAGAAAGCTGGACGGATTCGTCACTGTTCTCGCGCCAACATCAACCAAACACCTAAGAATGAATTTATGACTAAAACATGCGTTCGGTTTATCCTACAATGTTCTCGGGTGGGCTGCTATGCTCGTATATGTTTGTTCACACTTTTGATTTCATAAGTAATGAAAAGTCTTTGCTCGTGTCCCAAGGAGAGTTGTTTGAGGAAGCCACAAGAAAAGAAAGAAAAAACAACTTTCATGTTGTCTCCTCTGAATGGGCGTCCATCTTACCTTTCACAGCCTGGGCTCGCTGACCCCAAGTGCTTCCAGATGTCGTCTATAGCTCTAACCTGAGCCCCAGCGGCCCTGATCATACGTCCACCCCACCCCCACATCCCTCTGCACCCTGCAGCCCACTGACAGAGCCTCCCCATGGATGGACAGCTCCACAGATGACAAGCGAGCAGCTCACCCCCATCAACCTCCACATCTGGAGCCCATTAGGAAGGAGACAGTCAGAAAGAGAGAGAGAGATTGGGGGGGGGGGGGGGGGGTTCAGTTTAACTAGTGTTGGCTGGAATTGCGGTTTGATCTCTCCTCAAGCCGTTACCTTTGAAAATGCCACTTTTCTTATGCATTATAGTCAACATTATTGTACTTTCTCTAGACAATCTTTGAGAAAATCAATACAATTACCATGCAAATAAAATAATTCTACTTATGACCACATGGGTTATGGCATCATGCCTAGACTTATACTGATAACATGCTACTTTTAATTCATCAAATACCAAACAGGTTCATCATCTTGGAAAAAAGTAGCTTGTTTCTTGAAGATGGCATTCCAGATTGTGGAAGATATGAGGTTTTGAATGTTGTTTTTTTCAGGGATGATGAATGCTGGAGATGAAATGCTCCAAAACACTGGTCACTTTCTCTCACACAGACAAATCAGCCCTGAAAATGACCATGATGATCTTTCCAGCATTGAAAAATATGCTCTGAGAGCCACAAAATAAGTCACTCCGGACCTGATGAGATTCGCTGGCCCAGCAATGGTCATGTCAGATCAATATGTTGTAGTTTAGTGCATATTAAAATTGAATTGTTTTTCTAAAGGTCTGTCCTCAAGCAACCTCTCCTTTCCTTAATGGAAGTGTTCCAAATTGCCTTCAGGAGAAGTTAGTTGAAATAGACATCTCTAGTTGATAATGCCCTCTGGAGCAGTTTAGACCCAGAACTCATTAAAGCAAACAATCCCAACATTGCTCGGCCAGTCTCTGTTCTCTCTGCTCTCTCCCAGAGGAGGAAACCTTCTGAACCGGCACCTCCCCGCATGGACCTATCTGACTCTCATTTCATCAGCATGACTGAACAGGGATGTGGCTCTCATGTTAGAGTCTGCCACGGTTCATTACTGATCACTCCCAGGTACAGACATTCAGGGCCAGTGAATGAGTGAGGTGAAACTATAAATATATTTTCCATATTGGTGGAAATATAGACTACATCTGACATTATTTATAGCTGTACGGGGCACACGGGCACTAAAAATGTCAATCTCTCTCCATTTTGGATCTTGTGTATCTGAAATAGTCGGATTAAATAATTGGAAAATTTTGAGAATGAACAGGTCAGTCAAATTCTTTAAAATAATTTACATTTAGAGACGTCAGCACTTAAAGCTGCAGTAGGGAGTTTTGAGAAAACGTTGACTTAGCCTTAAAATTTGAACAAGCACAACTTACAGGTCCCACCCCCTTGCTCTCTGCTGCGCTACAGCCCTCCCTCCACAGCTCGTCCTCCACAGCGGAGCCTGTCGTGAACTCGCAGGCTAGTAAACAGGGCCACCGATGACAGCGGATAAAAAGTTATATGGCACATTCACTAATAGGGACTAAACGTCAACAATATGCTTTACATTGACTATGGCCTGCCTATACTTTGACTACAAACTTGGTCCTCAAATCATTATGTATTTTGCAATAGCCTACATGTAACTTTATAACGTTGCACTCTTTCTATAAGTTATAAATAGCTAGTAAGATAACGTTAATATAACGGTAACTAACAATACAGTATGTAAGTAATTATTCTAGCGATATATAATGCTAGATAAGGTGTGCTAGTACATTATTTCAGCAACATGACGAGCCAGTGAATTAGCAGGTTTCAATTGTTGCTTAGCAGAGTGCGTGACATTTTATCTACATGTTATGCGGCTAGAGTTTTGACACCGAGTCAATGGGCTCTGTAATTCTTTCTTTTTCGCTTGTTTATCATCATCAGTCTTTTTCCTTTTTCACTCGAGAATTGGCAGTTTAGGTTGTTTCTCCGTCATAAGCACAGCTGCAGCACGCCGGCAATCTTGAGTTTGAACGACTGTGCAAGAGAGGGGTGTGATCAGCGCGTACACGAGCGCGATTGACACTGCTAAGACATTCCTCCTGGCTCTGATTGGTTGTTTCTGACCGGGAGCGTGTATTTCTTGCAAATGGCAATAGGACCACTGGGAGGAGCCAGAGGAGCTTGATTTTTACACAGATTATCTGTCTCATATTCTACTGTCAGGACATAATGACAGTTTTAGCAAATACATTTTTTCAAAAGTTACCTACAGCAGCTTTAAGGCATCATCTGTTTAGCTGACGATGAGTATTATCCTGAGATTTCGTTTTAATGGTCAATGCGATGGTACTCTATTCAATGCGTCAAAGATTTTTATAGATTTATATATCTCTAGGCCTATATCATTCTAATTAGGTGTTAACCTATTGTAATTGCTATTTGAAAAAAACACACAACTAAAACGCATCGTGCAGCCCAAACCGTAAGGCCTAGAGACTTGAAACTCGGCCAGATGGTAGGCCGCACTTTTGGAGAGAACCTATCAGAGTATGACCCCGATTGGCCCAATTTCGATTTGGGCAAAAAAAAAAAAATGTTATGGCCAATTCTGTCCAAAACCTACTTTTGCGAACTAGTCCCTGGTTTTCCGCCCGATCGGAACCAAACCAGTCTAGGCCTATTCTCTGGACTCTCTAGATCAAAAATTATCGAAAAAAAGAAATTGAAATTTTGCAATTGGGTGGCTGTAACAGGGTCATTTAGAAAAGGGGCGTGGCAAAATACAGTCAAAAGCCTATAAATCATAAATAAAAACTCAGAACTTCACAAAAATTGATGATATGTGTTATAACATGGTGAAGAAGCATTCAAAGTTTCATGGAGATCGGACCATAGGTGGCGCTATAACTGTTAAAAAGCTTCAAAACAATGTATTTCCTATGGTAAATTGCCTGTATTGGCTGTAAATGGTGTTTTCCATCTATTATGTCAGTGGTTAAATTTATGCTAAATAAAACTTAATGTCTTTTAATGCTTTTGTGCTTAACGGCCTTAACTGCTTGAACACCGCTAAATGCTGCTATGCAGCTTTAATTTACATATTATAGTAGTAGCAGTATTATATTATAGATCATTACATTATTATATCATATAGGATATATATGTATACCTTAAATAATATGTTCTATTTTACATTGAGTGGGTCACCTAATGTTGGCCTCCTTAATTAGATGACATGACATGTCAAAACGGCTCACTTTATCTCTGTAACTGACATTTTCAATCACTACAATAATGGCTGACAATAAATAGTTTTCTAGACTGAAATTTGGCTGCATCTGAAAGCTTAAGCTTAAAATGCTGCCTTCGGAGGATGCATCCCAAGGTAGGAAGGCATGTCCAAATCTAGTGTTAGCTTCACTTCCTGTCTCCTGAGATACCTTCATCTAATCGGTGTTTGAAAGCAGCATAGGTCACTGCCTTTGATATCCCACAATTCTGTGCTTTCCAGTCTGTGACAGTTAAATAAAGATGGTGTCTGGAAGTTGAAGTTGGTGGTCAGTTTGTGTAACGTTTTTGACCAACATTTTCCACTTCTGATGTCATTTCTAGCTAGAAATGACTATTGTAATTAAATATTTGCTTAGTTATCACCAAAGCTCGCTCTATTTTGCTGTATGTAGATCATTAAACCATTACGCTGCCTCAGAATTCTGTCTGAAATCAGTTTCGTCAGGTACCTTCTTGCGCAAATGCTGAGTCGTCAAAGGCAGTGAAGCAACAAGTCACTGCCTAAGCTTTCGGACGTGTGATGCTGCATCCACAGCACTGGATGTAAGTCCAAGATGGTGCTATATGGGCCAGCACAGCATAAACAAAGAATGACTGACTGCACCTTTAAACATATTTGTAAACCATCCAACTGCTCTGTGGCATGTGGACCAATTGAAATACAGTATTCCTTTTCTTCTCTGTTGCTTTAAATGGCGACTCCCTCTTTCCCCAAGTGAAGGAAACAACACTACACTAAAACTCCAGGAGAAGGAAAACAGGTTATGGCGGAAGACGGCATGAGAGAGTTTTTCTAACAAAGTAGCCACACCATAAATCTGCAGCACGGGCTTATGGAAGGAAGTAGTGATATTATACATCTGTCCCAGAGGCTTTGCACCTTCCTCCCCAGGCTGATTAAGTGGACTCCTTCATAAAGGCTGCTATTGTGCTGCCTTATCATAACTCATCCGTATATTCAATACAATCAGCCCCCTGTTGCAGGTACAAAATTCCACTGATTTACACGCTTAATTACGGACCTCACTGGACCAAAAAACTTGTTGCAAAAGGGAATTCGGCAGAATATCACTTTGTCGAGTTTGTTTTGAAAAATGTATTGAAAACCAATGATTAGATTATGGAAAATTATTAAGTAGGCCCAGGATAATTAGCCTGATGTGCTATAACTCAAAAGCAACTGAGATATGATAAATCAATAATCATTCTCTCCTAGAATGTATCTACAGAACTGATTCATTTCAATTAGTTCAACTTATTTTAATGAATGATGCTGTGAAGGATATTCAGTGTATTGTATTGTATTGTTTAATAACATACAGTATATGTATGTGTGTGTGTGTTTATATATATATATATATATACACACACGGTTTACAAATATATCACTTTTTTGGTTAGAATTGTTTTTTTTTATTACTCTGTTGTTGTGTGATAATTACTACAGGTAAATACTACTTTAAAGGCAATAATACTTTTATTCACCAAGGATGCATAAACTGATCAAAGGTGACATTTGATCAAAATAAATACATTTACAATGTCACAAAAGTTATATATATCAAATACATGCTGTTCTTTGAACTTTCTATTCCTCAAAGAATCAACAAAATTATTAAGGAGTTTAGCATTGATAATGGTAATAAGAAATGTTTCTTGAGCATCAAATCAGCATATTAGAATGATTTCTGAAGACACTGAAGACTGAAGTAATGATGCTGAAAATTCCGCTTTGCCAACAAAGGAATAAATTACATTAGAAAATAAAAACAGAAAACAGTTATTTAAAATTGTAATATTTCACAATACAGTATACAATATTTTTGGTCAAATAAATGCAGCCTTGGTGAGCACAAGTCTTCTTTCAAAAACATAACCCTAACCATATAGGCTAAATTTTGAACTATATATATAATTTGCCACCTTAATATAGTTTCTATTTCTTATTAGTTCTGTACCTAATAATAGCAAATTGAGCTTTTTTAATGAATGAATTTCAAAGTAACTTTGATATGAAATCAATTTAAGGAGTCAGTCATACTAATGAGATATTTAATAATAGCATAACATCTTGTGCCGGTGTGTGTTCTCTCCAAACAGGGTCTGGTCAGGAGGCCGTGGAAAATCTGCCTTCAATTTCCTTCTGGCAGCACACTGACAGCACGCGGAAGTGAACCCTGAAGTTTAGTTATCCAATTACCAATTATGACTAATTGGAAGTGTGGCGAGAAGATTTCCATGATGCGAAATGCCATGATCAAACACTTTAGATCTGATTAGAGTGAATCAGTCAGCACTGATTTGCATCTTCTACTGTTTAGTTTTGCACAAGTTTCAGCATCTTTTACATATAACTTTGATATGGTGATTTTTTCCCATATTAAAATTAAAGTTTTTTCTTTTATGTTGAGAGGTATTCCCAGAGACTCTCTAAGCAGCAAAATAAATTATTAAAGGAAAGCTTCCCAAACTAGTATTCGTAGTATGCAAACGTATTTATGTCATATGTTGACTTGTAACAGACTCGCCATGATATCATAATTACAGGAAAATCTCTGACCACAGGTTATTGATGACTTACAGTTTTTGTTCACTTTTATCATATTCAGAAAGGAAGCAGTTAGAAAGCCTGTGTAAACAAAAAAAATGATGTGTAGAAATTGATCTGGTTGATCTAGTAAGACAAAAACAAAACAAAATAATGCCAGAGTCATCTGTTTTAAATCTGCTGGTAATTGAGTTGGATAGTATTTTAATGATGTTCACTTTCCCTTTCTCTTTCTCTCCTTGCTTTTTCCCACTCTCTTTTTCCCTTTCACTCTCTCTTTCTCTCATTTGGTTTTGATTAGGGTTGATCAGGATCTCTGACTGCCAGAATATTTCACAAACACACTGGTGGGCAACCGCGGCAAGCCCTACAACTGGATTCCAATGTGTGTTTTATTTACATGCTAGATTTACAACATTCCCTAATTCATTTTCCAGTCCTCCCTAATTAGGGATACAACCTTGGGTTCTCAAGCTCTTGAAGTATCAGATTGAGTAGTTTTCAGGAAGTGTAGAAATACATTGATGTACAGAAAAAAAACGTACGTAAGTATAATACAAAATTTCTCAAAAATGTGCTAGCAATTCATAATTTTGGGAAAGAATTCAAAATAAGAAAAAAGGTATTCATTAAAAACTTAATGGAATGCAATAAAAAAAGACTACAAACACAAATCTTACATTTGCCTCCAAAGGATGGAACACATTCAAAGGCTTTTCTTTTCCTGAGAACTTGTGTTAGTGTTCGTCTCAATCTAATTCAAGATTATGTTGCTTGCCACTGATGCTCTTAAGAAAAAACACATACACATGTAGCATTGCTCTATCCGCACAAACGCCGCCCATTTGCAACGCCTATCTAACGCAATCGTTGAATTAAATTGCAAAGATATAGTTGTACTCTTGACTCAGAGTGGAAAGAATTCCCTCCCTAAATCTGGAAACTTTGACTACAATATCAAGGGGAATAACTGAAAGACCGCTTAAAGGCTGGAGAGAGAAGGCGTGGGTTTTTGTTTTCCATCATCATGCTAGTCCACAGAATGACTAAAGAATTTGATCGGTTGGCTTGTCCGCCACAGCACAAAAGGGCAGGAAAGAGGTATGAGGGAACTATTGTTTTTCCCACACTACAAATGTTAACAAACACTCTTCCGTGCCTTTAACTGTCTGTCTGAACCATATGTGCCACATGGTTTTTGACACATTAAAACACCACCCACAAATGTGTACACATACAAATGCACAATGTTTAAGAGGTGTGGGTGCTTTGAATAGAGCCGGTCTAAATACAATTCCATCATTCTCGACTCCATACTCCAAGTTATAAATACAATTAACTCCGCATAGAAGTTTAAAGTTAAACTGAGTTAAGAAAAATGATGTTAGTGGTAGAGAGGGGTTCTGAATCGTTCTCTCGTGCTGTGCTGTTTGAATCTGGCCCTTGTAAGCCGTGCCGTGCGCTGCACATCAGCACTATTGGTTTTCAGCCAGTCCTCAGTAGGGATCGTTGAGGAATGCTGTGCATTTCCCCTCTTGAAGCCCAGCCTGGCTTTAGCCTCATGTCACATGATCAGCTCCTCATCAGCCTCACAAACTCCAGCCAATGACAAATTATCCAAAGTGGGGCAAATATTAACACACCGGAGTGAGCTGGTGACTTTTTTTTTTTTTTTTAACTATAAACAAGTGGGCCCCTTTTTTCCTTCTTTAATGTGCAGTTCAGTAGTTTTTTTTTGTCTCTTTTCTCAAATGATGCATCGAATTTAAAATCTACCTCTATAACAGTCCAGTTTGATGATAGGAAAACAGTCAACATAGCCATGTTCACATTCACAATGTTATCATGCAGTTCCCTTTCAATATCAGTCTCTTGACGTTGCGTCATCCTTTGATGCTATAGGGAAACACCTTTTCTCTAAGAAATGCAAAAGCCTGATTGGAATAACGGCATTGCACTGCAATGGCGTTTAAGTGCGCAAATTAGGGGCGGGAATGCCTCCTATATAACGTGGTGCTGAATGACATTTCCTCAGAATCTTTCTCCTTCAAAATGCAAGACAAGCCATTGATTCATCTCCAAAAGTGGATCACACTTCACTGATCCCCTTGAGTGTTCAAGTGGACCGAAGATGGCCATTTAACCTTGTTTTATCTGCGCGGGACCTATCGGGTGTTTTCTGCCTCGGCCACGCAAAAGTCGCCATTAAGGGTTCTAACTGCGATGCCATGAGGGCCAGGACTCGGATACACCTTGTGCGGAATGAGCATCTGGCCTCCAACCCGCTGCACCTCCCCTCAGCCACTCCTTCTGAGCCATGGAGGAAGAAGCATCACCCCAGGTTGGAGCACGATGTGTTCAATGGTGAGCTCCCACTCTGCCGATTCATCCTTGAGCGCGAGGACTCCCTGCCTTCGCATATCACTCATCATAGGCGATGCTCACTTCTTCAAAAGACAAACCTGGCTTCTTATGCTCCCCTCATGGTAGTGGAGCTGTAAGCCGAGCATGAGGATTATTGTAGGCATTGTAGCGGCTGAATGAGCAGCTTGAACAGTTTTGTTCTAATTCAGTTGTGTTGAGTTAAACGCAGAGATTCGCTGCTTCCATTCTTGTTCGCACGATTACAGCGGCTGAGTGCTGTGTTTAAACCAGGTCCGCTACTGCGCTGGTCAAAACAAGCCCCCAAAATGCTGGTGTTCAACTAGGTCCGGTAGTCTTCACTGCTGTGTTAACATCGAAAACTTATGTTGAGAGGTATGTTGCAATACAATTTGTTATGATAATTGTATCTTATGCAGTATTTCTACTGTGAGACTACTAATTTGTGCGCTTGAATGCCATTGGCCATTGCGGTGCAACAACGTTATTTCCAATCAGGCTTCAGTATTTCTTGGAGAAAGATGTTTTCCATAGGATGGCGCAAAGTCTCGATCCCTCGTTTCAGGGAGGTTATGTTAGTGACTGGAGACATTTTATACAACATCAAGTTCCAGTACTCGAATCGGATTAGCAGATTCTTTACATAATCTCGTTCTGCAGGTTGCATCATTATACCAGTAGGTGACGACAATGTCTTTATCCGATTCGTTCAGAAACACTCTTGCACGATTGTTGTTTCTGCTGCTGTACATTCTTATGGAACTATTGCATTACTGTCTAAAAGGCAAGTTACTTAATATCAACCACGTTTATTGAACTCTTGTGTAAAAGCAATTTCTGATGTTCCAAACATCAGTACTGAAAAGCTAGCCTAAATCACCTAGAGTTGTCAAACCAATCAAATGAGGTATGTTTGCGTGCCAGAGAATAATATGGTACTATACTTTGAAGAGACAATTATTATTATGTAAGTGCTCTGCAGAGATCTCTGTAGGCTTTACCGACTCCATAATAGAGATGATTTACGGCTATGTGGAGTGCATGTTTCTTGTCCACAGGCAGGTCATTTGAACAGCAGCTGTCTAAACACAACACACGTGGTGGGTGTGACCGATCCAGTGGCAGCATGCTCTCTCTTCCTCTCTCACACACTCTCTATGTCCCTCTATCTCTCCTTTTCGGTCTCTCACTCGTTTTTATCCATTTGCCACAGCCACAGTGAATAAAACACGTCGGTTCCAGCCAGCACTGACACTAAATCACATCAAAGATGTTAGATGACACCGATATGCCTGACCAAATCAAAACTTCTCTTGTTGAATTGCTACAGAGTTAGATATTATCCAAAGCTTAAAAAGACTTATTTCATTATACATTTGTCTAGTTATTCATGGACATATTCCAGTTAATTTCCCAATGTTTTTGTTTGTAACATATTTTAGCATTGAATGTTGAATTCTGGCTTCAATTTGTAACATATGGCACCAACATGGTCCAAAAAGATTCTCCACAAATCAACCATTGGAAATATGACCGTGTTAGTCATTGATAATCAAGCCTTGGGGCCTGAATCATGTTAAAGAAGGGGAATGAATACATGTCATTCTTGGAAAGCACCCCTAAAGTTCATGTTTTTCCCAGGCTCTGGTGGTTAGAGGTCCAGTATGCTGAGATAAAGGAGAGCTGCCTCACTCCATGACAACTGACGTGGCATTGACAACTTGTTTTCTACAGGGTCTGTCACTGCCAATCACTCTCTCATGAAAAGTGGAAATAATAATAATTATTATTAAATAAATATTCTGTATGTTTATATATATTTTTAATTTTCTATATATATTTATTTTACTTTTTTATTTGTAATTTTAATTAAATACATTTAATTAATAATAATTTCCACTTTTTTGCTAAATCGACTTTAATTTATAAAAAACTACTTTATACGTTTTTACAAGTTCTCTAATTCTCCCATAGTTAAATTCTCTTACATGTTGATGAGGACATCTGTTTCAATCATTACATGGAAGGGAGCCTATAGCCTATTGCATTTCACAGATTTCTGCATCCAAAATCACATTCTCTTGAGGAACTTATTTTGAAAAATTACTTCACGGCCGCTAAAAAAAGTATGTTCTATATAGTATAAATGTGTGTAGTATGAATGTAATCTGGACATACTACATTCACCATGTTTTCATTATCATGTGACTTACCAACTTCAGTTGCATCACTTCACTGCCATTGGCAAATTCTCTCCCGTGGACTCATGGGATAGTAAAGTGTCCATCTTATGCCCACTTCAGAATCTCGCTGGAAGAAGTAGGTGTGGTGCATTTTTAATAGATAAGATTAATGATATTACTAACCATAAAAATCGGATTTAAATAAAGCATCTTATGATAAACTTTTATAACACTTCCCGTTTTTTTGTCTGATGGTGACTAATTTTCCATTCTAGATCTAACAATAAACCAAAATAAATATTACTTCCTTTTATTCAGGATGTAACCATCAGACAAACTTTCGATATGATCTAACCATGTTTCTAACATCTAACCTTATTTAACATCTAACATTTCAACAGAATGTACTGTACGAAACCAATGCAAAACTTGTGACTTTGAGTGCGTGCGTTTGATAAATAACATAGTTTGGGAAATTAAACTAGACAGTCTAGGTTTGAAACCTTGTGATTATGAAGTAACGAAGAACCCATCAAATTGTCGGTAAATTATGTAATGTATCATGTCATTTTGCCATACCTTCCTATACTATAAAAACTGTTGTATCTGTGTTTTCGGTGGGATTCTCAATGGGATTTGTCTGAGATCCACCGGCCATGCTTATTGCTTCTTTTTGGGAGATTCTCTGAGAACTGCTCGAGAACTCCCAGCCGTAATAAAGATGCTGTAGTCGACTGGAGACTCGCTGAAATATAGTTAGGGAGCGGATGCTGTAGTCGACTGGAGACTCGCTGATGTGTGAACGTAGCTAACGTCAAATATATATAGATGCACTAGCATATAAGTTATACTAGTATAGTTAGTTTTAGGGACCCAAATCTAAAATAGTTAGGTTTGAGGAAAAATCCATAACATATGGTCATCCGGGTACTTTTTGCCTACTGTTTCATAGTGTTAATTCTGACTTTTGTCACATACTGTTTTTGCCTACTATATGGGATTAGGGAAGTATGCGATTTCGGACACAGATATATGGTTTCTTGAATTATGGTGAACCTCAGTTAAGTTGTAGTTGCCTTGCAGCCCAAACCAGTGCTGTTTTTACACATTGTGACACTTGCACAGTGACTTTTGGAAACCCTGAAAGTCTATGTTCCTTCTGGATCGGTACTTCATCCACACTGATTGTCTCTGGATGTAAAAACAAACATTTATAGCCTTGACAAATTAGCTTGATGGATGATAAACAGACACATTTTTAAAGTGCCAGATGATGTAATATGGTGAAAAAAATGTATATAACCATTTTTTTAAAATAGTAATAAAACATTGGAAACACTGAGTGAACTGATCGATATACAGCGGACAACAATAAATGAAGATGACAACTGTTAAATGTATTGCTGATGAAGTTTTATCATTCACCTCTTTTTCAACTCATTACATGGGTTCAACCAACACATCTAAATGTGAAGTCAAAGTTTGAGTTCTTCAATATTTGCCGTGCTGAAACGGAAAAATTCTGTTTATTTAAACTTTAAACAATGAAACGTTCCAATTATTTAAACTTTGAAATATTCTATTTATTTGAACTTGAAACTATGAAACATTCTAGTGACTGTTACTTAGTTTCTGAAAAGACAAACAAGTAATAAATCAGAGGTTTTATGCACCAAATGTTTGATCAGAAGAAATTGTAACATTGTCAAAAAAAAAAAAAAAAAAAAAAAAAAAAAAACAGAACAGGGAAAATAAACTCTGCAAAGTTTCCATCTGTTTTAGGCTGATTAGTTTCATTAATTTAGGCCTTTTGTTGTAAACTCCTTTCTTTTTTATTTATCGGGTCTACTTTATCCATTTTGATTTCATTCTAACCGTTGGATTGGTTATGTTTTTGTTCTTTAACAGATTTTTTTTTTCTTTTTACAGCAACAACAGGTTCTATTTCCTGTTGTTGTTTTCAATTAGGCTGTGGAGTCTTTAAATGTCCCTTACCATTTAAACCTGTCTGATACATTCTCCATGATGTTTTTAATCATCGTTAATGAGTATGTGCAGTAAATGTTTAAAACCTGCTAGATGTTTGATTGCTGCCAATATGGATGTGATTGTGGCCTCTGGGATTTCCCCAAATAAAAACCACCCCAGCATTATTATCTCTCTGTGGTTTCACCTCCTGGATTTTACCCTTCTCTTAACCAACAGAGAATTACTTGCCATCTGACTAAAAGGTTTTAAAATGTCATGTTTTAACAGGAGAGGGAAAAACAAGCCTGTTCTTGTCAGCTGTGAGAATATGCCGAACAATAATCTGCCAAGTGTCGTCTTTTAAATGAGACCAACCGTAAGTCTTTAGTCCAAAGGGTTCATGAATTACAAGCGTTTAAGTTTGGGTAGTGCATTTTCACATCAATTCTCAAAAAGGGGGGTGACAGTTAAGAGGTTAAGTGCTTAAATTCCAATAACACATGATCAAGAAGACACTATTATCCAAGGTGTGTGAGCCTTATTTAAAAGATTGAGAATATATACCTTATGATCCAGCCAACTCACTATCAAAACACCTTTATATTCTTTAGATGCATGATGTTATTTAGAATCATTGAGATACAACTAAAGTTTTCACTAATATTTTTGAATTAGTTTTTATTTGTCCATTTTTTTTTTTTGAAAGTTTTTGTCATTTTTATAAATTTTTAAAATGTCTATAGTTTTATTTATTTTATTTCCATTTAAGTTATTGTAGTACATCAAGGTAAACTACATGAAAAAGAGAAATATTGCATTGACAGTTTTTTCTTCTCAGCGTTTATTTAAAATAAAACTTTTTTTGAATTTAAAACATGGCCCAATTTACCTGAACTCACTCATATTTGCAGTGCACCTGGACAATGCATTCATTGATTAACATTTTTATTGTGTTCTCCTACTTGACGCCCATTTTGGACAGAGATCTGTCATTTCTACACAAGGTTGAAATCAGGATATGCCAGCTTTAATAAACAAGCAGTTCTGGCACCACCCAATGGCCATTAAGAGAAAGTTCAACCATCCCTGTCACAGGCATAAAGTGCAAAAGAATAATAAATACCGGAGAAAATCTACACTATACTTGACACAACTGAGTATAAGTATAAACTTATTTATAAACTCGCCTCAAATCACAATGTTGCCTCAGCTTCCAACATAATAAAAGAAATGTTCAGTGAACTTGGCTGAATAAGGCAAGAATAAAACCTCTATTTACCCTCAAATGACAGAATATCTTGAAAAGCAGGCAGGGTGAAAGGAAGAAAGCAGTGATTAATGGCATCATTAGTAGTTTACGTTAGAGAGTGTTCCCGATCTTCAAGGAGTAGTCTAGTATTATTTCACAAAGCATATTAGACATACACTGACCTGCAAGGCAATAGGCTATATGCAAATAAAGCAAGTGAAAAGAATGGCTTTCCTTTAGATTTAGTCTTCATTGCAAACAGATTTGTGCCTAATGAGTAGCAGATTAAGCCATGATTCTGGTCTGAATTAAACAGCAGGAGTTAAGAGCTGCGGGAGGCACAAACTAATGTATTTTGTATGTTCTACTGTTACTAGGGCTTTTAATAGCAGTTCTGCTGCGCATATAATGAAACCAGAATACTATACTTAAGGTTTCACTGATAGAACTCATAGAGACCACTCACACAGAACGCGTTTTTTCATGCCACTGTTCAATGTAAACACGCTCTAGACGTTGTGCATGCGTCTCGTGCCTGATGAGGCGTTCTCAAGTTAAAATAAGTTAAACGCGTTCTGTGTGAAACGGCCCATAATCTTCTTGTAAAGTCCGAAAAAATAGGCTGCATCTGCACTGACACGCAACTTTAACACAACAGTTATTGTTTAAAACTCCAAGAGAAAAGTCATTGCTGCTTATTGTGTGCTGTGCAGTAGTGTCACTGAAACAATCTATTGTTGCACAATAACATAATGGATCATTCACAGTGGTTTCTATAAATGCTGTTCCAATTAGTGATAATTGCTCCTTAATAGGATACAGCTGAACGTATGGTTTGGATATATTTCCTAGGCTTCAAATCAAAGATGTTACTAATAAATGTTTCGGTTGGATTTTCCCGTGGGCATTTGTGAGTTGTGTTGTACATGACAGGAGATGAATAGATCAGAGGTGTAACTGAAATGCTTTTCACATTAAAAAACAAATTAGCTTTGGATAACCAAAAATCTCATATCCTGCTAATTTTTGCAGCCATACACATTACCCACACTGTTTTATAAAGAGAAATGACATCAGGAAATGTGCTGAAGCACAACACACTAGCAAAAAAAATTTAAATACCTGAGAGGCGGGAACGAGACATTGCATAGCTACACTGCGGGAACTCCTCCCTTTTCCACTTTTGTTGAAATCTTATCGGCTAATGCAAGCTTGGAACAGCTGGCCAATTGTCGGGAAGTATGCATACTGACAGGCTCGCGGGCAGTATAAAATACATGGGCGGGACAATTGCGTCATAATCACGACTGAACGCTGCACAGCTGATCGAACAGCGAACACGACGGCTAATGCAATGTCTTGTTCCCGCCTCTCAGGGAACCAAGGTTACGATAGTAACCGGAGACGTTCCCTTTAGAGAGCAGTAACTCTACATTGCGTAGCTACGCTGCGGGAACTGTATGAAATCCCGCTGTGAGAGTAGTGAAGATAAGCCTGGGGAAAACAGGGCCAAGCTACACCAGCCACGGAAGAGACAGACAGTCAGCCAATAGCCGCGCCGCTAGAAGTGCTCGCATTTGATAGGCGGAACTAGATCAATGAGACATCATCCCCGACCCTATCAAAATTTGCATACAAACACAATGAATAGCGAAGGCTGCACTGATCCAGGGCAGACACAACACAATAAGCACTCGAGCATGAAAGTAAACACATTGTCAACACCGTTAGCGGTAACAGCTGTATTAAACACTAGTAGCTACACAGAGTCCACAGCATAGCGGTAACCACTGCGTACAACTAGAACAGTTCACAATACATGAGTAAGGAACTTAACTCACCGAAAGCACTTGAGACGCCACAGACGGTACATCCAGCTTGTAAAATCTGGAGAAGGTGTTCTGAGAAGACCAGCCAGCAGCAAAACATAAATCCTGGAAGACATACCTCTAGACCAGGCCCTCGAAGAGGTAACAGCCCTCGTCGAATGAGCTCATATGTTAGGAGGGAGAACCTTCCCCTGGCACGCGTAAGCCAGCGCGACAGTGTCCACAATCCAGAGAGAAAGTCTCTGTTTTGAGACGGTTGATGTCTTCCCCTTAGTACAGCAACCAAAGCACACGAAAAGCTGGCCCGACTGAAGGAAGGCTGTTTGTTACAGGGCAAACAGCGCTCTGAGCGTCAGCGTCAAGTGAGGATGACAGCTCAGCAGATAAGCGGGCAGAGAAACATCCTGTGCTTTAAAAGTGTAACGTTAGCGAGAGACTTGCGAGAGACTTAGGCACGTAGCCCCGTCTCGGCCAGAGAGTAACACTGCAGTCGCCGGGTCCGAAACAGATAATATCACTGTCCATGAGAACACGTGTAAGTCTCCAATGTGCTTAGCTGAAGCAAGGGCATGGAGCAGAGCCGTTTTTTTTTTTTTTCAGGGAGAGCTCCTTAATAGCAAACCAAGAGCTTGAAAGGCAGTAAAGAAAGAGCCATCAAAACAACAGCTAGATCCCACGGCAGCACTGAAGGACATAGCCTAATACCCTTGCTCCCCTGAGAATCTGACCACCAGAGCATGCCTTCCGATCGATTGCCCGTAATCGGGGAATGAAATAAAGCAGTAGCCGCCACATATTCCTTCAGTGTGGGCACACACATTATTTTCCAGTCTGTCCTGCAGAAGTGCCAAACATCCGACACGGGGGGTAATAGGTTACTGCAGCGGTGTATTCAGCAGCCAGTGAGCCGGTAATGCTACCCGCTCGCCTGCACACAACCGCCGTTTCTACGGCGACCCAGAGAAATCTCAAGGGTATAACGTCTGGTTATCCGGCTCACGCTGTTGGTGTCCTAAGTGTAGAGAATGTGCCCACATCTCAGTGTTCACCCCTACACACACAAGCACGATACCCCCCGTGTCTCTCACACTCACAGAGCCCACTCTCATAAAGCTGGCAAATGCCGCTCGAGTGTTAGATGTAGGAAATGTGCCCACAATTCTGTGCTCACGCCTACTCTCTGCCCGCTCTGTCACACGGCCATAACAGCCTCATATCGATCAGGTTATGAAATGTTCCTATGTGGGATCTTTCTTTGGTCCTCGAGGCCCTGAAAGCATATCCCTTTGAACCGTTAGATTCCGTGGATCTAAGTACCCATCACTCAAACCGTTTTTCTGACTGCTCTATCATCAGTCAAACGTGTGGGGGACTTACACGCGCTGTCTGTCAGCGCTGCGTGTCTTGAGTTTGGACCGAATGACTCTAAAGTCATCCTCAAACCTAGACATGGCTAGACATGGCATGTCCCTAAAGTGATTGGCACTCCGTTCAGAGCGCAGATCATTTCTCTATCGGCTCTGCCAGCATCCGATAGCGAGAGCGATGTTAATCTCCTCTGCCCGGTCAGGGCGCTGAGGGCTTACATTACGCGCTCCGCCTCTTTCAGGCGCTTGTAGCAGCTTTTCGTTTCGTTTGGTGGGCGCACCAAAGGTCTCGCCGCCTCGAAAACAAAGCCTGTCCAGATGGATAGTGGACGCTATCGCAGCTGCTTATGCGTCAAAAGGTCTGCAATGCCCTTTGGGCGTCAGGGCTCATTCCACTAGAGGCATGGCCTCGTCGTGGGCATGGTCCAGCGGAATTTCAATTCATGACATATGTGTGGTGGCAGGCTGGGCCTCCCCGTCCACCTTTGTTAGGTGCTATAACCTGGAAGTTCCCGCCCTGCAGGCTAAACTTCTCTCAGTATAAGAGAGATGTACGTTCTGTCCAGATCTGATCGTGCGCAGACCACTCTCACGTGACTTAGCTCTCCTGGTTGAGCTGCACTATATTGGATTAATACGCTATATGCTTATACGGACTGGCGACGCCGCTCTGTATTCCCTATGACTGCTTATGTACTTGTGCCAGCCTGCGTTGCTGGCCGCCTTATTCCCCGCTTATCTGGGATCCCCGGGATTCCCTGGGACTCATGAAGTGGATGCTTGGCGCACACGGCGTTGACAAAGGGTTCCCGTAGTGTAAGCTAACTTACGCAATACGAGAGAACTTCTCGTAAGAGAACGTATCGGTTACCTAATGTAACCTCGGTTCTAGAAGAGGGAACGATCATTGCGTAACCTGCCGTGCTCGCGCCACGAGCGACTTTCGCTTCAGTCGATGAAAACCAGGGAGACAGCCTCCGAGCCCCGCTTATATACGCTAAGCCACGCCCATTCTGGCAGGCTAAGACACGATGAGGGCGCGAGCACCCTTCATTGGACGTGACGTCACGCCGGGCTCAGTGGTATGCTGCTGCAGTTGCCGCAGGGCAGCCAATGAGCACGCTAGACAGCCTGCTCTAGGTCTGCTAGCTGCTGCACTGCGTTGACAATGAATACAAAATTAAGGATAATTTTTTGCTTCAATATCTCGAAAAGATGAATCTTTCCCGTAGCGTAAGCTAACTTACGCAATACTCATTCCCTCTTCTAGAGAGAACCGAGGTTACGTTAGGTAACCGATATGTTTTCTCCTATAATGCCTGATGAGTTTGGAGAACACCTGACAAGAGATCAGAGACCATTCCTCCATACAGAATCTCTCCAGATCCTTCAGATTCCCAGATCCATGTTGGTGCTTCTCTTCAGTTCACTCCACTCATCAGGTCAGGGAACTGTGACGGTCATGGCAGAAGCTTCATTTTATGCTCCGTAACACATTTTTGTGTTGATTTTGATGTTTGTTTTGGATCGTTGTCCTGATGGAAGATCCAACAACGGCCCATTATAAGATTTCTAGCAGAAGCCGTCAGGTTTTTATTTTTTATCTGTTGATATTTGATAGAATCCACAATGCCATGTATCTGAACAAGATGTCCAGGACCTCCACCAGAAAAATATGCCCACAACATTAAAGATCCAACGGTATATTAAATTGTACACATGGGGGACTTTTTATCCTTGTGTGCACCAAACCCATCTAGCGTGTTTGCTGCATTTGTTTCATCTGACCACAGAACCCTGTGCCTGTGTTTGATTTTTTATTTTTTTTGGTAGGCTTCTGTTCTGACCCCAAGACTAAACTAATCTCTGCAATTCTCCATCTGTGATCCTTGAAGAGTCTTTGGCCACTCAAACTTTCCTCCTCACCGTGCATTAAGACAATATAGACACACATCCTCTTCCTGGCAGATTCGTAACATCTTTAGTTGATAGGAACTTCTTAATTATTGCCCTGATGGTCAGAATGGGGATTTTCAATTCTTGCTCTATTTTCTTACAGCCACTTTCTGTTTTGTGATGCTCAACAATCTTTTGATGCACATCAGAACTATATTCTTTGGTTTTACTCATTGTGATAGATGATTAAGGGAATTTGGCCTTTGTGTTTCGTCATATTTAAACTCCTGTGAAACAAAAAGTCATAGCTAGACAATTTCATGTTCCTAGTCCTCCTGGTAAAAAAAGGTAAATATTAATGGGAATATACTTCAGAGATATTTTACTCGTAAAAAATTCTAGGGGTTCCAATAATTGTGGCCAAAAACATTTATTTCATAATGTGATTTCCCCCCCACTTTCAATTCTTTTAGCCTACTTCAATGAAAGGTTAGATTTTTGCACATTGTTTGAATGAAAGATCAAAAGGATAAACAATGCAGATTTATTTTTTACAGCCATTTTTGATCATATTTACCAGGGGTGCCATTAATTCTGACCACAACTGTATAAAATGCAACGCTAATCGACACAGCCTGTATAGAATTTTTATTTTTATATAAAATTATATCTTGTCTGTCTCACTCTGTTAAGAAGCAACATGCAACCACAGAAGCAAGTTATTTCAAACATGACTGACATGTATAGTGTTTTTTAAGCAAAACATGATATTAATCTCATACATTTTAGTGTTTAAAACTATGCTAAGCAAACATACTAGCTATCCCTGTTGCCAAGAGCGATTGTTTTATTACTAATTTTGAAAAGTAAGTCCACGTAAGATCATTTGAATGTTTTTTAAAGCTGCAGTCCGTAGCTTTTTTGGGTTAAAAATTATCCAAAATAAATTGAGAAAATACATAACCAGCCAGTGTTCAAAACTATCTGCTTGCCTTAGCTCGATTCAAAACGGTAAGCTTGTAATGTTTTTAATTCTAGTGCCTACTGGTGGGTTTCCGCGGGAAATTCGAGCATGTCTTTGCGTCATTACGTCACATCTGTACACATAAAGCCTGGAACACACCAAGCCGACACCGACGAACTAGCGCTGATGAAAGCCGACTGTGTTGTCGCCTCTCGTCGGGGTAAAAAGCTGCACTTGAACACACCGAGAGAACTACAGCCGACTGTCAGCTAGAATGCGCGTTCTGCGCCTGCGTGTAAATGAGACAACTGTCTATTTCTGCAGATATATTCTCTATATTCGTCATTCAAAAAGGGAAACCGACGCTGCCGGCTGCAGATACACATACCATAAACAAAGCAGTGCGTGCTTACCGTTTTGAATATCAATCCTGCTAAACACTTTCTTTATTTCACTCCGCTCGTGTTAATATTGAAATATTCGCCAAGGAACACTAAGGTAAGATGACGTAACATAAGAACAGACTTCTATCTGTAGAGTTTTAACTTCTTTGCTTGCTGTTTTGCTATTATTCTCGTGCATTGATTCTTTCACTAAGCTGAGCAGCCAATCAGAGTTCCCTCTTTCACCGACGGCCCGACGCCGATTCAACATGTCGAATCGGCCGAAACAAAGCCGACGAGGACCAATTTCAGCCGACGGCACGGAACCGTGCGGAACACACCGAGGAAACTCAGTCGGCCGACGCACAAAAACTGCCCGACGGCCGACCGTCGGCTTGGTGTGTTCCAGCCTTTAAGAAGGAGTCTCCGCTAGTATAGCCTTTTTATAGCCTTTTCCCACAGGTTGTAAAATGTTGTAAAACCCGTTATAAAATGCAAAAGACTTCGTTCGGACTTCAGAGTGGCTACAGAAAAAAAGAGACTGCAACCGGCCCATGCGAAAACAAGGATATCGGAAGGACATTAAATGTAGTCACGCTAGGCTGAAGTTGTTAACATTAACAATTTGAAAACAAAGTATAATTTGCACGGTTTTATGTGATATGATAAGCGATTGTTAGATTTAATCAGCGCGATTTACTGGAATGTCAGAACCAGAACAAAAGTGGATGTTACTTAAGCCCCGTTCACACCGCCAGCGACAAAGCGACACGATCCCATTAAAGCCCCGTTCACACTACACGCGACGCGATACCATTCATTTCAATGGTGAGCGGGCGACTTCCGGCGACACGCGCGACAGCGACCGTTGGCGACTAGATGGGGCGTGTCTAGCGACGCGACAAAGTTGAGAAATTTTTAACTTTATGCAAATGAAGAGCGATTTTCGCGAACGACAACCAATAGGAGTGGAGCGCACCTGATCCTTCTCCTCAGCCCCTGGGCCTGCAGTGATGGATGGCAAGAAAGCTGATTCGATGTCTTTTGGATGTCATACTAGTCAACCAGTAGTGGGAACGCCCACTAGCGACCTCATCGCCAGCGCCTGGCGACTTGCAGCGACAAAGTCGCGTGTAGTGTGAACGGGGCTTTATTTCAATGGAGCGCTGGCCACATCCGGCGACATGAGCGACAGTGACCGTTGGCGACAGAATGTGGGCGTGTCAAGCGACAAGCGACAAAAGTTGAGAATGTTCAACTTTATGCAAATGAGAAGCGATTTTTGCGAGCGACAACCAATAGGAAAGAAGACTTTCAGTGGAGCTCACGTCACCGTCTCGAGTGCAGGCAAGACAGAAGAGTTCGAGGGAGATTTCACTGTTTTATATGATTTGACTGTAACCACAAACATGGATATAATAAAATGACGAATGGAAAAGAAACTGTCGACAGTCTCAGTGAGTTTAATTCATATACATTTATAGTTCGAGTGTTGTAATTTTATGATGCATGTTTAGCACTGCTGCAGATCATTTTACAGTTTCCCCTGCATTATGTTGACTATTAGGGACAAGAAAATTGATTATTTGTCAAATTCGAATGACGTTTTAGTAATTTATGACAGAATGAGTGAGTTTAATTTGTTGATTGATCAATCGTTAATCTAGTAAATGATTTAATCCACTGAACACAGCTGTTGGGAGAGTGTTTTTATATTACCACAGCAGTTTCTTTTGAGCCTAATTCCTAGTCAAATTAAAATGATATAGTTGTATATGTCACTTCTGATGGTATTTTGTGTAGATATATGGCCAGACGTGCAGTCAACCAATAACATTAGAGCGACAGCACTACGAACGCCCAAAAGCGACTTCACAGTACAGAGAATAGCGACATGTAGCGACAAAATCGCTGGCGGTGTGAACGGGGCTTTCCTTGTTCAGATGACATTTTCCAGTGAAAATTATTATGTTGGTCATACTTCCAAAAAGAATAATCTGTGATTCTGAATGTCAGTATCCACACCGGTGTTGTGGCGAATTTCGACCCCTGATTATTACCCCCCTAGCATTGGTTTAGGATTAGTTGTGGGGGAGGGGTTAGGATTAGGGGCAGGGTTGGGATTAGGCAATCAGGTACTGACTTCAACGAGAGGGGTAATAATTTGGCAGGGGGCCGAAATTAGGCACAACACCGGCACGGTCACTGACAGCCGCACACTCTCCTCAAACATTGGATTCATCCACGCTGTGCCGTCCGTGTCGAAGTACAACTCACGTAAAGTTGATAATTCCGCGAATAACTGCAATTGCAGATTTCAAACAGAGATGGCAACAAAGAGGAAAAACTGCGGACTGCAGCTTTAAGAAGCGCAAAAGCAAATAATGGTAAGTGAGAGGACTGATCAGAAAAATGTGGGATTAAAATAGTATGAATAAAAAAGTGTCAGTAAAACAATAAAGTGAGGTACAGGTTAACGTTAAATAAAATGTTTTTTTTTTTTTTGTTCTACCGAAAATGTGCCGGGAGCCCCCTGTTGCTATAGTAACGAGCATCTGATTGACAGATATATAATCCAATCTCACTGTTGTTGCTTATGTTGAGGTCATTTCAGCTTCGTACAAAGTTTGCTTCATACATTTAGTTTACCTGCATTGTTAAATAGGGCAAGATTTACCATTAAACTGAACTGTGTAAATTTTTTACACTTACATTGTTTTTGCTCCGTCCATGCAATAACTGCGTCCTTGTATGAGTCGAGTTTTCTATTTACTTCAACTGCTCAGTGCTCTAGTAAAATCAATGATAGGCCTATGACCCATTTCAATTTAAAATCAGAATATGATCATAGTTCACTGCCTCACTTACATTCACTAAAATATTGAAACGTTAGCATACTGATTCAAAACCGTTCAACCGTCCAGTGATTGACTGTCAAGTGTCAAAGCGCCCCCCAGCTGAACTGGAAGTTTTGATTGGTTTTGCACCCGAGTCAGTACCTGTCTGTTATTGGCTGAAGCGCTTCAGATCTGTCTGTTATTGGCTGAAACGCAGGGTTCCATCGCAGTAGTTTAAAAAGGTGTATGTCAAATGTCAGCTCGCCTTATTGCTCCGTCGGCACCTTTGTCAAAGTAGGCTACTTGTACTTTCGGTGAAAAATAAATGGAGCGAAGTTGAATACTTTATTTTTTATTCAACTCAAGTAAAAGTACCACAATTTAATTATACTCAAGAAAGTAGAATAGAAAAATCTACTCAAGTACTGTAACGAAAGTAGGCTATTTGTAGTTACTCCACCTCTGCCAGTGCTGGAAAGATGTTCTTCTCTCATATTTAGGAAAAAAACAATGTACACACAGCGAGATCCTTTGTTGTCCATTTAAAGAAATGTATATCTTAAAAAGCAGTGGATCTGTAACCTATGTTCCCGCCACCTGTCCGTGCAAGCTCTGTCGCGTGCATCCACCGTTAACTGCCCTGTCAATCATCTTGTCACAGATAAAATCTTCCATTCAATCTAATTTAATTTCCTACCGTTTCGGAGAGAAATGTTGTAGCACGTTGGTCTGCCGGTCGTGGGTCTTTCATGCGGAGACTTTCCTCATTAGTTTGCAATTAATATAATGATGTATTTAAAAGTTAATGGCTAAACATATATTTTAACATTTACAAAAGTTCACATGCTGCTGCAGATGAAATATAATGTGGACAACATTGAATAAATACATTTTCGTCAGGTTAGATACTGATAATTAATCACTCAAACCCCTTTATCTAAACCTCTTTACATAACCGCCTAGACGTCCGTCCTCCGTCATCACATATGTCTGTCGTTTTTTAACACTTTTTACTCGTGTTTGTAGGCTAGTTCTAATCGAATCCTCGTTGTGTACTTTCTTTTACTGTCTATGGTTGTGAACTTGTGGGATATGGATCTGCACTTCGGATTCTGACCATAGACTGTAAAAAATAGATTCTGACCAGAAAAAGTAGACCATCAATCTTTGGAATACTCATTTCAACATACTATGATTTGGGACGTACTAATTCTATATGAATGAATGAATGAATGAATGAATGAATGGGGCATTTATATAGCGCTTTCATATGTACTACTGTACACCCAAAGCGCTTTACAATCATATCAGGGGTTCTCTCCTCAACCAGCACCAGTGTGCAGCATCCACTTGGATGATGCGACGGCAGCCACAGTACAACGGCGCCAGTGCGCTCACCACACACCAGCTATAGTTGTAGAGGAGAGAGAGTGATAGAGCCAATTCAGTGGATGGGGATTATTAGGAGGCCATGATTGGCATAGTATATTTGAATACTATTAGTATTTAGGACGGATAGTATGCGATTGGGACGCACGGGAAGTTTAAATATCACGTGATATTATTAACAGGTGACCACACCAGAGCATAGACAGTAAAAGAAAGCACCAGAGCCATAGAGAGAAGCCATCTCTTGGCTCTAGTCTGGACCACACCTACACCACTGGTGCACACTGCCATCTAGTGGTTGAACAATCATTACATTTGGCTCCTACAGTAAAAAAACAGCAATAATGTAAAATATTGTTACAATTTTAAAAAACTGTTTTCTATTTTAATACTATAAATTAATTTTATTACTATACAATTATAAACTATAATTTTCAAGATTCTTTAATGAATAGAACGTTAAAAAAACGTTTTTAGTAACATTAGTTAAATATGTCTAAACTATTTATTGCATCCTTGTAGAATAAAAGTATATTAGTTTCTTAACAGATCTGCAATATACAGTCTTTATTACTTGGTTTTGTTTTTGTACGTCCTATTAATTATCACTGACACTGTATATTTAAGAAATAAACACTTTTATTTAAAAGTCAATTTAAACAAGACGTCAAAGATAATAAAATACAAATATTGTCTTTTTATAAACATCCTGGTTTTGCTGATTCCTTTCCACTATAATAGAATACATTTAATTCATTTCAGCTACATCTGAGCGACAGCTTTTATGAGTTATTTTGAGTGTTTAAAGTCCCAAGCATCACGCAAAATCAGCTGACCAGATGTATGTTACATTCACTCACACTGACACTGCATTCCTGCTAATGAGTAACTACTTTTAAAGACAGGTTACAATGATACAGATATGTCTGTTCACAAAGAACATTTATTCTGTTCAGTAAATCATATGAACAGACACACATGTCAGACACAATTGTCTTACATATTAAAACCATAATTATACATATATATATAAAAATATACAAGAATGGTTATAGGGGAAAATGCACATCATTGGCTCTCTGGTCCCTAACAGCAAAACCCCACATATCTCACACCAGAACATGTGCCTTGAAATGACAACACATGGCTTTATATCCCTGATTTAAAAGACCAATTCTTCCCTTTTTCATGAATTCCCTTATGGAAAAGATAAATGGATTCCTTTTAAGTGTTATCTGGAATGATGCATCCATCATAAAATGTGCGCAGTCTTGCATTGGCCTTACATAAATAAATTCCCTTATTTTCATAGGTTTGATTTAAATAACTGAACTAAATTTATAATCATAAATAAAAACAATGCTGAAATAATAAACATGATATAATGTGCATAATAAAAAGTTAGTCCCTTTATAAAGTGTCAGTCTATAAAGACTGCTGGGTTAAGTGAGAACTAAGGAATAAGAAACCATGATAGAAAAGATGAGCGATATTAACTAATCACGTCTAAAAATGAACTCACCACATCCTTGTAGTGAACCTTTATTGTAGAAATGTGTCAAGATATGACCGCTCTATTGATTTAATTAGCAAATATTGTCAGTGTGAAAGATTATTCTGAACCAAAACCTGTTTTTAACTCTAACCTTCACGACTGTAAGTGTAAACCAGAATTCTCTGCATCAGAGCTGAAGAATCTCTGCGTCTGCTGCACGTTCAGTCGACTGAAGGCTGTTCAGAGCTCTCAGAGTCCTCTCTATCACTCCCCATAAGACCAGTCACCTCAGGCAGATCTACAAAACCAATACAAACATTAGATATTTCATGTAGAAGTTCATATACACCATTGTTCAAAAGATTGGGGTGAGTCAGTTACAAGAATTTAAAACTTCTATTCGGCAAGGGCGAATTAAACTGATCAAAATCGACAGTAAAAACATGTATAATGTTACAAAAGATTTCTATTTCAAATGAATGCTGTTCTTTTGAACTTTCTATTTATCAAATAATCCCCACCCAAAAAAAGATCATGTGACACTGTAATGATTTTGAAAATTCAGCGTCTGTGACGTCACCCATAGACATTCTGAAGAACGGTTTTGAGGTTGTTTATGGGGGGTATGGGCGGTGCCATCTTGGAAAATCTTACGATATTTCAAATACAAATGTTCAGAAAGGATACAGAGGTGGTATGATGTGTTGTGTCAGATCATGGTCGAGACGTCAAATTTCAGGAATTCCACTCGGCGCAGCCCGTTATAAGCTGTCAATTACGCGCTTATTTGTCATACATTTTATATCTAAATACGATCTAAACTACCGAGTTAGAAAAAAATTCACCCCCCTCACAGTTGTCAGGCACTCGGGACCTATCCAAAAATACAATAAAAGTCCATGGGACCAACATGTAAACATATAAATTTATGCTGTGAAAACGGACATTTTAACATGCGGTCTATGGATATTTGCTCCCTTTTGGGACCTCTCTCTAGCGGATTTTCGATGTATTGCAGTTTTTCGCACTTCCGGGTAGGCTTCATTTTTCAGATTAGAATGTTGCCGCTTGGCTTTGCCATCACAGGAATAAATTACATTTTAATATATATTACAATAGAAAACAATTATTTTAAATAGTAATACTATTTCACAATATTACTGTTGTTGCTTTATTGATCAAATTAATGCAGCCTTGGTGAGCATTACAGACTGCAAAATCCTTAAATTATTACAGACCCCAAACCTTTGAACGGTAGTGTATAAGTATGAAATCAACCTTTTATTATCTGCAAAAAAAAAAAAAAAATCACTTTAAAGGGGTCATATCATTTTTTTAATATGAAAACAAAATCCACTTATATAATATTTTAGCTTTTTATGAGCATTTTCCATCTTCACCTTCAAATACGAAAGGTTTGGCAAACTTTCCCAAATTTTATCATTAGTTCTTCTGGGGTTTGGAATGGATTTGCTTAGAATAACTGCATCAAAGCACTTGGTTATCAGAGAAAAACTGTTGGGAATAAATCCAATTTATATGAATTGACATTTCTTACAATCCTTTATCTCAAAAACAGGGAAAAAATCAAGGAAACCAGACCTCATGATATGACCCCTTTAATTTAAAGGTGGATGATTGATGTTTCTGATTGTATTTTGAGGAGAAAGTCATTTAGCTCAGATTCCTAATTGTTATTTCAGATGCTGACATGTGGCCCTCACCCTTAAAGTCTTTGCTGTTTATTGAACTGTTCTCATGATCTCGCTTAGATACTGAAATACAAAACAATGTGTCAGTCATGAGGTGAAGATGTTATTGAGTAACACTATTAAAAAGAGGAAGTGCATGTATGTAACAAGTAAGACAGACATAAATTATAGTTTAGTCGAGTTTCTTACAGTGCACAATCTTTATAGGCCAGATAAGGATCGCGGAGAGGCTCAGTGCTGCTAAAACGGCCACTCCACCAGTGACGATGACCATGATATAGTGGTAATACCACACGCAGGCCGGACAGCATACCATTGTGCTGAATGAGAGAAATCACACACAAACAATTTTTAATTAAATATATAATAATGAAATTTTACTCTAAAAATCAAATTAAGCCATTAAAACAGTCTTTCTTACTCACTTTACATTCTAGTATGCATTGATGCATTCAAGTGCACACTTACCGGCAGGGGTGTAGCACCTGAATGATCATGACTCCCAGACCATTAGCCACCTTGTCTGTGAAGCTCATAGCTCCATAAACAAAAGCCCCGCTTTGCTGTCAGGAGGAAAAGAAAAGTCATTTCAGAAACTCAAAAACTTCTCTGAAAACAAATTTTAGTTTCCTGCGACTATTTTAACACTTCTGAAACTAGTCCCTTTGAAGCACATGCCTTTTTCACTTCTGCAAACATCTGCTTTTCTTACTGGTTCAGTTTTGTTACAGTTAAAGTTGTTAGCGCTTTAATATACACTAAATAAAACAACTGCTTGAAGCGGTTGCTGTACGTTTTCAGTTCCTCAAGACTGATTAATATCAACACTTACTGTCTGATCTCCTATGAGTTCAGCCGTCATGGCAAGAGACATCACCAGGATGGTGCCAGACCCAACCCCTAGCAGGACCGCTGCCCCATACACCTTCTCTCCCATGTGTGTGTCCAGCAGCACCCAATAGGAGAACGCCAGAATCAGCAACAGTCCCAAAAAATAGGTCATCTAACAATAAGAAACAAGGAAACTTTAGTATAAATCATATTGTATAAACTTCCAGTACTGTACATGAAATTGTCTAGTGAATTGTTTTTCCTTTTATTAATTTTCAGATGATCCTTTGAAATTTGGATGGGTGAGAACAGAACAGTCTAGAGCAAGGTTCTCAACTGGGGGCCTCAAGATGAATTGATATGACTTATAATAAGACAAAACAAACATTAAATAATCTACACACAAAAAAACTAAACCAAGATTTCTTATTTTGATTCAACCCTTCTATATATTTTTTTTCTTCGAATCGAATTTCTTCGAGGGTTCGAATTGTCTAGAAAAACCTGGATATATGTAGTAGCTTAATTTTAGGTGTCATTTCCTGACCTGGAAAAGTCATATAAATTAATAACATTTTATAATACATTTTATATATACGTCAAGCTTAAAAATATTTTATCAGGTAAAAATTGTGATGATGATAGGAGAGTCATGTAAATACATTAGGTAATAAGAATAGAATCTATGAACGATATTCAGCACTGAAAACTGGTGGAATCTATACATTTTAATTATAATTATCTATGTTACTTATCTACACTCACCTAAAGGATTATTAGGAACACCATACTAATACTGTGTTTGACCCCCTTTCGCCTTCAGAACTGCCTTAATTCAACGTGGCATTGATTCAACAAGGTGCTGAAAGCATTCTTTAGAAATGTTGGCTCATATTAATAGGATAGCATCTTGCAGTTGATGGAGATTTGTGGGATGCACATCCAGGGCACGAAGCTCCCGTTCCACCACATCCCAAAGATGCTCTATTGGGTTGAGATCTGGTGACTGTGGGGGCCATTTTAGTACAGTGAACTCATTGTCATGTTCAAGAAACCAATTTGAAATGATTCGAGCTTTGTGACATGGTGCAGTATCCTGCTGGAAGTAGCCATCAGAGGATGGGTACATGGTGGCCATTAAGGGATGGACATGGTCAGAAACAATGCTCAGGTAGGCCGTGGCATTTAAACGATGCCCAATTGGCACTAAGGGCCCTAAAGTGTGCCAAGAAAACATCCCCCACACCATTACACCACCACCACCAGTCTGCACAGTGGTAACAAGGCATGATGGATCCATGTTCTCATTCTGTTTACGCCAAATTCTGACTCTACCCTCTGAATGTCTCAACAGAAATCGAGACTCATCAGACCAGGCAATATTTTTCCAAGTCTTTAACTGTCCAATTTTGGTGAGCTCTTGCAAATTGTAGCCTCTTTTTCCTATTTGTAGTGGAGATGAGTGGTACCCGGTGGGGTCTTCTGCTGTTGTAGCCCATCCGCCTCAAGGTTGTGCGTGTTGTGGCTTCACAAATGCTTTGCTGCATACCTCGGTTGTAACGAGTGATTATTTCAGTCAAAGTTGCTCTTCTATCAGCTTGAATCAGTCGGCCCATTCTCCTCTGACCTCTAGCATCAACAAGGCATTTTCGCCCACAGGACTGAACCCTAGAAATGGTTGTGTGTGAAAATCCCAGTAACTGAGTAGATTGTGAAATACTCAGACTGGCCTGTCTGGCACCAACAACCATGCCACGCTCAAAACTGCTTAAATCACCTTTCTTTCCCATTCTGACATTAAGGGGGCTTTTACACTGGGCTCGTTTGCTGCAGTCCGAGCCCGAGCGCGTTTGTTCCCGGCACCCCCGTAGCGTTGGTCTGGTTTCACACTCAACTTGATTCTATCGAACCCTAGTGCGTTTGCGTGCATATTACGTCATCGCAAACGTGCACGGCGCATGATAGAAAACAGAACATGGGGCAATATTATGGTTTTTTTTTATTAATTCGCTGCCATTATGCGCAGTTGAGTGAACAATACAGGTTTACTGTGCGTGTGTCACATAAGGTGGCCTTCTGCTGCTTGCAAACGGACTCTTTTGAGGAGACAGTGGATTTCCAAATTTGGTCCCCTGATTTCACGCGCAATGCACGAATACACTGCAGGCTCACTCTCGCTCGTATCCAAGGTAAAATCATCAACACTATCATCCCTTACAAGTGTTTTATTTAACTGAATACATCACAATAAGCTAAAACGCATGCGCAGGTTACTTTACTTCCTGAACAAGTGCGCACCCGAGTCCGTGCTGCTTTCACATTCACGCGAACCTCGGCACGGTTCGGGAGCAACCGAACTCAGACCACCTCCTCCAGGTAGTCTCGGGTTCGGTACCCCAGTGCCCACCCGGGTCCCATGACAGCGTTCACATTAGCGATTTTTCATGCGAACCGTGCCCCGTTCCGAACTAAACTGCCAGTGTGAAAGCCCCCTAAGTTTGGAGTTCAGGAGATTGTCTTGACCAGGACCACACCCCTAAATGCACTGAAGCAACTGCCATGTGATTGGTTGATTAGATAATTGCATTAATGAGAAATTGATCTGGTGTTCCTAATAATCCTTTAGGTGAGTGTATAGACATTAAGCCATGTTTTTCAAAGTCATATACTCTTCATAAATATTATTCAACTCTTCATAAATATCAGGGCTACTGGAATTAATCTGTAACGTTTTCATTTCCAAATGCTATATATTGTGGCAATTACAACAGCAGTTTATTAAGAATAGAAGGGAAGTATACTAAACTCTGGAATAGCCTGTCTGATAATGTTCGGGGCTCAGACTCACTCTCCCAGTTTAAATCTAGATTCAAGACATCTCTTTAGTTTAGCCAAACAATGCATCTCATATCCTTGTACTCCTGATATATATCAGACTATATCAGATCGAACCCACATGACTATCTATTGCTTGAAATGTTATGAACCGCAGCTATGTTAATTATTTTCAATTTTCTTTTGTCTCTACCTCTGGATGCCCAAGACAGGAAGTTTTCTAGCACTGATGCAAAATAAAAATAAAACAGCCAAGGATGCACATCAGGTGTGTATATGACGCTGCATTTGTGTATTTAAATTGGCACACCTCCAACTCAAAGTCTGGGCTCAAATAAAAATTTAACGTTTCCTCACTGGTAATTACAACTTTATGGTGGCATTCATGTGTGCTCAACTCATAAATATGATCACACGTACAGTATATGACACAGCAATACTGACTGGTATTGCTAATCACATTCAACAATGGGAAGAGTTATTAATGTTTTTCTTTTCCCATACGATCCACAGCCGGGTGTCCTGTCAGACTCATAACCGATTAGTGGTGTACACACTCCTTATATTTCAATCAAAAGACAGAAATGCACACTCATACTCACAGATTTGCCTATTAGCTTGCTGAGAGGTTTCATGATAAATGAGGAAGCAAAGCCACTCAGGAACATGACCAGTGGAATGGTGGCTATGTACTTCTGCAAGACAGAGGGTCAAACAGAGATTACTGTCTATTTTCTTCAATGCTTTTGTTGCTGATGCTAATCTGGGTGTAAAGTGAAGTATTACTATAATTGTCGTACCTTTGGCAGCAGTAGTGAGTAGGTGAGGTACATGGAAATATATGTTTGTGATAGGTTTACTATTAGTCTGGTGGACATATAAAGCACAGCCACCTGAATAGAGCAGGGTTTAGAGAAGATGTTAAAGTCAGTTATAACAGACAGTTACTAAATACTGTTTCCTGAAGATTTCACACCACTGTGATTAAGTGATAACATTGTGTTTCAACCCACTATTCAGATTATTCACAAAAGCTGGGAATTAAATGCCATGCCAGTGAAGAGTAACATGGGTACTGGCTACTAACCTGGTAGAATGATGGCTGTCTCAGCCAATGCTGCCACTGCAGTGGATTAGTGGGAGGGGCCACAGTGGCGTTGTGAAGAAGTGACTGGCGCTCACCAGAACTAGAGCCATCCTCCTCCTGACGGGGACGTGCGCCCTTCTCCCGTGTGCCCAGGTGAAACAGCACCGAGAACAGAGCCCCAATGCACACCACTACAAGACTTAAATTCTGTGTGTGAAAAGATATTTCTGCATTAAGCTTGTCAGAGGTCTTTTGTCCAGACCTACATTATGTAACCTGCTAGGTAAATGTCAACAGAAGCAAAGGCTGAAAAGACTGGTCCATAAAAATCAGCTGAAAAGCATAAACCGGTGATTACATTACTTTAACAACAATTTACTACTCATCTAGAGAAACATCTAAGGGAAATGTTTTGGGTCATTTAACTTTTAATGAAATTTCCTGTAGCTCAAAGAGCATGGTGCATTCTCTTCCTGTAGAGCATGGTGCTAGCAAAGGTAAGGCATTATTTTTCTGCATATTGCATACATATAAAGTCTCTTTTCTGGTTCTGGTCTTGATTCTTGGTCTTATTGTGCACACACAATACCTTCAAAAGTTTAATCTACTTTTAGGAATACACTACCATATAGATGTTCACAAATATTTTGACTTTATAGGGTCTTTAAATTTAGGTGTCTTGTAATGCAGGATTAAATGAGCGAGAGTTCACCTCAGCACAATAAAAGTTCAGCACTCACTCTGAAAACGGGAATGTCAACAGGGCCAAGGTTTTCTGTAATGGCAGGATCATCTCCCTCCTGAGTCTGAAAATGAAACATCAACCAGGCCACTGCATACACTGTGATGTTAGCCATCACCGTAAAGGCATACCTGAGGGATACAACCAAAATACAATAAAAAGTTAAGACATCATACCGGTAAGTACAGGCAAAGTCCTCCAAACAAGCAACACAAGAATGTTTGATCATTAGCACAGAGCTGCATGAGTTTACCTGTATGCAGTGAGCTCCACTTTCTCATGCTCGCAAGACACCAGCTCGGGAATGAGGGAGAGATGGGAAATCTGGGTGGCCGCCCATCCAAACTGGAAGATGACGATGAAGGGGGTAAAGTAGGTGAGACTGACCCACTGTGGAGTGTTAGGATCACAGCCCAGGCACTGGTTAAATATAAAGGGGAAGGATAGGAGGACGCTGAAGGTCCCTAGTTGGGGTAAAATACAGTAGATGAGAATGTATATCAAATAATATGCATGGAATAAACCTTAAAGAGACACTTCACCAAAAATAATTGTGTCATCATTTACAAAATATGCAATGACATCTGTTTTTAAAAGTCATACAGCTCTGGAACAACAATGGTGATGACAGTGCAACATTTGCATTAATGTTTCCTTTACCACCATGAAACAGAAGATGTGATTAATTGTTCAATATGTAGGGCGGGACTTGTGGATGGTTGTTGCTATTGCTCTGATCTCACGTGAGTAAATGCCAGTAAACCCGTCATCAGAAAACACAGATGTTGCAAGAGGGAGGGGGAAGTTATTTTGATCAAAGATTACGAAGGCACATGAATACAAAACGATAATAATGATCTGTAGCGATAATTCATTTACAATAAATAGTGCAATATTCCATAAAAAAGAGTTCATTTGATTTCATGGGGACTTACCGACTAAATGCCATGTTTTTCTTTTCCCATACGATCCACAGCCGGGTGTCCTGTCAGACTCATAACCGATTAGTGGTGTACACACTCCATCCGCAATCTGCCCCACTAACAACAACACACCCGCATATGTGTTCTGAAAGCCCAGCACTGAGTGATAAAACACCAGCAGGTATGTAAACCACATCGAGGCGCACAGGTCGTTGAGAAAATGCCCCACTGAGTAACTCAGTCGTCTGACGGCGGGTAAAGAGGCTTCTGTGGAGTCCGGCATGATTAACGCGATACAGTCAATTCCCAGTCGGCTAAAAAATTATATTTCCGTTTATCCACCTCTGCATATTGTCCTCTCCAGCGCCGGCTTCATCACTGCAGAGAACGAGTCTAGTGTGAAGGTCAATGATTTCTTTCCATAACAGTTGTAACTGCAGTTCCTCCTATGGTTTTGGTCAGCTGACTTTGCAAATAAGTCACGATGGACGAGGCGCGAAATAAAACTTCATCATTCTCTTTCATCGATTGAGACTTACACTTTTAAATTACATATTGGTAAAGATCATAATGCAGCATGGTTAATGTTGAATTTGTCTGGTGCAAAAGAGCTAGTATAGCGTCTTGTTATTTTCGATTCGTGTTGTTATCACGTGCGTATTAAGCCACGCCCGCTCTCATTCATCCGACGTCTGCTTTTTAAAAGCGAGTCCGGTAAAAGTCCCTTTAAGATTTTTTTTTAGCTTTTTTTTTTTTTTCTTTTTTCAGGCGCGTATCAATATGAGGAATTGCGGGTTTACGCTTATTTTCACAATAAAACAATGTTTCACGCATTTGGGTTTGCTAGTGTTTGAGCAGTTGTCAAATATCACCACCTGCTGGTCGTGAAGCACACTACATATTCCTCCCGTGTTTTTCCCTTTCCTCTTTTGTGTGCGCACAAGTTTTGTTGAGTGTATCTCTCTCTCTATATATATAAGTTTTGTTGAGTGTATCTCTCTCTCTCTCTCTCTCTCTCTCTCTCTCTCTCTCTCTCTCTCTCTCTCTCTCTCTCTCTCTCTCTCTCTATCTCTATCTCTATATATATATATATATATATATAAAAGTTTTGTTGAGTGTATCTCTCTCTCTCTCTACATATATATAAGTTTTGTTGAGTGTATCTCTCTCTCTCTCTCTCTATATATATATATATATAAGTTTTGTCGAGTGTATCTCTCTTTCTCTCTATATATATATATATAAGTTTTGTTGAGTGTATCTCTCTCTCTCTCTCTCTCTCTCTATATATATATATATATATAAGTTTTGTTGAGTGTATCTCTCTCTCTCTCTCTCTATATATATATATATATATATATATATATATATATATATAAGTTTTGTTGAGTGTATCTCTCTCTCTCTCTATATATATATATATATATAAGTTTTGTTGAGTGTATCTCTCTCTCTCTATATATATATATATATATATAAGTTTTGTTGAGTGTATCTCTCTCTCTCTATATATATATATATATATATATATAAGTTTTGTTGAGTGTATCTCTCTCTCTCTATATATATATATATAAGTTTTGTTGAGTGTATCTCTCTCTATATATATACACTCACCTAAAGGATTATTAGGAACACCTGTTCAATTTCTCATTCATGCAATTATCTAATCAACCAATCACATGGAATTTAGGGGTGTGGTCCTGGCCAAGACAATCTCCTGAACTCCAAACTGAATGTCAGAATGGGAAAGAAAGGTGATTTAAGCAATTTTGAGCGTGGCGTGGTTGTTGGTGCCAGACGGGCCGGTCTGAGTATTTCACAATCTACTCAGTTACTGGGATTTTCACGCACAACCATCTCCAGGGTTTACAAAGAATGGCGTGAAAAGGGCAAAACATCCAGTATGCGGCAGTCCTGTGGGCGAAAATGCCTTGTTGATGCCAGAGGTCAGAGGAGAATGGCCAGACTGGTTCGAGCTGATAGAAGAGCAACTTTGACTGAAATAACCACTCGTTACAACCGAGGTATGCAGCAAAGCATTTGTGAAGCCACAACACGCACAACCTTGAGGCGGATGGGCTACAACAGCAGAAGACCCCACCGGGTACCACTCATCTCCACTAGAAATAGGAAAAAGAGGCTACAATTTGCAAGAGCTCACCAAACTTGGACAGTTGAAGACTGGAAAAACGTTGCCTGGTCTGATGAGTCTCGATTTCTGTTGAGACATTCAGAGGGTAGAGTCAGAATTTGGCGTAAACAGAATGAGAACATGGATCCATCATGCCTTGTTACCACTGTGTAGGCTGGTGGTGGTGGTGTAATGGTGTGGGGGATGTTTTCCTGGCACACTTTAGGCCCCTTAGTGCCAATTGAGCATAGTTTAAATGCCATGGCCTAGCTGAGCATTGTTTCTGACCATGTCCATCCCTTTATGGCCACCATGTACCCATCCTCTGATGGCTACTTCCAGCAGGATAATGCACCATGTCACAAAGCTCGAAACATTTCAAATTGGTTTCTTGAACATGACAATGAGTTCACTGTACTAAAATGGCCCCCACAGTCACCAGATCTCAACCCAATAGAGCATCTTTGGGATGTGGTGGAACGGGAGCTTCGTGCCCTGGATGTGCGTCCCACAAATCTCCATCAACTGCAATATGCTATCCTATCAATATGGGCCAACATTTCTAAAGAATGCTTTCAGCACCTTGTTGAATCAATGCCACGTAGAATTAAGGCAGTTCTGAAGGCGAAAGGGGGTCAAACACAGTATTAGTATGGTGTTCCTAATAATCCTTTAGGTGAGTGTATATATATATATTTAAGTTTTGTTGAGTGTATCTCTCTCTCTCTATATAAGTTTTGTTGAGTGTATCTCTCTCTCTATATATATATATATAAGTTTTGTTGAGTGTATATCTCTCTATATATATAAGTTTTGTTGAGTGTATCTCTCTCTCTCTCTCTCTCTATATATATATAAGTTTTGTTGAGTGTATCTCTCTCTATATATATATATATATATATAAGTTTTGTTGAGTGTATCTCTCTCTCTATATATGTTTTGTTGAGTGTATCTCTCTCTCTCTATATATATATATATATGTTTTGTTGAGTGTATCTCTCTCTCTCTATATATATATATGTTTTGTTGAGTGTATCTCTCTCTCTCTCTATATATATATATATATATAGAGAGAGAGATACACTCAACAAAACATATATATATATAGAGAGAGAGAGATACACTCAACAAAACATATATATATATATATAAGTTTTGTTGAGTGTATCTCTCTCTCTCTATATATATATATATATATATATATAAGTTTTGTTGTGTATATCTCTCTCTCTCTATATATAAGTTTTGTTGAGTGTATCTCTCTCTTTATATATATATAAGTTTTGTTGAGTGTATCTCTCTATATATATAAGTTTTGTTGTGTGTGTCTCTCTCTCTCTCGCTCTCTCTCATATATATATATAGACTATAGTCCATTTTTATACCCAGTTACAAACTGTAACTAGATACAAACTGAGATACAAACAGTTAGATTATGAAAAATTTACAAACTAATTCAAACATAAACGTAATAAGCTAATGCTTAACAACTTTTTAAACTTGCAAGTCTCCTCCAAATATTGTAAATATGTGAAATATAACAACTTATATCTGATGGCGAGTAGATTTCCCACTACAGCTGGCCATGTTTTGTTTAAAATGCTGCCCTGTGAGCTTAACAAAGAATGTATGAAGTCACTCACCACCATATCTAAACATTCACAACAAACACCCATTCAACATGAAACCAAGAAAAGAGGCCTAATCTTTCACAGCCTCTCAAATGTTTGTATCCCCCAGGGTACAAAAACTTTTTTAGGGTTAAGCCTTAACCAGTAAATCATGAACAGCTGGTTGAGAGCCACTGTTGAACACCATATTTAAGAACAGTTCATTCATGTTTCTTGACAGTCTGTCCTAAAGAGGTTAATGATTGAATAATCACAGGATGTGTTAATTGACTAGCTCTGTTGTATCTGCAAGGGGAAAAAAAGTGTCATTTGGAGGTATAAAAATATCCTGTTCTAGCACTATATAAACTACAAGGGTGTGCCACCTGCTCTTATGCCATTCTGACTGACAATGTGTGCTCAGTGAATTGTATAATGCAGCAGGTTAAGCGGTGTTTAAGGCACTTGCCCTGCAGCTACAAATGTGATGTGTTCTATGGCACCACAACCTGGTGACTAACTGCAACTGGCTGCGTTTCATCACGTGATGTTGACTATCGTTGAAATAACCGCAAGGGTTAACCACAACCATAAACTCAAAGCAGTGATTATGCACAGACACAAAATGTACCATCTTATGAGGCATAGAAGAAAAGCAACATTTAATAGGTATGTAAATCAATACACATCCTCACTCTGATAGGCAACCTCTGTTACTGCGTATAAACCCATAGACTCAAGTCTTAATGGAGCTTTGCTATGATACAATTTACAACAGTGAAAAAAAATCTGAGAAATGCCAACGGACTCCATTAGACTGGCATGGAGCGCACCGTAGAGAACAAACACTCTGAGAGGGCCATGGACACCCGGCCTGGATAGGAATCGTAGAGAGGGACACATTAGTGTTAAATGTTTTACTTGGAAAGGCACAAACTATGATTCCCAGGTAACTTAATCTAATGCGAAAAACAATAAAAGCACAATTTTGACCGAGAGCATCACTTTTGTCCCTTTGGGAGAGACCAGCCTGCTGTATAAAATGATCCCACGTCTGCCTTTATTTCTGTTGCTTCCTGTAAATGTCAATGCCAGAAATGCCAAACGGTTTGCTTTTTTCCCTCAAAAGTGCAATTCACAGAGGAGAGATCCCATGTATTTCTCTCCATCTCCCACAGTACCTGAGACCAGCCACTGTGCTACAACATCATCATCCACATGGACAGGAAAAAAAGAGTAAGTAAAAAAACAACGCAGAGAAAATAAAGAAACACTAAGAGCGGTTAAAAAAATGTTCACACATTCTACAACATGAGTAAAACTGTTCAACTCAGGGAGAGCAGATCTTCAAAACAACTTTTTAAATTACAAAAACAAAAAGGAAAGACAGAATTTACATAGGTTTTTCTGATTCCTGTGTACGTTTCTCCATAGATCAGTCAGCAGTCTTTCCCCACTTATTTTGATCCCATAAAAAAAAAAAAAAAAAAAACCATCATGGAGCACATCACTCACTCACTCATCCAGCCAGTGTCAAAGTGAACGGATGTCTGTGCCTGGTTGCCTTTTAGTCCTCAAATAATGGTTTTGCATGTCATCTAAAATACAAGTTTAAACAGTCCATCTGGTTTAAGTCACATAACATATATCATCTTGCTTCTGACCACTAGTCTCTTCTGGTTTCCCACATTGTACAAATATATTTATTTGTTCCACTGAATCGTTTCCTTACAAAGAGTGTCAGAGCCCAGAGTGCTGAGGTGTGTCCTCTGAGCGGATGCCAAAAGTGAGGCAGTGAGTTTCTGTTCTGATGTGGAGCAGAGACAGAAAGGGATGGAGCTCCATGTTTGAGCTCCAAAGTCCTTTGCTTTTATTTTTTTCTTTAAACGCACCAGTGACTTAACGTTTCAAAGATGTTCCTCCTCACTTGTGTCGCTGGAGCGCTTTCCTCTTCCTCCTCTTGAAAAAACAACAGCACCTGAAATGAGCGATAGAGTTAAAGACAGTTTAGCAATCTCCTCCCTTCATTCTCAAACTTGTCACACAGTCTAGTCGAGGTTTTGTTAGGCAGAGTTCAAAGCAAATTTGTTAACAAGAGATCAGACTGCACAATAGGGGATTATCACGCTGATACATAGTACTTCCGCATTCAGTGATCTTTGTGCACTGCCACTTCCGTTGAATCACCGATCACTCTGGCGAACTGATGACGGACTACACTAAGTTTATTTATACGGCATCCCTGGTAAATTAGTCTGATTCACTAAAGTGCCGGCTACAAACAAACGTGCTACCTTGTTTTATTTTAAAGTTTGGACCTTAATCCCGGCGAACCGCTTTAATCCACTTCTTCCTTATACTCAATTCAGTCGGGAATCCATGAGAACTTAAGTAGGGGTTAGCGTTGTTGGTTAGATTTACAAAGTGGAACAGAGCAGTGACATCTAGCCTTCGTTTCAGCCATTGTTGAACTGCGTCGGAAGTGGACATGCACAAAGTTGACAAATCCCGCCCATGAAACCCGGAAGCGTGATAATCCCCTATTGTGTGCAGCTACTGTACATGTGACTGATGCTAATGTAGCCAAAATATAAATACATTAATGCTACAACAGTGCTTTGACCCATTGAAGCCCATGGCAACTCAAACGTTCTTCCTCTGTTAGATGAACAATGAATTAACGGTAAAACTGAAATATTTAAAATATAATACATTTTATTATATAAAATGAATGAATCAATCAAAAATATTTGTTCTTTACATGTTTAAAAAGTTAAATGTAACAAAACAAATTAAATTAATAAATTATTTTTAATATTTAAATTTCATTTTTTAAAACAAAGCCACTAATTTAAAAAAGGGGCAGTTTAGATGATTATAAATATAATTTATTATTATTAAAATATACTAAGTGGTTAAATTAACTAATTAAATAGATTTTTAATATAGATATTTATTCATCAGTTTGAACAATTTTGATTAATAAACTGATAAATTCCTTTTTTCATTGGGCATTCCAAGCAATAAAACTATAACATTTATAATTTGTCTTTGATCATACACTATAAAATACCAAAAATTAAAATATAAAATTCTCATAAGCTATTATAGTACCATAGCAAAAAAATAATAGAACTATTTAAATATTTTAACTTTTTGAAATTATAAAGACCCCCTTTGGTGAAAATCAAGTTTTTCATGTTTATATGTCTATTTGGTGTTTTTAATATGCTTTAAAACAAACCCTGTGCAAATTCAAATGCAAAATTCACCATTGCTGACTCCTATTTTAGGAGCTATTTTCTCCTTAAAACTGCAGTTTACCTTGTAACCAATCTCGTGATGGGGGGGGGGGGGGGGACTTTAGCATATCATTAACTATTCTTTGAAGCAGAGGAGTCTCAAGATAAGCTAGGTTATCCTGGTATATTTTTCTGTTGATATGAAAAATCGGGTACATTTAGCAATATAGCAGGTGAATTATGTATATAATGTATATTACAATGTTATGCCTTTCTCCACTGGAGTTCTGAGTTGTTCAAAGCGTTTCTAAGGATGCTGATTTTCAGAAGGCAGCTGTCTGCCTCTGAGATGGCGAACGGGAACATGGTTTGTGTAGCATTTGCAGCACATTATCTGTTACACATTAGCTGTTTGATAACGTAGACAAGCCAAAGGTTAATAAAATTACCGGCGTTGTCCGACATTGTAAAGAGCGATACATAAGACGCATTACCATTCTGATACACCGCTACTCCATCTGAAAGCACTGAGTTTGAGTCACTTATAACGAGCATTTGAAAAAGCAACACGCGTCAAACAGCTTTCCAACAACATTTAATAACATGCTTTTACTCCAAACTCACTTCATAACGACAGTGAGCATCCTTCTGTGAAATGATGTGGCTTCTTACACAGAAAAAGGCAGTCATGTGTTTATTAGTCATGTTTAATCAATCAAAGCGTTTAAATCTTCTGTTTATACAGCTACAGCGATGATGCCCGATAGGGATTTCCTGTAATGATGTACGTTATCGTACTTCTGCGGCGGGGCATATTTGGCGTGTGTGTGTGAGAGTGTCCTCTAGCTTTTTAGATGAAGCAGCATTTACTACCGATCAGCCGTGCTGCACTGACAAGCTGCGCATAAAATAATCGCAGCCTTTGCCAAATCACGTGCGGTTTCGTTGCGATTAATTGTGAAGCCCTAGTTCAAACATATATGGCTGAATTAAAGCAGTATTACCTTGCCATCGTGTAGCGTTTACTACAGTAAAGCTGACCGAGTAGATCAGGTAGTCTGAGCTGGTGTGAGTGAGTGGGCTAATTAGCACATTCATGGTTCAGCGAATACTAAATGAAGCAATTCAGTTACATTCAAGCTATTTTAAGGCATGAAAAATTTATTTTCACAGGAGAAAATGTTTAAATGTAATTTTGGTGAGTTTTAAAGGATACAATTATTGACTACAGGGGGACTTTAAATATTAAACAAAGTCAATGAATTATTAATGCTAATAATAATTAAGTAAATAGCACATTAAAGCATTAGCATGTAGCCTTCAAATATTTAATTAAGTAAACATCGTTTTAAATGAGTTAGGTGAAAAGTAATAAAATGAACAACAAATAAACACATTACACATACTTGTTACAGAACAAGTGGCAGGTCTGTTAGTCTGCATATACACTTAATGCACACATCTATTTTGACATATCAGACTTTTTTGTCTCATCTGTTGCTATGGTCCCTCCTGAAACTTTGCAGTGTGTACTTAGCAGCATTGAAAATAAAACTTTCATTTAAACTGTGAATGGGTTATGTACAGATGGCACTATAATCAAGAGCGCTATTGAGCGCGTTCTAACTAATTTCTTAAACGCCTCTTGTTGGTCATTGCTACAATGCTTAATGCTGTAAAAAAACACATTGCAAATAGAAACCTTTCAGGCTCTTTACAGAGCGCTTGCACAAATGCGCATGACAGTCGCCTGTCAGCCGGTATCAGCTGGTATTACATTTTTTAAATTTCATTATCGACATGGCATCAAAGTACTTTTACACCGCAAAGCAATACACCGCCTTGCGCCTTCAAATGGTTCAAGACTCTGCAGCACGTGCCCTCACATATAATAAAAAATCTGCCCACATCACTCCTATCCTTCACCAACTGCACTGGCTTCCTGTCATAAACCGCATCCAATTTAAACTGTTAGTTCTAGTATATAAAGCTGTACACGGCCCGGCACCCAAATACCTTGTTGATTTGGTACAGCCATATGTTCCAACTCTGGCCCTTAGGTCTAGCACTGAAAACCTACTCGTGGTACCCCGGGTCAGACTCTCCACGGTGGGCGGTAGGGCTTTTAGTGTTGTTGGCCCTAAGCTGTGGAATAAGCTGCCCCCGAATCTTCGTGCGACCGACAACATCCGGACCTTCAAAAAACAACTTAAACTCATATCTTCAAGCTTGCCCAATAAATCAGTATCCTCATCACTGGTTTCTCTGTTCTTCACTTTTCCAGCTCTATTTGCAACATACTTCATCGTAATTGTATATTTTGAAATAATACAACATGTCTTTCTTTGATTCATGTCAATCAATGTATGCTTGTTTCCATCTGTTTTGTCTCTCATAAGCAGATGGCCTTTGTATTTGTTTGCTTGTTGTTTGTTTGCTATTTGTATTACATTGTGAAGCGAACTTGGGTTCCTGAAAGGCGCTATAGAAAATAAACGAATTATTATTACTTTTGACAACAATCAGAACTAAAACAGGCTGTGGCCCTGCTGTAGGCTTCTGTGCCTACCCCTGGCTTATAACGTATAAAATGAGTTAGCAAGTTAGTAAATTAATGGTAACAAGGTTAGGTAGCTGCTGCTTACCAGTTGACATTCGGCTCAAACATTTGAGTAGTTAAAAACATTAGATAACTGCAGAAAGGGCCAATATGAGACTAAACATCCTCATTCAAAATACTTCTCTAACGTCAAAACTCAGCGTCCCTGCACATAGCACTGCTACTAACGTTAACTGTTTCAGGGAGTGATAAACTTCATTCTCGGCTAAAGGAAAATACAAGAAACATTTTTTTCAAATATAATTTTCCAGGACAACAACCAGATTTTCCAGGACATTTGACATTTTACAGGACTGGAAAATTAGTCATCAATTTTCCAGGTTTTCCAGGACGTGTGGGAACCCTAAGGATGTGTATTATGCAAACATGTACTTTTAAAAACAACTGGCAAACTTAAGACTCTTTAAATTGTCCTTACTTTGTATCATCGGCCACCTCCACCTCAGCAGGGGCAGTTATGGGCGCGTTAGAGTGTCCCGCCGTAGGATCGTCTGTATTCACTTCTCCATTGGTCGAGCTCATAACCTGATGATTAATTTAAGGCAGCAGGCAATGTGTTTTCAATATGGACTGGCAAGGATAAGTAATAACAGAAAAACCACAGTACACACTGGGATTTATTTTGTCTAACTGGCCCTGCATATTTAACAGTTCATGTAACTCAGATTGGGGCTATGTAACCCAATAAAGACACTTTTTAAAAATAATTAACCTGTTCAAAATCAGGTTGCTTAGCACCAACCAGGAGGGTTAAGAGAGGGGGGTTATGTAAAATGAAAGAACCGTGCTTGGTTAGATAATGGAAATAAGCCGAAAATGAGTTTAGTTGGAATTCTTATTACACTAACATATTATAAAAGAAGAGTTACACTCTGGATAACTGTATGTACACAAGGAAACAACCATTTGTCTTGCTTAACTACTTATATACGATATAAGCAGTATTTTCACACTGAGGTCACTAGATGTGTGTCACTAGATAAGTGATCAGATGTGTGTTAGACAAGGGCGGAGAGAGGAGAGGAAACCATTTAAGTGTCTACAGCTGGAAGATGGACAGAGGTGTCTCAAGTGAGAGGACTAAAAGAAACAGAAAGACTAGAGAACAGAGAAAGGAAGAGATCGACACCAACAGCATGCAGTACTGCGCAAACACCCAGTACCTGGACAGAGCCCCCCAGCCTATCGGCCGTGAGGTGCGACCCTAGGAGCTCCCTGTTGGTCACGGGAGTGGGCTGGGACTCACTTCCTTTAGGTTCTGGAGACTGGCATGACAGCAATGGGGGAAAGGGGGTGGGAGGGTGGCAAAGGGCATAAAAGATGTTTTTGAAAGGAGGTGATGAGGGTGTAAAGAAAAAAGAACAGAACGAGTTTAAAGAGGAACGCCTTCCATGCACAAGCAGACTGCTCTAGCTAACAGGATAGAGGTGGAAATAAAAGTGTGAGTGAAAAAACAAAAGCACGTGACATGCAGAGATGGAGAGGAAAGCTAAGCTCTTATCTTTCACAAACAGCTCATATAAAATCTTATATTGTAACAGAGATTTAAAAGGACTGTGACCTAGACATGGAAATACCACCAACTAAAAGAATGACATTCAGCGTTTGAGGAAATGACAGATCTTCAGACTTGCAAAAAACTACTCTGGCTGCAGGAAGTTGTCTAGGGTCGGTTGATGAGTGAAAACAAACATTTACCACATACTGCTGACATGGGTTAAAAGAGTCATGAAACACTGAGATAACATTTTAAAAAACTACACTGCATTAAGCAATGTTTTACGACAAATAACCAAAGAAAACAAAAAAACAAAAAAAAGGAAACTAGTACTTAAATGGTACTCTGTCCCATTCTTCCTCTTTTACATGAACAAGGAATCACCACTAAAATTGAAAGTGCAATATTCAAATATAATAAACATCACTTTAGAAAATTAAGAAATCAATAGTAAGTGGAATTTATTTCTTCAAATTGACAAATAAATATGTTTAAAATTGCTAATGTGTAAATAGTCAAATGTAACAAAATAATTAATTAACAAAAACACTAAATGAAAAAAGCATAGTTTACACATGATTATTAATAGAAATTATTATTAAAAAAATATTAATAGTGGTTAAATTAACAAAATAAATTGATTAATTTTATATATGGATATTTATTTGTCAGTTTGAACCTTTTTTAATTTTAAAGTGGGATTCCAAGCAATGAAGCTAAAACCTTTATAATACAGGTGAAACTCAAAAAATTGGGTTAAAAGTTAATTTCAGTAATTCAACTTAAAAGGTGAAACTAATATATTATATTATATAGACTCATTAAGTGACATATTTCAAGCCTTTATTTGTTATAATTTTGCTGATTATGACTTACAGCTATGAAAACCTTTTCACAATATTCTAATTTTGAATTTGGGGTTTTCATAAGCTGTAAGCCATAATCATCAAAATTATAACAAATAAAGGCTTGAAATATCTCACTTTGCATGTAATGAGTCTATATAATATATTAGTTTCACCTTTTAAGTTGAATTACTGAAAGAAATAAACTTTTGCACGATATTCAAATTTTTCGACTTTCACCTGTAGGTCTTTGATCATACACTATAAAATTTCAATAGTAAAGAAAAAAAAAAAGAAAGAAAATGGATGTGTATTACACAAACATGTATTTAACATTGCTATCAACAGCATGAGGGTGTCTCTCACCTGGTTTTTGGTCTGTGGTTGTGCTTTGTCTCTGCTGCTGGGTTGCAGAGGTGTGTCACTAGGCATGGGTCCTATTGGAGTCGGCTGCATAGACATGCATAGGAAACTTAACATCCATGTACAGATCTTATCATGTACAAGCGGTTTATGGCACGACATCCAAATAGACTTACCAGCGGCTTACCGACCCAGTCATATTCATAGTCAAAGACATATCCATTTCTGTCAAAGAGGTCTGTAAAGAGCTTTCTCAAGTAGTCATAATCCGGTTTTTCAAAGAAATCCAGTCTCCGCACGTAGCGCAGGTAGGTGGCCATTTCTTCTGTGAGATGAAGTTAAAGTTAAGACAATGCACCAGAGGTAAGAGTGCACGAGATATGTGGCCATTTGAAAAGAACTCGCTTACCAGGGAAACTCTCACAGAGCACTTCTATAGGGGTTGCCCTTTTGGTATCTCCAATTTTCTGATAGCGCTCCTTAAGTGTGTCAGCCTTAATGAATAAAATGGGACAGAACAAATATTAGAACGTTTTAGGAATTCCATAAAGACATTTGTTTAGTATATTGCCATCTTTTAAACTAATAGTATTAGCAATTTATTTTACAGTCCGTCCTGTTCCGCATATACATAATGCATACTTACAAAAACTTGGTAATAATTAGTTACTACCCCTGAACCTAACCCATGTAGTTATTTAATATTATTCAGTACTTTCTTGGGCAAGTACACTGCAAGTGCACTGTAAGTGCACATACTGTAAAATACAGTGCAACCATATTAGTATTTCGACCAATGAAATTCCATGACCTCTCCTGTCATCCATGATTGAAAAAATAATTCAAAAAAGTGTATCCTATAAAGACTACAAAGGGCAATTTTTGAGAACTAAGACTTTCAGAAAAATGTACTTGTAAAAATTTTGAAATTAATATATGAAAAGGTTTTTTCTTTTCTTTTTTCCTGATATTTCCATATTTTCATTGACAGTGTGAACCATGTACTATGCAAATTAATTATGATTAGCATGTGACATTTAACAGGAAGGTCACATAGATTTGATTCTTTTTCCCCTTTAGACTATAAAACCAGATAAAGATGTAACCAAACACATTGTGATATTTTTTTGGGTCTTCTAAATAGGTCAGCTTATCAAGGCTGTATAGCTATTGGTTATTCTGCTGACTTTTCATGATAGTGACAGATAGTGAAGGCATGTCACTTTTTCAGACATTAGCTGAGTGAGATAAGACTCTCCGACCAGAAGGATACCATCAAAATACTGTTAAGAGTGAGAAATGAACAGAGGGGAAATTCTTACCATAGATTTGTACTTCTTAGAACAAAACAGCACAGAACTGATAAAATGCTTTAATCTCTCATATATACCATAATCTGAGCTTTAAATATTTAAAGAAATGTAACAGAAATAAAACAAACCACATTTTCTATAATGGTATCACACGGTCTTAGTTTTCGAAACAAACTCTTAAATCAAAATGTATGAAGGCAGCAAACATTTCTTTCACTCCACCTACTGCAATACCTTTAAGCCTTGCCAGGGCAGACTGCCCCGTAGAAAGTACATAAACATATGACCCAGCGCCTCCAAATCGTCCCGTCTGCTTTGCTCTACAAGAAAAAGACATGCAAAAAATTATGAAACTGCTAGGTACACTGGAATCTGTAGAATCTGGAGTCATAATTCACTGAGCAAATATATTTTTTATGCATTTAGCATAAGAATCAAAACAAATCTAAGTTTTGTGGTTGAGCAAGCAGATTTGTGTCACTAACAGCTAAGCTAGGTTTTAAGCCATACTTTAGTCTTTATCCCCCCCATGAAATTCTAATAACCCTTCCTAAGCCCTGAGAGAGCGAATCTTTTCCGTGTCTGCGGGACTTACCCTTCCCCAGGTGTGTGTTGATGCTCATGTAGCGAGCTGTCCCTGTTAAGCTCTTGTGCTCCCTGTAAGGGATGTGCTTTTTGGTCTCAGGGTCGATGTATTCTTTGGCAAGCCCAAAGTCGATGATGTGGATTGTATGTTGCCTCTTGGTCCCCGGCCGGCCCACCAAGAAGTTCTCAGGCTTAACATCCCTGTAGATCAGACTTCTTGTGTGCACATATTCCATCCGTGTGATCTATAATAGAGATGGAAGTCGTGTTAAAAAAATAAATCTATTAGTTTAAACATCTTTCTTTCTCTCTCATGAGTAAACGATTACACGGACCAGCTGAATTGCGATCATGAGGACGGTCTTTAGGGAAAAGGTTCTGTCGCAAAGGTCAAACAGGTCCTCCAGACTGGGGCCCAGCAGCTCCAGCACCATGGCATTGTATTTCCCACAAGGCCCAAAGTAGTACACCTGAGGAACACCCTCTGAACACACACATATATATGCAGTTAGAAAACAAATCCACAGAGTTCAGTAATATAAATACAAACTGGCAATTTAGCAGCTTTAACTTTAATGGTAAGAATTAATACAATTACGTAAAGACAGGGAACAATAATCTTATTCTTTTGTTATGTGGTGTTCAGCACTCAGTAGTGCTTCATATTGAGGTACACTACATTTGTGTATAACAGGCATTATGGGGCAACAGATAAAAGGTACGGACTCTCAAATCTATAAGGCAATATGTTTAACTGGAACATGGAGAATATCGCAATTCTTTTTATATGCGTTTGATTTTAATAGTTTTTGATTTTGATTATCACCGAACCTAAAGATACCGAACCTAAAGGCATAGGGATACATTCACAACCTGATTGGTATGCTTTTATGACGTATTGCATATTTTGAGACAGAACTTATGAATATCTGAAACAATGCTGTGTGCTGGGCTAAATGCGCTCGTTGTATTGTGCGTAGCCTGGATATGATAGTATTTTGACCAGCTGAGAACTCTTTAAGAGCTTATAAAATGTGTAAAGGAGTCAAGGAAACCCTCCGTCACACACACAAATGAAGATCTGCTGCGAGGAGACGAGATTCTGATGCCTGTACTGAACTGTGATGGGCAACATCGCCACTATGACGAGAAAAACCATGCTTGAGCATCCTGTTTTTGGTTTGTCTACATGTCTTTGGTCCGTGTTGCGTTCATATTACTCGAACCGCACCAGAGTTTGTTCAGAAGCAGACCGAGACCTATCTTTTCATCGGTCTCGCCTCGGCCTGCTTGTTTTGGTGCGTACCAGGGTTCAGATGGCAGCGTTCACACTTATTCAAATGAACCGCAGTAACAGAGCAATCACACAGGGTTCATTTTAATCGAGCCAAACGTGCCAAGTGTGAACACAACACACCCTAAAAGACCACACTGGTACACTAGTTTCCTGCACACTTTTTTGTGTCACGACTACAGTATGACAATGTTAAAAACGAGATCTTTCAATACCACCTTTAATTTAAACCTCAGGAGCAGAAACACTGACATAGTTGTGGAGTCTGATTCATTTAAGCTAATCACTCTTTCAAATTGTCCATTTCAATGAATAAGTGGAACAAATCATTTATCATCAATTAATAATATTCACATGAAGTCTCCATGTGAATGTTTTCAGGCATTAAAATGTTTTAGTAAAAAAAGCAGCAAAATTTAAATTGAAAATGATACTTAAATCTAAATCTTCATATAATATAATATATAAAATTTCCATATCTAGTTTACAACAATGGCTGTTTGATCAAAACAATGCAGGGCTCGCAAAATCGCTAGCCCGACGTCCCAGGGCTATTGTGTTTTCCAGTCGGGCTACCAAAATGCGTAACCGGCCTGCCCGACGGGCTATCTGAAAGTATAGGCCTAATCAAATTCCTCCCTTTATTCACATTATTGACTAGTTATTTTAAGGAAAAATATGGCCGCGCAAGTTTTTGATCATGCTGATTTATCCGCAGAGCAATTTCTCAAGAATCTCTGTGCCTGTTTTAAGAGAAACACATGAATCATGAAAACACATGAAGCACATGAAAAATTAAAGCTCCACTTTCACATGAATGCTTTACTTTGAAAAGTTTGTGATTGATGTTTTGACTCCTAACCAATTTTCTACATTAAAAATTGTCTTTTTATTTAATTGAAATAAAATAAACTTGCCTATTTGGGCTAGTAAAATTAATTTAGGGCTTCCAAAGTTTGAAGAGTGCCTGCCTGAAGGGCTACCAGTGATTTTGAAATTTTGCGAGCCTGCAATGGTTCCAAAAAAACACCTCTTTAAGCCAAATTCTTAATTCTTTGGACCAAATTCATAATTCAGATCAGAGGTAACTCAAAATTCCTGGGACACATCCGAGTCAAAAAAGGAGATTGCGTTTTTGCTGTAGCAGCTCCTAAACTTTGGAAAAGTTTGCCTAAACATATTAGAGATGATGCTACTGTACAGGATTTTAAAGGACAACTTAAAAAACATAGCTTTTCAATAGCTTTTAATCAGTCACAAAAAAAATTGTGTGTGACATTGTAAAGCACATTGGTCAACTTGTGTTGTTTTAATTGTGCTATAGAAATAAAGTTGCTATTGCTATAAACAGATATAAATCAAATATTTTTAAAAGGCTGGAAAATATAAAGGAACATTTAAGATACTGTTTTTTATTGATATTGCCAAGCCTTATTCTGGCCTGGTCACACTGTATCAGCAAAAAAAGACTACCCTGAGTAACCACGGACACATACAAAAATTTGATTCACAATAAACCTTCAGCATAGGAATGAGTGAATATTGAAATTGTACAGCGTCATGTTTTTCTAAAGCTCTCCTCATGAAAAATGCATAGCAGAATAAAAAGGGTTTGAGGCCTTAAAGGGATAGTTCACCCAAAAATGAAAACAGCAAACAGCAGAAGACTAACCCTTGAGTCGCACAGCGTAATGAGGAACGCGGTTGCCCAGCCCTGGGGTGCGATCCCAAAACCATAGTTGCTAACCTGTTAGCAACTTAGTTGGTTGGCAATGGGAAATTGCATTGCAACCAACAAAGTTGCTAACTTAGTTTTGGGAAACGCAGCCGTTTGTTTGAACCGCGAGAGGCGTCAAAGCTTACACTACTCATACATCCTACATCGTCAATAGGGGTGTAAATCGGACAGTTCATCACGATACGATTCGATATCGATTCTCTTAGCCAGCGATACGATTTTTGCCCATACTTCAAAAAATTCTTCGATACGATTCGATTACGATTCGACTCATGGCTATATCGATCGATTAATCGATATTTAGATATTTTGTGCTACTTTACACAACCAGTTACATTTTTATTAACTCACAAATGCAACCAAAATATATTTAACATGAATGTTTAATTAAACACTTTGAAAATCGCACCCTCTTTCCCAATTGGGACATTTACATCAACACAACAAAAATTGTAAAAAGAAAGAAAGAAAAGTAAATAATGGATGGGGGATTGATAAAAATCAATCAAGCTTATGGCAACAGTCAATAAAGTCTTCCAGTGTTTTGTGCAAACATGTGCAAATAACTGAGGTACTCTAGTTGTAGGAACACAAAAAAAAAAAAAAAAAAATTAACGTAATGCTATAGTTGCTCTTTTGGAGTTGTCTGGGTGAAAAAGTTCTTCATGGGGGGTGACAGAGGCTGTTTTTCGTCAGCCAAATTACTCTCCTCAATTCCATGTTTCCTTTTCAGATGCGTTGACAAGTTTGTAGTATTTCCCGAGTATTTTAGCTGGCACTGGCAATGTACACATAACATGGGTTTTATTTACCTGACCATCCGTTTTGAAAAATACAAAATGTTTCCAAACCCACGATTTGCATCCGACAGCAGTCACAACATTTTCTGCGTCTGTCTTTTCGCTGCTACAGCCGCTTTGTTGCTGCATCTCGTTCGCAATCCGACACACACAAGTGACAGGCAGTAACGAAAAAGAAAATGCGCGCTTTGGCGGAAATGGCGGATGTTACGTGAGGACGTGGAGAGACTGTTAAAATAAAGGTACCTCATATCGATATTTTGCGTGTGGCATCGATGCATCGTATCGTTAGACGTTTGATCGATGCATCGATACACCCCTAATCGTCAAGTGTTACTCTTTTGGCGCAAGTCGACTTGCGTACGGCCGTCTGCAAGACACTAGTTATTTTAATCGATTAAGTTTTAAATATGGATATTTTTCTTACACAAACGCATCGCTTCATTTCAGAAGGCCTTTATTAACCCCCCGAGCGGTTTCGAGCACTTTTATCAGGAATGGATGCGCTTTGATGGACTTCCAAAAGCAAAAACCCATTCACTCCAATTATAAAGCTTGGAAGAGCCAGGACATTTTTTAATATAACTCCGATTGTATTCGTCTGAAAGAAGAATGTCATATACACCTAGGATGGCTTCAGTGTGAGTAAATCATGGGCTACTTTTCATTTTTGGGGTGAACTATCCCTTTAATGCTAGGAACAGAGATCAACAGTAGTGAGAGATGCAACGCTTCAACCAGCAACCCTAGGCTTTATCTGATCTGAGCAAAACACTTAATGACATTCTTTTACTGATAAACACATTATGAATCATATAATTGAAATAAGCTACATGTTAACCTGTCATATCTTTGAATAAAAGTTAACCTTTTTCTGTCCTGCAAGTCTTATCAAACGTTGTGTAAAAAAAGACACAGCAAGTAGAGCAATCGATGCACAGGAACCACAGCCTGTGCTGATTAAACTCGTCCTCTGTGCTGAAAAGAGGATGTGGACAGGATGAGCTAAAAGAAACTCACGATTGTAAATAGGATGTGGACAGCATAAGCTCTACAACAAAAAACTGGTCTGAATATGGGTGCTAAACTGTGAGATTTAAAGTAATAAAAGCAAAATGGATAGAAGTACAGCCTGTTACTTACCCGAGTTGCCCAACTGTTTATAAAACCTGTACTCGAGATGGAGCTGGGGTGCTCTGGATTTGATTGGCTCCTATAAAAGAGTACAATTAAATGACAAAAACATAAGTTTTGGCGTTCATGTTAAGTGAAAGTAAAAAGCCAGTTTTAAACATTGGTTTTAGGTTCGCATGAAAGCTGTAAACCATAGTCAGATAACTGACATGGTCCTTATTATGGGTGTTTTGGGTTACGTATTGCAGTGGATCACTATAATCACCATAATCACTAAATAAGCAAAAAAGGTCAAAAGTATAGTGATGCATGCACAACATGATGCAAAATATTTCACCCTCAAACAAAATTCCCCATTGTGTGGAGTCCTATTGAAATTACTCGATTACGACCGTGACAATTTTCAGAACAATGGTAAATGTACCTTAACCATATTTAAAGGAAGTTGCCAAAACTACTAATTACATGACTGACTTCTATCATTAGGATATTGCTCTGCATGGTAGTCATCACTAAGGGTGGTCCATTTAGTTTTTACATAAATAATGTAAGTGATAGAATGTGTACGTTCGTGTTCAGTTAAGTGCAGGATCCAGGATTGAGTCATCTGTGGCATCAGCAGCTCTGAGCATGCAGAGAAAAGTGCTGCTAAGCAGGAGCCAGAATGGAAGAGCCAAATACATATATAAATAAATAAATAAAAACAGATTGCATAAAGGCCACAGGATGTATTAAATACCCAGCAGTGGAGAGTAAGAAGTACAACAGTGTTACTCTTTTAACATGCATTTCCAGCACGAGTTAACACTGACAAATGGTCATATCAGGAGCAACGTCAAGACCCCTTTATTTAGTACCAGTAATTGTATAATACTAATAATATAATTATGTCGCTTCTTCAGAGAGGATATGTGTCTAGTTTAACAGAATCAGTACCACAAGCCACATGTATTTATCGACCTTTCATGTCACAGCAAAATGAAAATCTGAAATTGATGTTGTAGTATCTCCATGAAGCTGCGTGTTTCAACAGACCTATACTTAACTTGCTTCACTCTTATAACAAAATGTTTAGCCACATTTTATTAAAGTGTGATTACAGTATGTAAAGGTGAGAGACCAAGGAGCTAAATGACAAAAATAAGCGTCTCACTTACACGATCACACATTTCTTTTAAAGCAGAACAGTTGGCAACATGGGAAATGTAATAATGAGAGAAATAAATCTGAGACTTCTGCAATGTGGTGAGACTCTAGAGAATTTGTAGATACACAGAATACATCTTACACACTCAACACTCGAAATTGAGGCTGGCGTTGCTCACGAACAATGTGGGTGGCTACTAAAATGTCCCTAGATAATATTCTAATCACTAATTTATCTTTCCCTATATGTATTTCTGATATGCATGCTTGAAACCAAATCCAATTAAAATACTGATACGGAGAAGCAATTTTTAAATTGTTTATGCATGGCTTGCATAACAAGAAACCAACAAAAAAGTAAATGTCCTTCTAAATGAGAAGGCCAGGCACCAGTTCCACACTGTGACTGACCAATCATAAAATTGGGGTAGGTAAGATTTTGTAATGATTTGGAAGAAGGATCTAATGCTCACAATTGCTGCATTTATTTGATCACGAATACAGTAAAAACTCTGAGTAACTTTTTAATTTCTATTGAAATATATTTTGAAAAAAGTAATTTATTCCTGTGATGGCAAAGCTGAATTTTCAGCATCATTACTCGGGTCTTTAGTGTCACATGATCTTTCAGAAATCATTCTAATATGCTGATTTACTGCTCAAGGAACATTTCTTATTAACTATGTTGAAATCAGTTGTGCATATATTTAAAAAAATAATAATAATACTATAAATGTCTTGTGTCAACTTTGTTCAAATTAATTTGTCCTTCCTTACTGAATAAAATCATTACTTTTTCCAAAAAATTAATGATCCCAAATTTTTTAATTAGTCATATACTAATAAATATATATATATATATATATATATATTCTCATAACATTCTATTTGGCGTTTATTAAATGTAATTTTTATACTGCTTTCAGCTACCAATAGGAGTAGGGCTGCAACAACTAATCGATAAAATCGATAATAATCGATTATGAAAATCGTTGTCAACGAATGTCATTACCGATTAGTTGGTCTGCTTACGTCACGGGGAGCGTTTACTGGTGATTGGTTGAAACGGGCCAATCAGGATGCTCTCTGTCTTACACGCGCTTCATGAGGCACACACGCGCACACACACGCAAGGTCTCTCTCCCTCCGTTGCTCTGCCCCGCGCTCGCGCTACACGGTTTGGAGCACAGTCTCTTCTGTCTCGCATGCGCGCTCTTGCTTGCGCGCTCAAATCCCGGGAGTTTGAACTAATTTGCGAGCATATCAATATGCGGGTGACTTCCAGAACTTCCGGGAGACTTGGGATGTCTGTATTTTGCGTCTCGAGCATCAGGTTGTGCAATCAGTTTGCTCGCAACATAAGTGATGGATTAAAATAGTGCTACCGCAGAAATATTAAATTAAAACGGTCTTTACAAAGCGAAGCACTAAATATAAAGGCAGTTAATAACAGCAACAGTAAAATATTGTTTTTTAGTCACTGTAGCCTACTCAGTGGTTTTCAGCGAATGTTTGTGCACTAATGCATCATTTTTCCTGTCTTTTTAATCAAGCCTGTTAGCTTGCTGCGTACCTCCATTCCGCTCTCTTTATATAGCATTTGTCTACTATTAAGTTTTAATTGTTTTTCAAACGCGATCTACTGCGGCTCTATGTTCACACGCTTGTTTTCAGTCTTTCTATATTTATTTTTTACAAATTATCCTTATAATTCAATTAATTTTAAATAAAAATTAAATGAATTATATATTTTAGATGTTTTTAGTTTATATCTTCACATCTGAACAACATGTCTGTAAATTTGTTTTAACAAAAATTGTGTTAAAACAATATGTTGGATATAAATGTTTTTTTTTTTACATTAATCATGGTTGTCAACTTGCCATCAGCAATTATCATTAAAAACAATGCAAATATTGATATTTGTAAAACTCAATGTGTGGCTTTTGCACTTTTTAAAGTACACTTTTACACATAAATACCCTAATTTAGGGTTTTAGGTAACACTTTATTTTACGGTGTCCTTGTTACATTTGTTACATGTACTTACTGTAGTAATAACAGTAAATTCTGCATAATTACATGCAACTAACCCTCAACCTAATCCTACCCTATTCCTATAGTAAGTACATGTAGTTACTTAATATTACTCTGTACTTAAATATATAATTACACTGTAACAAGGACACCTTAAAATAAAGTGTAACCGGGTTTTATTTAGTCATAATAAACAAAAAAATCGAATTGAAAATTTTATCCGATTAATCGAAAAAATAATCGTCCGATTAATCGATTATCAAAATAATCGTTAGTTGCAGCCCTAAATAGGAGTGTATTACTCTCAGCTCTTTTTAACAAATTCTAAGGACTTTCCCCCCCAAAATATATTTAAAAAGATCTAAAGATCATGTCTGATCTTGCCAATCGCTGATCAGAAATGAGAGAATTACATCTTGCAGCATAAAAGTATGTTTTACCACACTAAACCCGCCAACACATCTCAAAGGATTCCTGTTCAGCACTTCATGTTTTTACATGAATATGCTTATTTGCAAGTTCACGCATTTGTAAAATAAGTCACAATGACAGAGAAATATGCATCTTGAAGAGTCAATCTTTTGCTAAATAACAGAATATATTCCCCACCACAGGTTACTGCAAAAAAAGAATTGTATTGTGAAAAAAACTGTGACATTCTGCATATTTTTATGCAGATACATCTGTTGTAGAATGAAAAGTATTTGTTCAAGACTGCAGTGTCTGTTCTTTTGTTCATATAGTTCCAGTAAAAGCTGTGTGACTGTTGTCTCCAGTACAAGTAATTACATGGTAATGAGTGTGTGTAAAAAGGTATTTTTTTCCAGAAGGAACTGGGTGAACAAAGGAGAACAAGTACTGCATATTAATCTAATGTGGTTGGTTAAGCGTTATGAACTACTGTGTGTGTTTTTTTTTTCTTTTTGGAACTGTTTAACAGAAACACACACTGAAGGCAGCAGTGGACGTTCAGGGTTTAGCATTAGTTCCAAATATCAACACAATATTGACTGGCACTTACCAGTTTAATGGCCACATATTCATTAGTGTAAAGATTCTTCCCGAGTCGAAGCTCGCCGAAGTTCCCGCAGCCGATCTTCTTACCCACTCGGAAGTTAGGGCCAACCATAAGCACCCCGGAGTTGGTCCCGGAGCCTCGGCCACCCCCATGCCCTGTCCTGCTCCCGCCAGTCTTAGACATTCTCTTTCCTTCCTCCGCCTCACCTTTTCCTCCTCCTCCTCCTCTCTTATCAAAATCCATAAGCTTGTGATACCCCGGCCTCTCCACGATTACTCCGCTGCCATAAAATCACAGAGCCACCAAAACAACTCGCAACAGGGGTACGGGGAATGGGATGGAGGAGAGGAATTTAGTGAGAAAGAGAGTGAAGGGAATTGCTTATCCACAATACGGCTCTACACATGTAGATGAAACTAGACATGAACTGCTTTTATAGATGGGGGGTAAATATAGCTGACAATCCAAGGGCGATACAATTCAGGACGAAGACATCATACAGAAATCTTCCTTAAATCCAACCGCAGAGGAGCACGTTCCTCAGGAGATGGACACATGCGCACGACCCTAGCTGGTGAAAGTAAGGCGCTGTCTGGCATCGGTTTCCATCGTCTGCACCCCCTCCAGGTGGTTTTGAAAAGAAGGGTTAGGCATTCCTTGTGTCCAAGTACGAATGCAGAGCATACCAGAGTTTGCGTTTAGAGGAAACAGGCAGCACATCAGCAGCACACCTTAGAATATCTGGGGCAGAGAAAAGACACAATTAACGCTAAATAGTCTGCTTAAAAGTACACTTAGAGAACTGCACTCTCTTGGCACCTGTTCTACTATGGTGGTGAGGAAGAGACACTGTGCCTCTCATTTTAAGGGACAGTCCACCCAAAAATTAACATTCTGTCATTATTTACTCACCCTCACATCACATCATCCCATTCCAGTGACTATCAAGGGAGCTTTTAACACAACGAATTACAAGAAAAAGCCAGCATTGCACTATCACTGTTTCTATGAAACACACAATTTAGAGTCTGAAGATTTAAGGGACACGAAACCAGAGACCATCTCCCTACAGGAAATGTTATCTAGCATTTCTGACTTCCAGCTCTAAAAATAAATCCCTCAGGAGCTCGAGTTGAGGCCTGAGGTCGTGTGAAGACGAGCCGGAGTCATCTTGGACCGAGTGTCTTGGTTATGTTTTGAGAGGAGGGAGGCACCTCACCAGATGTTATGGATGATGCCATCCATGGGCTGGTTTATTTAACAATAGAGAATGGCCCCTAAAAAACGAATGGAAGAATTCATGCCCAGGAAACTTGATGAATGATGAATTGATGAAAGATGAATCGTTCACAGAGTTGCTCATCATTACAAGAGACATTTTGTCATAAGGCAACAAAACTAAGGTACTAATAGGTTACACACTGTGATAGAATGATAAAACGACAGATAGAGCAACAGATGGAACGATAGATAGATAGATAGATAGATAGATAGATAGATAGATAGATAGATAGATAGATAGATAGATAGATAGATAGATAGATAGATAGATATCAAGTACATATTCATAGCTTAATTCAACATAAAACATCTAAATTACTTTGCAACAAAATGTTCCTTATGATCCATTCAGTGGATCCATTGAAATGTTACATCGTAATATCGTGAATTATCAATGAAACTATTGAAATGTTACATCAAACCATTTTGTTATGATGAGCAAATATTAGACGTGATATCAGCCTAAAAATACAGGAACACTGTTTTTGTCTTTCTGCCTGTGGATTTGAAGCATTCATTCCACATCCAAGAATAAGATACCAGTATTAGAAACGATGATTACATGTTATAAAACTTAAGTTAACCGTCCAGCTAAGACTATAATTCATCGTCTCGTATCGGATCAGGCCTTATCTAACGTTATATGCATCGACAACAAAACTGTTTTACAATGCCAACAAATATGATGAATCAGGCCTGTAAGTTACACTGGCTCTCTCTCTGGATTCAGCAGCGTGTCTTATGAATGACCCATACTTATTAGGCCAGAGAAATAAAATAACGCCACAGTTTATTATTCGAAGTATTTCGATGTCTAAAGGAATAACCTGCTGAAAAAAACTGTCCAAATATGCCTGCTAGCCTCATGCAGCTCGCCACCAAAGTATGAGAAAGAAACTTGGGTTACTAAGATAAACTCTAAGACAAACATGTTGGTACATTCTGTTCCCTTTGTAAGACTACATCACATGAACGTAAAGAAAGCAATGAAGAGACGTTCGTGTGAATCCTCGAGTGTTGAAGAACCAGTGTTGTCAGTTACCCACTGAGTTGCCAACTAAGCAGCAGAAATGAGTGAACACACGGCTAGCGTGCTAACTAGCCCAAACAAGCTAACGATCTGTGGCCTGCGCTTCCGCGAGCTAACGAGAGTTACTAATTCAACAACACCAGCGGGTTTATGGAAAATAAAAGACAGCTTGTTATTATCTACAACAACATTATACATACGTCAAAGCAATGTTTGTTGACAAGCACATAGATTTTGTTCCCAGCCATTAACCGGGCAACTCCTTAATCCCGAACAGTCGAAATTGGTCTAAATTACGTACGCGGTATATTCCATAAATCGTTAAAGGAGGAAGATTTATCAACAGAGTAGACACTTTTACCTATATCTCTGTATTATAAGTCGACGACAATTCCCATTTTGTCGGTTTTAATGATCATTCCTTGAAGCCATTATCATTTTTTCTCCCTCTTCGCTGATGTCTCTTTAAGCCTCTCCGTACAGCTGGCGCGTTTCCTCCGCTGTCGCCGATCACATCAGCGAGTCTAAGTTGCAAAACTTGCGTAGTTGGGTTTGGAGAATACTGGGTCATAAAATTCCGCGCTCTTCGGAAAAAAATAATGCGCAGTTTCATTCAACGTAAACCTACGTGAGAAACTTAACCGGATGACGTAGAAACTGGCATATGAATAGCTGGTAGCTACTGTACGTGGGTCAGACTCCCTCAGTCATATTATGCAGCCTATTTTCATTGTTTTAGTACCCTGGATGAAATATAAAACTCACTTAAATGATGTTAGTTTTTTAATATTATTTACTTTATATATGGTCATACATTTATTTAAGTAGATTTGCAGTATGCCGTTCAAACGTTTGTACTGTTTGTACTGTAATTTTATCAAATAAATGTATTAAAGCGTGAGACAAAACATAGCCAATGTGTTACACAAGTTGGGTTATTTTCCAAAAATGTTGGGTAATTTCTAGTACCCGGCTGTTGGGTTAAATACGGTTTCCGCAGCGACGGTTCAAATGTGAACGTCCAGTGACAGTAACAGAAAGAAGATGCTGCAGCTTGATTATGAAAGTATGTATCTTAATTTTTTTTACACTCTATGATCTTAACACATTATATTGTGTACTGAAATATAACATTCTATAGATCGTTTGTTTTGTTCCGATACAGGGACTCTTTTGTTACAATGTTGCAGTTTCTTCTTGGTATGGGGCTGCGTTCCTTCCATGCTGCGTTCCAGTCATAGGTTCCAGTGCAAAATTGTCATGCCCTTCACTCGCTAACTTCCCTCCGTCTCGTTCACTCGGATGTACGTCATATGCTTACGTTGCACGAGTGCCCACTACTGGCGGAAACTGCAGTGGGCTGAATTGGAACCAATTGGAACCTTTACTGTCTATGATTGAAACGTCTTAAGCCCTTGTAATCAGCTATGGAGTTGATTTATTATTTAAAAAATGTTTCCCTTTAAGAATTTGTTTAATGCCACATCCAAATGTTTATAGATGTGTTTGGGTTGTTTAAAAAAAAAATCATATATCATAGAGTTGTGGTGATTAGAGGAGATCTGCGGTGACGTCACAATCGTGTTGCATTGTGGTATATGGAGCTGCCTGAAGTGTGCATATGAAGTAGACTCGCTCCCTCGGTCAAAATCGAGGGAGCGAGGGTCTGTCCATATAAACTTCCCTCGTCCACTTCACGAAGTGGAACGCACTTCAAAAGGGTCGGCAGGGTCCCCCGAGGGGAAGTGCTTAGGGAAGTTCGCAAGTGCGTGTCTAAAAGTGGACTGGAACGCAGCTCCCCTGTCGTATGGCAGCACCCCTGAAAAGTGAAGCCAAAGTGTCTCGATCGCCCCCCCCCCCCACACCCCTCCCACCCCCCCACCGGTGGCTCGTCCCAGTTTAGGTCATAACCCCCGCCCTCCCCATGAGGTCGAATGGACCCGATGGAAACTAAACAATCAAATTACACTTCAAATAAAAACAAAATTTCAAAGATGTTTTCTGTCATTTTATGTAGTTTTTATCACGCTGATTTAAGTTTAAGTGTATTTCTTAGTTCGTTATTTGATGCTATAAAAACAGGAATGTGACGTCATGATTGACAGCTGTGGTTGACAGCTTTTCTAAACGTAGTCACTGAGGCACCAACCTTTCCTAAAAATGAATCGATACTTTCTTTGAAATTAATCGCTACTTTCCTTAAAATTAATCGCTACTTTTCTTAAAAAGATTCGCTACTTTTCTTAAAAAGATTCGATACTCTCTTTAAATTGAATCGCTACTTTTCTCAAAAAGAGTCGCTACTTTTTCAAAAAGGATCGCTACTTTACTTAAAATGAATCGATACTTTCATTACAATTAATCACTACTTTTTCAAAAAGAATCGATACTTTTCCTAAAAATGAATCGATACTTTCTTTAAAATGAATTGATACTTTTCCTAAAAATGAATTGATACTTTCTTTAAAATGAATTGATACTTTTCCTAAAAATTAATCGATACTTTCTTTAAAATGAATCGATACTTTTCTTAAAAAGTAATCGATACTTTCTTTAAAATTAATCGATACTTTTACTAAAAATTAATCGATACTTTTCAAAAAAGAATCGATACTTTTCTTACTATCAATCGCTACTTTTCAAAAAAGAATCGCTACTTTGCTAAAAAAGAATCGCTACTTTCTTTATAATGAATCACTACTTTTTCAAAAAGAATCGCTACTTTTCTTAAAAAGAATCAATACTTTCTTTAAATTGAATCGCTACTTTTCTAAAAAAAAATTATCTACTTTTTAAAAAAGAATAGCTACTTTTCTTAAAATGAATCGATACTTCCTTTAAAATCAATCGCTTCTTTTTCCAAAAAGATTTGACACTTTTCCTAAAAATGAATCGCTACTTTTCAAAAAAGAATCCCTACTTTTCTCAAAATGAATCGCTACTTTCCTTAAAATGAATCACAACTCTTCAAAAAAGAATCGTTACTTTTATCAAAAATAATCGCTACTTTTTCAAAATGAATCGCTACTTTCTTAATATTAATCGATACTTTCTTTAAAATGAATCGATACTTTTCGCAAAAAGAATCAATACTTTTTTTATTTTTTATTAATCGCTTCTTTTTCAAAAAGAATTGATACTTTTCCTAAAAATTAATCGATACTTTCTTTAAATTGAATCGCTACTTTTCTCAAAAAGAATCGCTTTAAAATTAATCTGGATAACACACCTACATTAAAAATAATGGATAGTGCGGTGGCTGCGATATACGCAAACCAGCATCCATCGCCATGGTTTTTGGAATGACTTATCGCGCGAGAAAAAAAAAACGTTTTAGTCGCATAACATCGGTTAATGGAAACGCTATCATTTTGCAATAGTTTTTATAAACATTTAGAAAATATTGCAAAACTTTTGCACAAATCTGTAATGCAAACCCATCTACTGTAACCTTAACCAATTAAATTAGTGGATTGGGAAAAAAATCGTGCTTCCTCATTAACTTTGAAACAATAAGAAGCATTGAGAAGTCTTAACCCTCACATCTAAGCTTGTTCCATACATCAACTTGATGCAACCTGGACACATCATCAGTGATTTTACCTGGGATCACGGAGTGTTTCGGGTCTTTCAAGCATCATACACTCTCACCTAGGCGACCCAGCTGGGGTGGATCAGGCCCCAACTTGTGTCCAGGTAGCTCTACCCCACCTATGGTTCTCCTCTCCTTATCCACAGCCACCTTGAGGCAACTTCTGCTGACTCAGTGACCTCTTTAATAGCCCTTCGCTTACTGGCCCCTATGATGCCCAGGATGTTGTAGGCCCTGCAGAGAGACTGGCCAGCAAACCATCTGCATCCCACCTCAATGGGCTCACATCGCGCTCGCCACCCATTGTTCCGGCACTCCTCCACTAGCTCAGCATATTTTGCCCTCTTCCTCTCATTGGCCTCCTCGATGCGGTCCTCCCAGGGTACGGTGAGTTCCAAGAGAACGATCTGCCTGGAGGACTCTGAGATGAGTAACATGTCAGGCCGCAGCGTTGTAGTGGCGGCAGTTTCTGGGAATTTCAGTTGCCTCTCCAGGTCAACTTTCAACTCCCAGTCTTGTGCTGTTGCTATAGCAGGCCAGATGAGGTGGCCCTGGCAGCTACTGGTGGCTTCTCCCCAGCCCGGACATACTTTTTCATTTACATTTACGTGATGGGGAGTCACAAGATTTGCACTGCCACTGTTTGCAGGTGATGTTTCATTTAGATGACCTTTTCATTCAAACCTGCAAAATTATTTTGATTTGAGGGATTTTTATTGTTTGAACATATATCTAATTGATCATCAGCTGATAAAATACAAAGCCACAGCCTGAGTCATTTCCTATTGTTCATGACATGTGAGTTTCTGGCTCTCTGCAAAGTCTATTTCTACTTGAACCTCAACAGTTGGTCTCAGTTCCTATTGTTCATGACATGTGAGTTGCTCTCTGCAAAGTCTATTTCTACTTGAACCTCAACAGTTGGTCTCAGTTCAGTTCAAACATGTGCTTTCTGAAATTCATTTTGCTGCTGTTGATTCCATCATATATAAGAGGTAAGTTTCAGAAAAGGTACGTAGTAACCTTTTTTTAATGTATATTTGGAGAGCTACATGTCTGTAATTATTTCTTTTAGGTGGCTGTCAGACCAACATCAGCGTGAGTGGAGGGCAGAAAGTTTGCTCCGGTCAAAACTTTACCCTCACATGTCAGTTTGCATGCCATGGACCACAAAACCATGAAAAAGTGGTGAAAGATCAACAATTTGAGAACAGTCTAGAGTCTTCGTATAATAGTATCACACTCTCTATACATGTTCACAGTGCAAATAATAATCATACGGGAATATATAGCTGCCAAACCAAGTCATTGGATTCAATGAGCAGGGCTTATGTAAAAGTGGAAGGTAAGTGTGAAATTCTGGACCATTGAACAAATTTAAACTGAAAATTTTCGACTAAGAACGTTTTTCCTTTTTGTGTGTGTGTGTGATTCAGACTGTGATTTTCCTTCAAATTTATCCACTGTAAATAAAACATCATCCTCTCTGACTACCACATACCAAAGCTCTACACCATCAAGTAAGTTTCTCCAGTTAGCATATCTGAGACTTGATCCATCAGTATATTGAAATAAATCATATTAGCCTATAGAATTGATGTTAACTGCTTTATTGGATTGTGTACAGATCAATATGCAGGATAAACTAAATATGATTTACTGTTTGGTATAAATGTCGGTTGACAGTTTTAATACAATATTATTTAACTCTCCTAATTGTCCTGCTAAGAAAATGCTCTGACCTGTGACCTGTAACAAACAGTAGCAAAATAAACAAATAAAATAATAATAATAATAATGATAATAAGAATTACATGCACAACAAAAGGTTTTATATGGTCCCAAAGTGAATTATAATAGATAAAAAAAAAATTAAATTGAATATTGATGGAGTAACTCATTTTGTATAAGAAAATGTGAAAAGGTTCTGTAGCTGTCATTTTTCTTGGATAGTTTCAATCACTTTTGGCATTTCATAATGCATTTCATAACAACTTTACTGTTTTATTTTACTAGTGAATGCTGTGAATCTCAGACCCAGAATTTTAGATTTTGTGCATATCACAAATAAATCTCCATCTCTTGCGTCTACTGAATGTGTTTTTTTTTTTTTTCCTGTTTTTGTAAGGGATTTTGGATCCAGTGCTGATATGGTACATGCTGTTCAAGACAGGGGTTTTTCTCATCGGGTCAATAATTGCAGCGCTGAAAACTGTGTGCCAGAAGCACTGAAAAATGAACAGAATTTCTGTCAATTCTGTCAAAAAACTATGCTTCCAATAAATGTTCTCCATTCATTTTCTCTTGGATGCTGCTATACAGAATTCAATATTCTTCCAGTGCTGAATTTGTAAATGTTATCTAGTGCTCTGCCTCTGTGTTGTGATGCTCAGATGTGTCTAAATTCAAAACAGCTTTGTGAACTTGGCCGTTATCTCTCAGCATTTTTACTAAGTAAATAAATAAAACCATACGAATTCTCACAGATCAGATTTCATTTGGATCGATTGCATCTTTCCATCATTCTTTTCAATGTCTCCCATCTGGAAGACGGTAGGCCTATAAGGTAGGCTAGCCTACCCTTCATAAAAAAGACTTGTATCTAAACTGCTTTTATTGTCTTGATTTTCTATTCTAATCAATTTTCTAACCTTCAAGGATAGACAATTTGGATTTTAATTTAAAAATAGTTATGGCGTCTCACATTTTCATCATCACCTTAAAAAAAAAAGTTAAATGAGTTGGGCCTAAATGTTGTCCTTCGCCTTGTTACAACTGATTTTTATGATTTTTACCAGTGAAATTAATGTTTAGAAAAAAATAACGTCGGGATTTCAACACGTGGGGGAGCTCGTGTTTCTTTTAAACCTTGACTCTTCCCAACACAGCTCGACGCTCATTCCTGTTTAGAAATCCGAGTAAATACGATTTTTAATTGTCAACTATATTTATCAGATTATACTTTTGTTTTTTACTCTTACAATGGCACTGTTTCTTTTTGTCCTTAACCCTAAAACAGGCAACGTGTCTCACGAGATACATAGTTTTTATTGTCTTTTTTTGAGCATATAACTATTTTTTCATCAAATTCTTTTATCACTTATGACAGCCTGGTCTGTCTTGAGTAGGCTATGTTGGTCACATGATTTGCTTCAAATTTTTTGTGATCAATTAGCCCCGTCAGCCTGACCTAAATCCAACATGGCTGCTAGTGGTGCAGAACATTCAGTTTTTGAGATAATATTAAACTTACTTTTCTTCTAAAAAAAAAATGAATACTGTTAACATTAATTGTGAACATCTTAAGGTGCTGAAGGAGAAAATTAAGTAATATGTTGTTCATGTTGTTATTTAGCACGTTTTTTTTTTTGCAACAATAACAAATACAAAAACCAAGACAATAAAACACAATACTAAAGAGTACAGTACATAGGGTTACATTACAAAAAACAACAGAATATCAAGCTAGCTTAAATTATTGACACCATTGCAGAGTCTTACAGTAGAGTTTTTAGAGCCCTTCAACGAATTTAGATATATATATATCAAGATCTTTCTTAAAAATAAAAAAGGAAGGAGTTTTCTTTGAAAATTTACACTTGTGAATATAAAATTTGGCAAGAAAAAGTAGCAAATTAAGAACAAATTTAAAATGATATGGGTCTAATTTCAAAGAGTCACCAAAAAACACAATTTTTTGGCTTAAGTTATTTAGCACGTTTTGAAATGTATGTCTCCTGAGACATGTTGCCTGTTTAGGGTATACAAAAGGGATTAAACTAGCTCTATTTAAAATGCACTATTCAAACTTAAATGATTGTAATTCAAGAATGCTTTGGAATATAGACCTAATTTTGGTCTTGTTTTAAAGAAAACAGTCAGCAGAAGTGCTGAAGTGAAAGCACTTTAAAAAATGAAAGTATGAAAAAGTTAAGGAAGTTTAAATCTTACATTAAATCAAATATACTGTACTTAATATTTATTCTTTTTTTATAAAATATGTATTTTACTAAATATTTTTTACTATAAAATTACTTTAAAATCAAAGCCATATATCTAACCAAGTTGTGTTCCAAATTTGATGTTGATATCACAAAAATTGAAGTTCCCGTGAGATTTTGTTTAGGCATAATACCAAAAATAGCCACCGGGTGACTTACATTCCATTGAATTTAATTGTATGCATTCTGCCATTCTGCCATAACAAATTAATAAAATTCTGTCCAAATATCACTTCTGTCACAAAATATGGAACCTTGAGACTCAGACCTTTCTGACAATATGTGTTTTGTCAAGATTAGAAAAGGTTTTGATAATAAATTATGAAACATGACGATGCCCAAAAGGGGAGGAGCCCATTAAAAGAATATAGAGAACCGTTTTTATGGTAACACAACGTCCAATTTCAAAACGGGTTTCACAGGCTGAATCTTGAGTTCGTCAGCTTTCGAATGATATATAATTTGTCAACATTAGATCAGGTGAAGTATGGGATATAATTGTTTTAAACATACAGTGGCAGTAACAGTTAACAGATTAATGACTTGGTCCTTTTTTTATACCCTAATCAGGCAACGTATCTCAGGAGACACAACTCATAAAATCCAAAATATATCAATTTAAAAAAAAAAATCTTTTGGATATGTTTTATTTAAGTCCAGATGATATAAAAATGAAATGAAATTATTTTTTGCTTAGCATTTTCCACTCTTGCCTGTTTAAGGGTTAAAGTTGAAACTTTCTCTAAGACATTCTGCAGTCTTGTCAGCATGGCCTGCAGAATCAGAGAGTAGGGGAGAGTGGGGCAGAACCTAACACTTTCTGACTTTCTCAATTTGTGTAAATTCACTTGGGGTTCACAGAATTGAGTTCTCCCCACATTAATTTCACACATCTAGTACAATTATGTGGTTTTGTTTCATTAATACAGTGTATACTTTTTTCTTGATTTACCCTGAAAGAATGGAAGTGAAATGTGACAACATGCCCTTATTGTAACATGTGAGGGGCACATTGTGTAACATGACCATATGACAGCTTAAAATGTTTATCTGATCTAATCAAAAAAATATACAAGACCAACTAAAATATTTTCTTAATAAAATACACTTTTCCATGTAAAATAATGGCATTTTTAAAAAGGTTTTTTTTTTTTAGTTTGACAACAAACACCACAAAACACAGCTATACAGCATAGTTCAGAACATAATAATAATAATGAATAATATCTGAACATTGACTCTCAGTCTCATGGTTTCTCAATATAATTCATAAAAGTATAGAATAGAATAGCAAAGTTCTAATAGGGGCACATTGTAACGGAGTGTTACAACATGCCCCACCTGCGCAACTGGGATTTAAACCCTGCTATCTTCTACTAGTTAGCGAAGCATTATAGAACCATATCAACTGTTAAATAACATATTGGAGATTAAAATATCAGATTTATCTCATTTTAAATCAATACTAAAAACGTGATGAAAAATGTACTTTTAAACAAACCTTTAAAAAGTTTTAAACAATACGTTACAACTAGCCCTGCGTTAGTTTGTGCCCCGCTCACCCTTACCTTTAATTTATGTTTACGAAAAAAAGGTTACATACTAGCCTACATTAATGTTAATCACCATTAAGAATACTGAATACCATTCAGCATTACAATTAGGCCTACATATTTATCCCCTTGACTATCCAACAGTTAATAAATCCATATGCACCGACCATTATACAATAACATTATCTCTTCAGTTTTTCTAAGTGAAGGACTCACTGTGTAGGCTGAAAGCATTTACTGTAAGTAGTTATGACAACTGCATATTCAAAATAGAGACTTGCTATTATTATTAGGCTAAATTGTTCATTTCATTTGTAATCTTTTTTCTTTTGTATTTGTCCTTTTGTTTTTGTTTTATGTATTACTGATGGTTTCGACCCACTGTTGTGTATTGACAGTGAATCTGCTCTGAAAGAACAGATTAAGGGGTTGGGGGTCATTTTGGGGTTTTTATGAACGCACTGACAGGGCCACCCTCACAAAGTTTTGCTTAGGACCCCCATACATAGCTGTTTGTAACTGCCATATGAACTACATGTTATGGCATACTGAAGTGTTTATCAAAGCTGTGATGTAAAAATGATATCTGAGCGTGTGTACATGGACAGAAGTCCAGTGATGTTTGTGAGAGACAAACACATGAGAACAAGTAATTTGCGTGAATGATAACATTTCTTTTAATTTTCTTTTAACTTTTTGAAAGAGAGAAGACGACAAAAGAAAAAAAAGAAAAAAAAGAAGATCAAGAAACATCCACAGCGCATTGCTATGTGGAGTTATCAAATAAATATATAGAGGCCAGGTCCATATATCAATCTATCTGAAATGAGGGAGGACAAAAACCTTTAAAGGTTTTAAATCTTTTAAAAATATATACGAAAGCATCTTTATAGACATGAATGTTCTCCTCTAACAAAATTTAACAACTTTGGTGAGGCTGTTTGTTTGTCATCCTACAATAATAATCCCCTGATCTTAAGTGATCAATTATGAGTGTTTTTATAAGAAGAAACATCTGTAGTTGTACAATTTTCATGTTCTTTATTTGCCCCCCCCAGGTCAGATTAAAAAAAAAAAAAAAAGGGAAAAAAAAAATATTACACCCACATAAAAATACATTAATAACCACAAGAGGTACACCACTGGTCCCTTGAGTGTAGAGGGGGTTATATGAAAAAAAAAAAAAATCAAAAAAAAAAATTCAAAAAAAAAAAAGGGGGCCTTTCTCAGAAGGAAACACTAAACTCAGATTCCATCCTAGGTGGTTTCCATAAAAAAAAATAAAAAAAACTGTATATGCATTTCAAGAAAAAGTCTTACTGTAAGACAAACCACTACCTTAAACCAAAAACCTCAATGATAGGCTTTGCTTCACTCAGATTGAAAGTGTTTTGTTCCAGGTTGATCTGCATATTTTCTGGTTACATTACACAGTATAGGAGAAAAACCTATCAAACATTAAAGTGTCTACAGTCATCATAGACCGGAAATGTGGAACAACGCAAACAAGTAATATTTTAGAAGAAATTTTTTGATCTATATACATATATTGGCACTTATTGAGGACCAAAAACAAAGGGGGGGGGGGGGGGGGCGCACATTTTCTCAGAACACAAGTTAAACAACTTTTAAAAACCAATAGACAAACACTTTTAAAAAGGAAGATACAAATCTCCCTTCCTAGCGCACAAAAAAAAAAAAAAAAAAAAAAAAATTTAAAAAAAAAAAGGGGGGGGGGGGGGGGGGGGCAAAATATTATAGCAGCACGGCACATTGGTTTCTGGAAGTTTTTCTGCATATCCATTTACCTTTCTCTCAGAGGTCTGTCTACAAGCACAAAAAGGAGGCTAACAGAGGACTTAAGGTCTTTTCGTGGAATAAATCACCTTTATTCAAACAGTGAATGAAGTCATTGACAGAGCCCGTGTGTACACGAAATGTTCAATGACTAACTGAATGAATGGTGAAAAAGGAGTTGGAAATGCAAATGCTAGACTTCTCAGAATTTGCTGCAGAGCCTTGAAAATGCACCTGTCAATTCCTCAAAACCCCCATAGCATTGCATTTCAGGTCAAAAGAGGAAACGAAAATGGGGTGGAAATGTGATTATGGAACCAAATCCTGTTTTCCTTAGAGGCCAAGTACAGAAGTTGTGCCGCCTCCCTGAAAAAAGCGGAACTTTCCAGTGCAAGTACAAGACATGTTAAATGCCAATGAATTTACATAGAATGGGTCTTTCAGCTTTAAAATCTGCTTCGGTTGTTCATTCAGAAAGAGATCCTGAGGTTTCTGCAGAAATCACTGCTCAGATTTGCTTTTGGCAGAAAACAAGTGCTTTTACAGTAACAGTGGATTGAAATAAGTGAATAAGGTACTTGATAATTCAGGAGAGAGAACCCAGCACAACATGGCTGCAATTTCGGCCCTGGATAACTTGAATGAATTAGAAATTAATTTGCCATTTAAGTCCCAACAACAGTTGCTGCTTAATTACAGTCACAGTCTGCCATCATTATCAGTTACTCATCATTTGTGAGTTACTGAAGAAAAAGTACAAGTACAAAAGATTCGGATGCTGGGGGTCCCATGTGAGCGCAAAGGCAAACAGCAAGTGTTTTTCTAATGCTTAGAAATTAAATGGCTTCTGTGGGGTCCAGCTGTAGAGGAATGGAAGCAGCTTGAGTCCTTTGATTCTCGTGCTTTGCGTAAACATTGTTATATTGACAGATTCTTGGGGCTCTCAGACGTCAACAAGTCTTTCCAGCCACAACAGCCACATTTTACCCAATCAAAATTGTGTGCAGGGGGCCTTGGAGGTGCTTTAAGTGCTACAAACATGAGTCCTTCCCACAAGAGCTTACGACCCACAAAGTAATTGGGCAGAGAGGTCAGAGGTCAACACACTGCCTAGTTGAAGATTCTGATAAAGGTCGTCAGGGGTGATCGGAGGCTGGAGAAGGTGGTAGAGATCAGGCACAGTCGCCCACGAGCACAAGTGGGGCGAGGAGCTGGCGCAGTTCAGAAGCACACACCGGCCCTTGTTGCTGGCTGCCTGCGGTCTTCCTGCGGCGGGCCAGGTTGGACCCCGAGGGTGGAGACAGCAGCATGGAGCTGCTGGAGAAGAGAAGTGGGGAGGTGAACTCCTCAAGCTGCTGCTGCTGCTCCTCGCTCTCTTCCCTCTCAGCCAGCTGCCGGTTCATGGCTACGGCCTGCCCAGCAAAGAACGTCAGGTCCTGAGCGCTACCGCCCCTGGAGAAAAGACATTGATGGTCAGGATAGCATGAATATTAAATGATCTGGTATTTACAGTCAAAACTATTGCTGCTGGATAATGGGATTCAGAAATGTATTAAGGCCCTGATATACTGTGTATTATATAGGCCCTGATAGCAGAATTGGAGAACAAACTCGTGACAAAATCTGTTTGAAGATTGTTTTGAGGATTTGATCCCGAGAAGCTGTTAAACCCATTCGAACTACCTTTGGTCTTTGGCAATTACGTATAGGTAGGTGTGCTTCTAATAGAAAGTGACATGCACACTTTTTTCCATGTTTAACTTTTTTTTTTTTATGTTTAAAGCTGCTTTCTTTATAGCACCTTTCTTTACAGCACCATTTAAAAAAAAAAAAATTTATTTAAAAGGGACAGTGCATATTAATGGACATCTTAGCTTTTCAGCAATGTAAATATGCCAGAATTAGCCCAAAGGCTTTATACAATAGATTGCTTAAATAAACATGACTTGCACAAACTGATGAGCTCGTGCAAACATCCACATCCCTATGATCAGATTTTTTCTCTTCACTGCCGGTTTCTCACAACTGTCATTTTTGTTGTGCTTATTTTGTTATTGAGAGGTAAGTGCACAGCACGTATTTACATATTCATCTAAACGGCACTCGCAACAGTGTGGGCGGCATTGGGATGTTTGATTAACAGTATACCAAAACTCACGCATTTCAAACTTATTTTTACCCCCAAGCGAAAATTTAACTTTGCTGTGGGTACATCAGGGCATTTAATCTGCACTTTACCCACCTCTGATGGAGTATGGATGCAGACACAGTGTTTGGTGCACACTAAAAATGAAGGACAACAGAAATGAGTCAAATAAGTCAAAGCTGCAAATACATGTTAACTGGGTTAAATGAAGTCTTCAAAGTCCTAGAGATTGGAAGTAATGGACATACCCCTTTAACCCATGGGTGCTGCAGCACTTGGGCAGCACTGAGGCGGTCTTTGGCATCCTGCACCAACAGCTTGGTGATGAGGTCTTTGGCTGCAGGGGAGATGTGTGCCCAGTCCTTCTCTGGAAACTCATATTTGCCTTCCTGAATACTCTCAAACAGCATGCTCTGTGGAAAAATTGTAATGAATGGTATTAAACATCCAATGTGTAGTAGTAACATTATCAGGGATTCTTTTTTGTACTGTCAAGCCAGTGGTTCAGATTTTTATTTTCCCTGCCACAAAATTACTCAAATAAATGATTTATTCATTGATCGATTTCATCGCTCTTCCATTAAAAAAAAAAAAGAAAAAAAAAAAGGTTGTTACGACACCAAAAATGTAACCGCAGTAAAATTTCACACTTCTCGATTCAGTTCGATACCACCACAAAAACTACTAGCCTAACTAATGTAAAGTTAAAAAATGAAAGAAAAAGAAAAGAAAAAAAGACAGTTGCCCCAGGCCATCAAGCCCTGACTATGAAACAAGATGGCTAGACCAGGTCCTACTGGGTCTTTCCTACTACAATTCCACGGAAAGTTTTGAACTTTCAGTACTGCCAGATTTCCCAGCAAACTAGATGTGTGGTGTACCTGGCAGGCTTGGCAGGGCTCTCCCCAATCCCAACCACAGTCTGTTCCACAGCGACCCACAAAGGGCGGGTATCCACTTAGCATGATGTAAAGGATGACGCCAAGGCTCCACAGGTCACAACGCTTGTCGTAGATGCTAGCTTCTTCATTAAAGGCTTCCACCACCTCGGGGGCCATGTATTCAGCTGAGCCACACTGTAGGAATTAAAAATGCTTTAGTACATACTGTAAAAGTCCTCAGACATACAAAGAAAAGTCCACAAATCTCCCACATGGTTTTTAAATGCCACAAGTACACTATTGGGTAGAGCATTCAGGGTTTCACTTCATGTTTACAACATATACACTCATTACAACATCCCATCAGCATGTCCCTAGGTCAGACAACAAGTTCTGATGTAACAAGGTGAGCAACCTAGAGCTACATCATTGGTCAGAGCTATCAGCACTCCCTCAGCTTGGCCTCTCCTGTTTGTTTTCACCTGCAGAGGCATTATCAAGGTCATTGTTCCGAGTTAAGCTGGGGTGGCCTGATCCGATTCAGACCTGGGCGCGTCAGCGGACAACTGTTCCAGCAGGGACCACAGGCTGCTGTCTGCCCTGCGTCATGTGGAAACTAGGCCAAAAGGTTGCTGCTCGAGGAAAAAAAAAAAAGAAAAAAGGACTTAAGCCGCTCTACACCGGCTGGGGATAAACAAGCCCCAACCCTGCTTGAGTGTTACATAACACATATGAACGGACATCCTGAATGGTGCACTAATAATTAATGCAACAGACAAAAACACAGAGGAGGTTAGCAGTTTAGCGGGGCAAGCAGACCAGGAGTGCAGCGGTCTGGTAAAAAAAAGATTGTTATACAACTACTGCATGAGTCACTGATGCAAACGGAGGAGGCTAAATACATTATGCAGAGGGGGAGGAGACAGTGTCCTCAAATAGCATCCTAAAAATCAGCCTAGGCTGCCTTCCCTTTGACCCGAACAAATCTAAACCCAAGCCTTGATAACCTCGCAAGAACACTCCTTGTTCCCTCAAACCATCAGAGCTCTGTAAAGGTGTCGGGGCATCACTTTCAAGGAAACGAGATAACCGGCCAAAATGAAGTGTGCCGTGATAAAATGCCACTGTATACTTTTACCATAAGAGGTTTGGCCAGTTGATCTTATGACAAAATGCCTTTGTAATCAGAAGAAAGAACTATTGGTTAAACAATTGAAGCTGATAAAAGATCACCTGATTATGGAAGCGCAATTGGATCCCTTTCACTAGGGACACAGTTGTGCACCGTAATTCAACAAACCGAGAGTCCAGCAATGATCCCCAATTGTCAGTTTATTGCCCAGCTGGTTCTGCTTTCAGCATGACTGGGCCCTTACATAACACTCCTCTGTGCAAGGGGAATCTTAGGAGTATCACACAAAGCTGTCTGTCGCTTATGAGCAGCCCCACCCGCTTCCTCCCGTCGTTATAAAGGAAAAAGTGTTTCCAGACAACATGTAGGCTACAGGGTTAGGATTAGCAAGTGATGTACACAAAGACGTTATGAAGTTATCTTGTTTATATCAGTGACCTCAACCACTGCAAGTTATCGCTGGCATTGCATCAGTCTCAATAACTGCATGTTCTCAGATGGATTATGAACGCAATGTTATCATGGCATGAGAGGACTTTAGTTCTGGCAAAACCAGGGACTTTCCCTGGTCATTATTCTAGCAAGTAAAACCACAGTTGTGGGTAAAAAAAAAAAAAAAAGTTTTAAGTTAAAAAAAAAAAAAAAAAAGAGTTAAGAGGAAAATCAACCAGAGTATTTAAAAGGGATAGTTCACCCAAAAATGATAATTGTCATTAAATACTTGTACGGTGTACCCTTAAGACTTTTGTTCAAGCATGTTTAAGGTTCCGTTGAACACATTTTATGTACTTTATGCATGCTCGTTGGCCAATGTTTATGTGTGAATAAAAGCCTAAACTAAATCGGTTGATATGTATAATGCATCTTCAGAAGAATTGGATTAGACTGCTTGATTCATAAGGATTGCTTTTAAGAGGTCTTTATGAAAATTTTCAAGCATCAAAGTTTGAGGAATAACGGTCAATGGAGGGACATAAATCTCCATTTGTGATTTGAAGATGAACGAAAGTCTATGGTCTTGGAACAACGAGATTTGGTAAATTACAGAATTCTTTTGGGTGATCTAGGCCTTTCACCTATTATGCCACATGGACAAGTCAATGTTTCAAGTGAGTTATGGTATACAAAAGTTAAAAAGCCATGTAGAACTATGCCATGGATTTCTTCCTGAACATTCTGGTGCATTTATGATAAAAATTAAATTAAAAAAGTAAATGAAAGGGTACACCATCCAAGCTCTGACCCACCCAGTTCCAGTTGCAGAGTCTGCAGACATCAGGAAAAATAGACTGTAAAAAAACCACAAGCCTGTAGTAAAAGTTTGAGTGCTCACCACCAGGGTGCGGTGAGAAGAGGGAGATGTATTAAAAGATCTCCATGAGGAATTTTGTTTTTGCTCTCTGTACATGAAGGTATTCACATTAAAAGACCTTTGCCTGTTCCCTTCAGACTCATATGCAATTAAATCACTTAAGGTCAACCGTTCCTTGATCTGTAATCTTGACATAATTCTGTGACCTATGGTAACGCTTCACATCAAAACAGATGTTGAAACCTCACAAAACTCAGTTACTGGACGCGATCACATGGAGGTTTATTGGCTGTGGCTTTAAAGCAATAACCGTTATCTCCGTTGTCCTCGAGATCAAAATAAGAACAGCAGTGCAGTGAAGTGGCAATAAAAATGGCATTAAAATACTGACTAGTGACTTGATTTATGTACACTTATACCAGATGGAATGTAGGTGACAATGCATTCAAATGGAAATAAGTTCAATTTGTGGGCGTTTACAAGTTTTTAAACACCAACCAGCCTCAAAGCTCTTAATCAAAATGTAAAAAAAAAAATCCTACTCCTCTCCTACAATCACATGTCCTATAGCTCTTTGTAATTTTAACATTTTATTAATGAAAAATAGTGTAATTTCATTAAATAAAGTGCAAATCTGTTTAGTTTAGAGTTCAAATTATTATTTCATATTGATTCACTTTCAAATGATTTCTATTTTAATAAATATTATGTAAAATAAATATAAATGTCATTGCAGCATGTGTCATTGACCATCTTTAAATGAAATGGTACAATATCATATAGGCAATCAGCCACTCTGCTCTAAGGTATCAGCATTGGCCATCAAAAATATTGGTCGACCAATATCCTCCTAGGTTAAACTCACCGGAGTCAAGAGTTCAGGGGTGGAGATGGGTGAGCTGTCACTATTCAGTTTGATCCCACTACCCAAATCAAAATCACAGATCTTCACTGGAGAAATCTACAGAAAAGAAAAAGAAAATAGCCCCTTTAAATGTCATAGTGAAGGGAGTTAAGAGCGTGGTATTGAGTATTCCTATGGGTCAATTCAGGTTTTGTTCAACAGCTTAAAAAAAAACAAAAAAAACAACAACCTACTGTACCCAACATATTCATCAAAAATCTGGTCAGAAATGCAGTGCATGTGTGTTCTCCTCAGATGTCTCATGTCTCCTCATGTACAGAGAGAGACTCACCCTGTCACTATGTTCACAGAGGATGTTCTCTGGCTTTAGGTCTCGATGTGCCATCCCTAGAACAAGTAGAAGACATAATGAATAAACATCTATGTTGGTAATATATAGACTGCAAGGAGACATTGTGTTGTATCAATACTAAAGGTCCCAACCTTTGTTATGTAGGAAGTCCAGAGCACTGGCGATGTCCTGCACCACTATGCTGGCTTCCTGCTCATTGAAGTGTTGTCTTCGGTGTATGTGGGTCAAGATAGAACCTGAGAAAATGAATAAATGCATGAAATTTGCTGATATTATATATTATAGAATCTTTACCAAACGAATAGACAACAGTTTGAAAATTAAAAGTGCTCCAAGCGATGTCACGTTTTTTAGGCTGAAACATTTGTCACATACAGCAAACATCTCACTATCTGCTAGCTGCCTGTCCCCTGAACAAAGTTAAAAAACAAAACAAAAAAACAGGCTCTGTAGACAGCTCAGGCTCCACAAACGGCAAGAAAAACAAACTGGGCAAACCTGCACCACGAAACAAATAGTGTTCCAGCCAATAACTGATAAGAATGATTTGGGGGTGGGGGTTGGGGGGTTAGTGAGCGTGGAAATGAAGGGGGGTGTGGGGAGTGGAGGAGAGATGTCCTAGATAACGACTAACATTAGAATTATATTCTCTTGAATTTGAATATGGCCGACAAACGACCAAAGAGACGACGTTCCGATGAACAAATAGCAAAGAAGAGGGAAAAGGCGAAGGAACGTGCGAAGTCCCCGAATTTACATCGGAAAAGCCTGTTTCAGGAAGCACGGAAGGGAGGGGACGGGATGAGGAGGAGGGAGGGTCGAGCTAGCCTCCGTTTTGTTGGACAATACTTCAAACGTCAACAAGTGACGTCACCCAACATCGCTTAGAGAACCTTTACCTTTAAAAGTTTAATATCTTTCAGAGTAATTCTAATATGCTGATTTGATGCTCAAGTAAAATTTATAATTTATTACAAAACCGTGATACATAATTGAGTGTTCTTAAAAATAGAAATGTCAAAACAACAGCATTTAATTGAAATATAAATTTTGTAAACGCATGTAAACTTGATCAATGTAATGGGTCTTAGCTGAATAAAACTATTTTACAAAAACAAAAAATAAAGCCCACACACTTACCGCCTCTCAGTTTTTCAAAGACCAAATAAAATTTGTCCTCGTCCTCAAAGTACTCCACCAGTTCCAAAATGTTTCTGTGGTGAGAAAAGATTAACATTAGGCATTCTAACATTATGGTATCTTAAAGGATTTTCAATGATCTTCACAAGCTTAGATTGCAATACTGCTAACTAGGTTTTGGAACTATGTTGGCAGCATCTTAACAGTCATAAGACTCGACCCCACAATTGATTTTAATAGTTTGCCATCAGCATGTTGCTAAGATAAACGCAAAATACTCCAAGAATAAAGATGCACAACATAAACATTGGGTAAAGTAGTGCATTTCTAATTACATACAAGCTATTAAATGAAAACTTTAGTTTACAAACAGTTTTAAATTAAGTTTCTCTCCCCTTGTCCACCATCTTGGATTTATTTTTTACCCACTTAGCTTGTCGCATTAGATTTCTGTGATTGTTAAATGCCATTTTAGTGTCTGGCCAAAACGAGGTATCTTATGGAGGTTTGGGAAAGGACCAATAGTGTCACATAAGGCTTTCCATACCTGTGGCCCTGACACTGGTAGAGCATTTCCACCTCCCTGAAGACACGGCTCCGACTGTGGCCCGGCCTCTTCTCAATTATCTGTATAACATTAAAACATCATCTTAACGACCCAATACAAACCCAAGGAAGGACACAGAGTTCTGCAAGTCAAGGTCAGAACACAATGAGTCTGTTTTGATGGGCTATTTTGCTAACTAGAGACAGCCCTTTAAGTACACATTTGCTCTTAAGTGGCAAAACTCTCAGACATGCCCACGTCATCTCAGTATTCAGCACGAGTCGACAGTTCGGTGTATCCCTTTGTGGATCACCCACGCACAGCATGTGTGGGAGATTAGCAAGCACACATGACACGCCACTGCTCGTCAACAAAAGAACATCTCAGACCACTGATTCAGCAGGTCACCACATGGTCATCAGGCTTTACAAGCCTGACAGATGATCAGGTTTCACAACATTCAGGGCACCCAGACCATGTATGATAAACAACGTAGGGGCAGGTTCCTCATCACAAACGAAGAGTTGACTAATGGTGCGTTCAAGTCAAGTCGGAAATATTGTATTTACGAGTTGAACGCACATGAACGCCAACAAAAAGTTGTACATACGAGTCGGAAACTCTGGATTTTCTTTAAGCCCAGAGTTTACGAGTTGGGAGCGTGTCAGTGAGAAATGTGGCAGAATACCGCAATACTTAAAGGTATTTAGAAGTGACATTGTAAGGCTTTAATTGTGTAAGGCAAATTGCCTGCACAATATATAATAGCATTGTAATATAACAATGTGTACTGAAATTTTACAGAGGCTTCATAAATTAATTAAAAACTGAGCAAAACACACCTGATGGTGATGCACAGTCTTTGTTCTTCATTTTGTAGAAAGTTTAAAAACCTTACTGTTTTTTGTGTAGTTACTTAAAAGGTACACCACCATCTTGCTCTGACGAAAGTGACTTTAACACACATGAGGTCGTAAACATGACTTCCCAACTCGTAAACATAAACTTGAGGACTTGATCAAATTGTCAATTTGAACTTGAACAATTGACTTTGGAATAAATTAAGAAAATCCTTAGTAGAGCCTACCACGTGGCCCGCGGCATGCCACAAATTTTGTGGCCATCAACAACTGGGAATGTTGTGATAAGTGGGGTATAGCAGTGAATTTAATTTAGTCATGTCAAATCGATTAATCGCATTTAACATATGTTTACATACATGCATATATTGTTATTTTATATACATGTATATGTCTCTGTGTGTGCGCGCATTTGTGTAATATATATATATATATATATATATATACACACACACACACTTGTGTATACAATATCTACATAAATAAAAGTCTTGCAATTATTTGATCAAAAATACAGCAAAAACAGTAATATGAAATATTACAATACAATTTAAAAAATAACTTTTCTATTTGAATACGTTTTAAAATGAGATTTATCCCTGTGATGGCAAATCTGTATTTTCAGCATCATTACTCCAGTCTTCAGTGTCACATGATCCTTCAGAAATCATTGATTCTACTATGCCGATTTGCTGCTCAAGAAAAATGTATTATCATTGTTGAAAACAATGGAGTAATACTTTAATGGAATTTTTTTCTCAGGATTCTTTGAATAGGGAGTAAAAAAATAAAAATAAAAAACATCTTTTGTAACAAATGTCTTAATCACTTTAAGGAATTTAGCACAACCTTGATGAACTTTTTTTGTCTGAAAATAAATTAATACTTGCTGACCCCAAATCTTTTGAATGGTAGTGTACATTTTTAATGGGCTAGGGGTTACAAGATGTGATGCCCCCCTTAAAGGGTTAGTTCACCCAAAAATCTGTTCATCTTCGGAACACAGTTTAAGATATTTTAGATTTAGTCCGAGAGCTTTATGTCCCTCCATTGGAAATGTGTACGGTATACGGTCCTTGTCCAGAAAGGAAATAAAGACATCAAAGTAGTCCATGTGACATCAGTGGGTTAGTTAGAATTTTTTGAAGCATCGAAAATACATTTTGGTCCAAAAATAACAAAAACTACGACTTTATTCAGCATTGTATTCTCTTCCGGTTCTGTTGTCAATTCGCGCTCAGTGACGCTGCTGACGTGTTATCTGGTGCGTCCGTGTATTCGGGTTCAAATAAATATGGCTGGGCAAAAAAAAAATGCAAGTCTTCCTCTGTGTCGAAATCCTTAGACATGTTTGCGAAAATTGTTTTGTTTACAGTGTGTGTCTCCCTCAGACTGTGAACTAAGCTCGGGCGCACTGATAACACGTCAGCAGAGTCTTACGTCACTAGCATCACTGAACGCGGCTCGACAACAGAACCGGAAGAGAATACAATGCTGAATAAAGTCGTATTTTGTTATTTTTGGACCAAAATGTATTTTCGATGCTTCAAAAAATTCTAACTAACCAACTGATGTCACATGGACTACTTTGATGATGTCTTTATTTCCTTTCTGGACAAGGACAGTATACCGTACAAACATTTTCAATGGAGGGACAGAAAGCTCTCGGACTAAATCTAAAAATCTCAAACTGTGTTCCGAAGATGAACGGAGGTCTTACGGGCTTTGACGTAGGGAAAATTAACCCTTTAACTCAAAGCATGTACTGGTTTATTTGCCATCCGTCCCTTTGACTATTTAAAAAAAATAAAAATAAAAACACATTTACCTTGGCATTAGAGCATGTTATTTATAGGGTCCATAGATTTTAACTTGTGATGAGCATTTACATCACAGGAACTCAAAAGGTTAAGCATTAGCCAAACATTTTACACGATTCACGTCGCATGGTACGCAAATTACAAATCATTTAAACAGGGAAACTTCAAACTTTCTCCAACATCCAAAAATGCACCAGCTCATAGGACTCTTGGAATTTAACAATACTCCATGACATCAGCTATGTGGAGAACCTGCGGTTTTCAATTTTGTCTTTCCTTTGGCAAGTTACAGAACGTTTGCTAGGAAATGCCACATGAACTGTCCTGCACATGCCTCATTTAGCACCCTCTACATTACCTTTTCCATCAACTAGAGGTCAAACAGATGCAACGCGAGAAACCACACTGCGTTTTCAGATAACATGTCCTGCTTCACAATAACAACAATTGAAAAGGGGAAGTTTCTCTACTGAACAGGCACTGTAGTCATTTATTTTTGTTTCACAGCAGCAGCACAGTAGCTGGAAGGCCAATGTTCCAGAGAGAAGTAAACATCACACAAAACAAATAAAACAGCTTGCATGAACAAAGCTCAAACAACCGTGAATCAAAGCTAGTGTCCGGTATTTCCTGATGAGGGCTGAAACATTAAAACAGAGCCATCTGTCCCAGCATAAATCCTCTTTTATTCTTATGTGTAACACTACATTTAAGGCAGGACACAGTTATGTTCAGACTGCAGGCAAAGATGGCCCAACATTTTTTGCTCATATGTGACTCGACTGTTTTTCTCATGACCACATCAACAGCACAAACCACATGGAATCTGATCTTTACAATTCTGACTTGGGCCACTTCCATATGTGGACTGGCCCTAAATCAGATACAGGTCAGATGTTTTGCAATGCAACCTCAGTCTGAACAGTCAAAATGAAATTCATGCGTATTTTACGTCACTCTATATCAACAATTACTACAATTCTGCACTCATGGGAGTCAGATTTTACATATCAGACAGAATTTAAAGACAATTGCGAAAGGTAGTCAGTGGAAGGACAGTGATATATCAGAACTCACAAGTGTTACAGTGATAGCACATTTTTAAAAACTCTGCACTCTTTTTTTGCATTCTCATCTTTGTTTTTTAATATTGCCTGCCTGAGCATAAACTTGCTAGCTTCCGCGGCAGATCACTATAATTAAACGCATGTCCTCAGTGTTTACTTTCGCATGATAGCGTGCTGTGTGACGTCTTTTTACCGTTCTTTTGCACATACGGGTCAATCCAGGACCATGATCGGTTCACACTGGAATCTGACATTGGCCACATTTAAAACAACAATGTGAACAGCTATACAAAAATAAAAATCAGATCGCAGTGTGAACGTAGAGCCAAAGTTTGCTTGGCTGGCTGCTTTCCTCAATACATACACCAAGGGTCAAACACATCTTGGAGTGTTAATAAAAAACACATTTAAGAGAACATGCAAACAATGTGCACCTGCAATCAAAAGTTAAAATACAACTATTGTGTCAGAATTTACTTTAAAGAATCTGGTAACCACGCACACACGTTAATAATGTATTGCAAAGTTATGATATATTATATGGCTTAAAACAAGCCTTTTGATTTGCTCCCTCCTTCAAGCCTTTTTTCCCCTCATTGGTTTTACTTTAAGCCCATTATGCATTTCTCACTCAAAACTATGCAGCAATAATAAATGTGCTTGATGTGCTTGAAAACATCAGAGTGTCATCATGAGTGATGTCACAAGATCAGCTAAGATCACATTGCTAACTGCTTATACTTAGCACTTATTATTTGTTAGCCACATGAAAAGTGATGTGCAGTTTTAACATAAGAGGGTGCAGATACTTGCCTTAACTGCATATTCTTTATTGGTGATCAGATTGATGCAGGTCTGTACAACAGCATAAGCCCCTTCACCAAGAATCTCACTTTGCAGTTTGTAAACATCTGTAAAGAAATGAAAATTAATATTTACCCTCTATAGACAGTGAAGCTTAACTCCAGGCTTGAGAATAAATAAAGCTTGCCTTCAAAACGTCCAGAGAAACTGTCAGTGGCTCTGCATCTTTTCTTTTTCTTATGTCTTTTCTTGGCATCAGGGATATCAATGGGCTTGCTGGATGGCATGTCTTTAAAAAAAAAAAAAAAAAAACTTTTGTGCCTAGTCCATCAATCTAATCTACAATGAACTTTGCCTAACACACAAGGAGTTCTTGAGCAGATATCTCGTATCTCTACCTCCTCAGAGTTTGTCAACCATTAAGACTGATAGTAACGGTCAATATTAATGAAACCGTAGGCAAAATAGCTGTACCAGGCCTTGGCGAGTGGTCTATCTTGAAGGACGAGCCAAGATGGGATTCCGGATCTATGAATTCAGTCTTGAAAGGGTTTTGCCCCTGAGAACAGGAAGACAGGAACATTTCTTTCAAGTGTCACAAATTAAAGCTTGCAAGTTCACATTCATTCAGGACATTAAGCCATTTTCTGGCAACAAGTAACCAACCTTGAAGGACCGATGGAATCCGGTGATCTCCGTGATTTTGTTTTGCACCATGATTTCGAATGGTCAGATGATGACGTTCAGCTTGGTGCCTAAACCTGTGCAGTGGGTCCTTTAAATCAATTATTTGTCCCCTCTGATCTGATCACCTCAAGGTGGTCGCGCAACAGATGACTCCTGCAAACAAAGACAGACAAAAACAGCATCAATATGGGTTCAGATACTCTTCCAGGGACAATCTGGAGTCTCAGAGATACAGATGATGACCATAAGAGAAGAGAAAAGCTCTTGTACGGACTTGGTATTTTTCATATTTCAAGAGTCAGCACAGTCAGAAAGTTAACACGCAACAAAATAAACGAATTAAATAGCTATTAAAATCGAGAAATACCAACTGCCATGTCTTATGTACGTTTAAAATTGGTTATTAGTTTACAAGCTATGAGTAGCTATTTTTAATCAAGCTGACCGTGTAACCTACCTCTGAGCTGCATGTGGTTGCATTCGGAAAGTAATGGCCTGGAGTTTATTTATAGAGAGATCTCAGAATCATTTCATAGGCAGAGGAAAGGGTTTCATCTTACCCCGTTACTAGCCGTGAGGCGCCAGCGTTCACGTCGTTGCTCCAACCCACCGTGTAATAGAACGCTACTATGTGTTTGTCAATTGTAATGTAAACTAATCTGAGAGCACAACGCATATATAAGGTTGTATCCTATACTCCGCCCACTCTATATTCCACATCCAATCAAAAGAAAGTCAAATCAAAAACTCAGAACACTATTGGACATTCATTTCAGGGGCGGGGTATCATTTTCCCTACGTCATCTATTCAGAAACAAAATTGGACAGGCGCTTTAGTGCCAAATTCAGTGGACTTGTTTATTGCCCCATCTACTGGACAGTCAGTACTAGTTGCTGAAGGGTGCAATATCACAGCATTAGAACCCTATGTTCAGGTATTTAATGTGTTAAATCAATTACGGTTCCTGTGGTTAGCAGTCACATTTTTAAAAACGGATGATTGCAACTTTCTAAAGTAAAAAACAACCAAATGGGAACAAAATACCACCGTCAGGGGAAGAGAAGTGGTTTTCAAACACTATTTGTGTGTGTAATATAACGTAATTTATATTATTTTAAATATTTCTTGGATTAGAACAGCTGGTCTAGGCAGGCATGATGTGTGGATCACTGCAGCCATCTACTGGTCATCTACTGGTCATTTCGTTCAAGTATAAATACCGTAACGTTTCAAAATAAATTCGCAACATAATACATCACCGATCACTATTTTCCAGACACATTTAGGCTATTAGATCAATTAAAACCTAACGGGTTCGGCTGACTAAATATTACAAATTATGATATTCAGATGAAATTATAAAATAAGAAGAGCAAAGTCATTCGTTAAATGTGTTGAGATGAGACGAGATTCTGTGCCCTCTATGGTCAAGAGAGAAAAAACTGTATTCGAATCAAATTAATAATAGCCACTGCTAATAAGGGGTTGAGCTACATTAATTTAAACAAACAAACAAAATAAGCTTAAACAACATCAAAACTCAAATCTTGGGCTTGGAAAGCAACTGTATCCGAATTGTACTTGTCTCCTTTATGTGCCATGTCTAAAAGCTGTGTCAACAATAGGATTTCCCTTGACATTTTGGAGCCTCCCAGTTGCTCAGCTACAGAGAGGAATACATACAATAGCAGGAAAACCTTTCAGACTGCCAAAGTCATTGAGTATTTTAGAGAAACAAGTAGCCTAGATATTACAGTAGAACCACGAGCTGCACAAATTATATAGAAAATACCCTGGATTTTTTTTTTAGATTTTTTTTTTTATGTAAGTCATTTTATTAATCGCTATTTTATGGATAACGAACGAACTAAAACTAAAATCTGCTACAAAAATAAAAAGGAATTGAAAAATAGTGTAAACATCTTGTCTGTCATCACCAGTCAACACGAACTGGAACGGGAACGTATGTTCTCGCGATATTTAGAGATGAACGTATCGCACGTAGCCAGGCTGGAAATGCGATCTAGCTAGGTAAGTTAATAATCGATTTCATTTGAATTAACGTCTATTTTTGAAAAGAAGCTTTGAAAACCTCACGAAATAAATTCATAGTAAGTGTCATGATCAATGTGCACTATAAATAATTGCACATGTATACATTTATTCCAAGCAGATAATGGGATGTTTTGTTGTTGTTGTTGTTGTTGTCTGCTAGCTCGTGCGACCGCTGGCTGTCTGCGCACGTCCCTGATTGTTTACGTTTATGAGATGTTATATTAGTTTAGTCAGTAACGTCAATGGATTTATCTACTGTTATTGTTATTGATCAACTGTTATTGATCAAATGCATGCAGTCTACTAATTACTTTAAGTCTGCTCTTTGTTGTTATGACGTGCACACCCACATTAGAACTTATACGTGCCATTCACTGAAAGTGTGCATGACCATTAATGTTCTTCTATATCATATTTTATCTCGTTTATCTAGTCCGAAGGACCGACTACCTCAAATCTAAGAAATCACCATGGAAGGTATGTCAATATTAGTACTATCTTTTAATTTACTGTTTCAATGCATTGTATAGTCCCGTTTAAGGAGCACTCAATGTTCCACCAGGCTGTCAAATGTCCTGCTCGTTTTTTGGGTGCAAGAGGACCTACAACAGTCCAGAAGCACTGAATAGTCATCTTCAGGACCATCAAAAGAACACTGCCCAGTCTCTTCCAGGTATAACATCAACGTGCCTGTGACTTTTTTAATAGTGCACTTGATGGATGAAATGATTTATAATTGTTATCATTTAATCAGTTAATTTATAGTCATGAAAAGTGTCACATCAGCAATTTGGTGTCTAATGCACTATCCTTTATTCTTTAGGGAAAGCTTTCCTGTGCTCTCATATAGGATGCGATGGTTCATTCAACAACATGCAGCAGCTAATGGAACATATGAGACACCATTACAAGCCAAATTATTTTTTCCTGTGAGTTCCGCTTTGCATTTAGGCTTCCTTTCTTTATTAGTAAACTAAAGATATATTCATTTATAATTTTTTTTTAATATTTCCACTCTTCTGAGAATTTTGTTTTTTACTTTGTTGATACCTTTTAAAAGGTTTTTATCAAGGTACATTTTTTAGGAGAAACAAGTTGAATATGAATATTTTGAATATCTTATTTATTCTTATTTATACATTTTAATAGCACATGTACGATTGTCACCATAAAAATTGCCAAATAATCCGTCATGGCATTAAAAACAAACAAACAAACAAAAATGTCACTCTTTCTTGCCATTGTTTCAGTATCAAATAAAACAACTAGCTCATTTAGCAATTTACCATAGATGCCCTCTTATCTCAGACTGCCTTAGTCTTGTCTTTAAAAATGCTCTTAATCTCAGCAACCAATTTACAATTAAAAAAAAAATGTATTTGTATATTTTTTGGGTGATTTGATGTTTTTTCTTTTAGCATTGATTCACTTATTTTTAATATTATGTTTCAGCTTTATGCTTCCTCATTATCATTATGTCTGTGTCCTTTAGGTGCGAGAGCTGCAGGGCCAAACTGCGTTCTTATCGCACTCTCCTCAAACACCTGCAGACCTGTGCCAAGGTTGCTAAGAACAAGGCTGCAGTAAAGATAGAGACTGGAATGGCACCTGACGCAGAGCCCGCCAGTGTTCCTCTCACTTCTGGTGACATGGAACCATCTGGACCCCTCTTATCCCCAAATGTGCCAGAGGAGATGGAGTCTATGCCATCTATGCCCACTTTGGCAACACATTCAACACTGGCAAACATGCCAGAAAACAGTGCTTTCACTAACCCAACCCCTGCAGGCCCTGCAACTTTGCTCCTTGCCACTCTAAATCTCGCCTCAAACCAAAATCTTCCTTGCAAACCAGAATCCACCTACAGCCCTTTTCCACCCACTCTGTCTCCTGTTAACCCAGCCTTCCTGCCAGATCCGGGCCTACAGCAGCAGCAGAGGTCTCCTAGATCTGGTCCTCCCAGTCTGCCCTCTTCACCACCCCTGCCGTCATCACCAGGATCAAACGCTGTCTGGAGGAAGAACCAAGGTGAATGGATCTCATAAAGCTTTCCTCTGTGAGTGAGGAAAGCCGACTGAAAGCAAGTGTCATTGCTCACAATGGGTCTTATTCACTAACCATGCGTATGCACAAATTTGTGCAGGAAAACCTGAATTAATCAATAACTTTTATACAATTTCTTTCCCAAAATTTATTAAAAACAAGTGTAAGAACCACAAATCACACACAATCATATATATTATGTACATATATACACAGTGTGTTAAGATGAAATTTTTGATATTTTATCTCACAAATCTTATGTGTATATATGTGTAAAGGAAAAAATGGTTTGAGTGTGTTTTATGCAAATTACTAACTTTTGGCACGCATTCGCTCATTTAGAATATTCCATATTCATTAACATTAGAATGAGGTTAACAACAATTCCGTGTGCACGTGTTGTAAAATAGGTGAAACATTTCCTTGAGAAGTTCTCTTGTGTGCATAAGTATGAATAATCCTTGCAATTATTAGTGAATGAGACCCAGTGTTCCTTAAATCATCCTACATTTTAGACCCTGTTCACCTGTGTATTTTGCAGTTTGCTCAACTGATCTCACCTGCTTATCAACAGGTGTGAGTCCTTTTGAAAGGGAATTTGTAAGTCACTTGTGGGGGAAATGCCTAAGCCTTGGCCATGGCCACTTTGAGTGAACTGTGTTTTGTCATGTTGCACTGTCCTGCCAGAACCGCCCGGGCCCCTTTTGCACAGATGGAACTCTCCAAGCAGTCAGAGTTTAAGTAGAGATGAAGTCCAGGTGAGGCACAGAGAATCCACACACACATTGCTTGAGGGAACAATCAGATCTTCCCTCAAATGATACTTCAGATGCTAATTCTCCTCCCCTTCCCCGGCTTTAACCGGTTTTAGTGTTTCCCTGGGTGTGCCATCTAGCTGCACGACTCAGTCCACTCCCATCCGATCCTAAATGCATATGTCCACGGGCTTCACTAACATGTAATGAGACATCAGAGGGTCTGCTTTTAGGGCCGGTGTTCCTTTACTTCACTTTTTCCCCTTCCCATTTGCATTTGACAAAAAGCAGGTGGTCATTTCTGGCAAGAGATGGTGCTGTGTCATAATAGTTGATCATGTGTGGAGATGTTGAGAGCACTTGCTAATCCCTACACCTTTGTGCCCATGTTCATCTGTCTAAACTGGGTTTAATGATTTTAATTGTGTGAATAATATTGCTTTTGTATATGAGCTGATGCCAGTGATCATTGGAGTTCTTTTTCCAGCTCAAGTCAATCATGCAATTATCTGCTACTTTTACTGGTGAAGGTTTTCTGTTTCTGTCTACAAACATTCTCAATGAATGTATAACCATGAATATGATGATCTTTGAGTTGGTTTTGATTTTAATGCCTCGCCCATTAATTAAATCTGTCAGGTCAGTCCTTCAACTGCCGCATCCTGTGGGAACACACAAGAGGGCGATACAGCTGCCTACAGTGTGGCCACTGCACCCCAGACCGGGGGGAGATGACTGCTCACATTGAGGGCCAGCACAAGAACCCAGGGGGCAAAGTGAACGGTGATCCTGGTATGATTCCCTACTTCAATGTATAATTATAAACCTTGTAATGCACGCAATTCATTGGGTTAAGGCTGGAAAACACTACACGACTTTTGCACAGATTGTTTTGTCCTGATTTGCAGTCTGGACAAGTTGACCTTAGATGCCCAAAGTCAGCCAGCCTGCAGATTTTGGGCAGTCAGAGTTGACAGATTTCACAGAAAGTCATGTACTGCATATTGGGCACAGGCTATTCTTTTTTTTATTTAGCTTCACTCTGATTGCATCCAGTTGGATGATATCAAACAGGAGGATGTTTTAGAAGTGTGTTGTGTTCGGGGTGACTTGAAAGTCTGGTAATGATGCGTGGTGTTTTAAAATCTGTTCAGATTTTAAGTATTGTAGTGTATTCCGGCATTTAATCTTTTGAAAATAATTACACAATATAGTGACATCATCTCACCAGACTGAACCTTCTGTGCATTTTACAGATACAGAGATTGGCACTGCTTCTTTACTGGCTAAGACTTCACTGCACACTGAGAACTCAACTTATACACAACTCTAGCATGAAATGAGACACGAAACCTGATGCTTGACAAATAACTTTTGTGATCCCTTTTTATATATGCAACTCAATGTTTTCATTTGACTGTCTGTGTGGACTTCAAGAATCTCTATTGGTCTGGATGTTATAATAACAATTAGCACCAAGTTCTGCATGTCTTGTCTTCAGTAAGCATTTGTTAGTAATCTAGGCTTACAAAAAGTCTTGTTAGTTTTCATTAAATAATTTGGAATTGCGTAAAAATGACCTGAGTAATGTTGTACTATTATGTCACCTACATTTTTTTAATATCTAATTGCAGGAGGCTGTATCCATACAGTATCCAGAACAGTATTCATGTTTATAAAAAGAAATCTCGGCCACTTGTTATTGTGTAAGAATTAAAAACAGTTGTTTCTGTAGTGTTTGCTACCTGCAAATAAAAACCTGTTAGGAATTTTTTTTAAAGTGTGATGCGAGTTTATCTCATTTTAATACCTTACATGATTTTCTGTGGTGGAATGTGTTGCTTTAAGTATTTAATATTCTGTTTATAAATTGTATAATTTCACTTACGTAGTGTAATTAAATGTCTTTTTAAAATACTTTCTGAACTTCTCGAAAGAAAGTTAATGAAAACCTTTCCGTACATTTTACATTAAAGGGTGGAGTAACTTTATATGCTTAGTGTGTAAGCAAATAATTAAAGTAGAAAGATGTGGATGAGAAACACAGGTAGATAAAAGCCATTTTACTTTTATTTTAAAAACTGTCAGTGTCGCGGCCATTTGTTCAAACTGTTTAGTTTCTCCCTTCACACTCCATCAGATGTGTAAGAGCGAGGATGCACATTCAATCTACTTCAACGCTTTTGTAAATAAACTAAACCACCGGAACATAGGCGGCAATGGAGAACATGGTAATAAGACTTTACTGACACTGCCAGACAGCCATTAGAGAGAAATACGCATGCTTTTATCATTAATGTATTTGTAGTGAAAGAAGCGAGGCCAACGTTTTTCTGAAGATGGTCAGGATGCTAACTTAGCCAGCTAGTCACTCGTACGAGGCTTCAAGCAGGAAACCCCCGAAATTACATCAGTGTTTTGTGTTAATTTAAGTCGTGACGAAAATGTACTTACAGAAACCAATCTGTCTTTTTATAAACCTCAGCATTTGGCTTATAGGACAGATGGATTCTTGAGTTCCAACACTCACTAGCTGTCCGGCTAGTCCGGGGACTGTCTCAAAACCTAGTGAGCTGCCTACATAGACAGCATTCGTGGGCGTCATAGACGCGCGCGAACGTTCGAAAGCTCCCATGGCCAAACCTGTCTAGCAGGGGGGCTCGCTAGGTATTGAGACAGTTGAGAAAATTCTTCCATTGAATTACAAATAATTACACTTAATTAATTCAACAGCAACTGACGTTTTTCAATATAATTTTTTTCCCCAGAAGTCTCTTGAGTACGCTAGATGCAAGACTGACAGCTCATTAGATATGCCAAATTCCAGTGCTCTAATTGGTTTGATTTAGCTAATCATTGGCTGTACACTGTAGCTGTCCATTTGAATCCAATTTAAATTGTTAATTGCATTTCACATTATATTGGCATAAGGGTTAGTTTTAAAAGTGTTATTTTAAAATAATTAAAATAACCAAGTATATTCTATATATATTATGTGTGTTACATTTATATTAATATACCATGGGATTTTGATTGACCATCTTTACATTGTTCTTTCTGTCTGTCTGTCTAAAGCTGCTTCAGTCTTAAAAACTTTAACATTTCAAGCTTTTAATAATGTCTTCAGACTTTCTGTCCAGGCCCTTTCAAACTAGCCTTAAGCCAACCTTTGTCTTGAACTTTTAATTTTTACCTAATTATTTGTGACATGCACTGCTTGTGTAGTTTTGTATTCTGCAATAACTAGAAAAAAATGCTTTAGGCATGATAGGATGCAAACTCATTTAACATTGGCAAGGAATTTATTAACCACTGAGCAGCTAACACATACAAGTCTAACATTAATTTTTTTCCACACCAAGAAAAGCTGCAAACAATAAACCATCATGCATGTGAAGAATGTCACAGAACTGTGAGTTTCCATCTGCAGCTGTCAGAGAGAGAGAAAGCAGGTTGACTCCTTTTCGTCCTTTTTAAAGTGTTCACACATTGCATGTTTGGCTCTATTAAAACGAACCCTGGTGCAATAATTGCTCTGTTAGTGCGGTTCAGTTGAATAAGTGTGAACGCTGCCATCCAAACCCTGGTGCGCACCAAACGGGTCGAGACCTCTGAAAACGGTAAAAAGATGGGTCTTAGTGATGGGTCTGTGAACTACTGTTCACACTTGTAGTTTGGTTCGTTTGGTCTGGACCACAATAAAAATCTTCATTTGTGTGTGTGACGGAGGGATTCCTGATTCTGTTTTGACTCCTTCACACATTTTATAAGCTCTTCACGAGTTCTCATTTGGTCAAAATACTATCATATGCAGGCTACGCACTATACAACGAGCACATTTAGCCCAGCACACAGCATTGTTTTAGATGTTCTGTAAGTTCTGTCTCAAAATAAATAGGCAATACGTCATAAAAGCAGACCAATCAGGTTGTGAATGTATTCCTATTACTTTAGGTTCGTTGATAAAAATGCCAATCTGAACACTAAGTGTACCAGGACTAAATGTTTTTCTTTGGTCTGGACCAAACGAACTAAGCGAACTGAACAAGTTTGAACACACCCTCAGTCTCACTCAGATGTATATGTCACTCACTGCTCAAATATTGCAATTCAGCAGTGCTTATTATTGTTGTTGTACAACCTTGTTCAGAATAGAAAACGGCGTTTTGTCTTCTGGTGGATGACTGTTTTTTCCCTCTTATTTCAGTGCACTGTGCAGGTGAAACTGGAGCTGGGACACAGAGCCCAGTTAAGGAAGAAAGTCACTAACGAGGGCTTCACACATGACTGGATGGTGTTTGTTCGGGGCCCAGAGGCATGTGACATCCAGCACTTTGTGGAGAGAGTTGTCTTCCGCCTTCACGAAAGCTTCCCTAAACCCAAGAGAGGCAGGTTATATTTTGAGTCTACTTCATAACCCTGTAACTTTATACTCACAGTGATGTAGGTTAAGGTCCCTTTCAATCAGGATTAAGGAAATGGCTGGTGTTTACACCCATATTCTGTTGTGTTAAATCTGCCCTTTTTAGTAACTCATGCTGTTAAAATACGTTGTGTAGTTACAGCATGTGAAGTCCTAAGATCTAGTGTAATACGAAAGTAATTGTATAGCAACTATATTAACTAGTATTGAAACATGACCAACCCTGGCAAAAATTACGCAATCACCACACTTCATTTGCTATATTCTATGTTGGATTTCCTTCTCTCCATTGTTTCAGTTGGCAACTGTTGTGTTGGGGCCATCTTTCCTTTCAATTAGCCATGTGTCCAACAGCTTGATAAGGTCCGTTATTGAACTAAATCAACAACTGAACTGACTGAGCTGAATAATGACACTACTGTCTTCTGTAGAGCTGCTTTACAGCTGAAATTGAATTTGTTTCATAATGTTTCCTGTTTATTACTGTGAAGCTGCTTTGACAATCTGTATCTTATAAAGCGCTATATAAATGTGACTTGACTTGTAAGCACTCTTTTTAACTGCTTGTCAATAGGTATTTGGGTAACACTTTATTGTAGTGTCCTTGTTACATATGTTACATGTAAATGTAATTACTGTAATAATAACAACAGTAAATTATGCATAATTACATGCATCTAAACCAATCCATAAACCTAATTATATAGTAAGTGCATGTTGTTGTTAATTAATATCACTCAGTACTTAAATGTATTGTTACACTGTAACACGGACATCTTAAAATAAAGTGTAACCGTTATTTGCTTTAGAAATGCAAATTGCAAGGTGATTCTATCATTTTTTTCTTCAACATTGTGTGATTCTTTTTTTTCCCTCTATACTTGTTCTGGTAAACTATATGGCAAATATAATTAGTTTCTTATATGTTTTACAAAGGCAGATTGTTCCGCTATTAACCAAATTGATTTGTGTCATATCTGTGATTTGTTTATTTTGTACAATGTAAAAAAAAAAAAATGGATGTACGTCCTTTAAGTGTGGTGATTCAGTTTTTGTCAGGGTTTGTATTTTTAGTGTGTCCTTTTTTGATGTTACATTCTCAAAAAAGTGTTAACACTTTCTCTGGGGTGTTTTAAAAATATCTCCCTGTTTGTATGAGTGGTGTGATATGTCAACCTCTGGCTCAACCAATGGTGTGATTTTGGGGTGTGGCTACCTGATTTTAGGAGTGTTTCAGAAACCTGTTCGGAAAAAATAGTTATTTTTGCAATTCCATGGTGTGAGAAGTGGCAAAGAAAAGCACCCTTGACCTTATTGTAGCACATAGTATGTACATGTAGATAGTGATTCTGGTTTCATATTTCTGTTTCAGTGTAGATTGAAAAATGTATAGCTAAACATTAACTAAGTATTTTTCTTTTTCTTTTTCTTTTTCGCAGTTTGTAAAGAGCCCCCATATAAAGTGGAAGAGTCAGGCTATGCTGGTTTCCTCATGCCCATAGAGGTCTATTTCAAAAACAAGGTGAGCACATCACCCCTTATCTACAGCAGTATCTGCATTTTGCTTCTTTTGACGTGAATAACTGGTATTTCAGGCGAAAGGCATGAAAAGTCTGTCAGATTGTTGTGTTCGGTCTTTTTAGATGTGTTATATTTAAGCAGTTTGTTGCCTGTATTTGAAAAACATTGTGATTTAAGAGTTTTGCAATTTGGTAAAGGTAAAGGTCACACAACTAGGTGAACTTAGTGTTTGCACTGGGAGCTAACAGAGAATTGACATGAAGCTGTTGAACGGCAACAGAGAAATTGGAGAAGGTATAAATGGTAAGAAAATGTGAATTTGTATTTCACTGTAAGACTTCGTAGTGGATTATTTCTGGAAGTTTTCAATTTTCTCTCGTTTCCTCTCTACCAAGGACCTTATATTGACTTAACTTTACTGTAAATGTTTCACACACTGCTAGATTGAGGTTTGGGTTTGATACTGACGTTCGACTCAACGTCATTCTTTTTATCTGTGAATCCTGAACATGCTTGTCTCTTCAATCACAGGAGGAGCCTAAAAAGGTGTGCTTTAATTATGATCTTTTCTTGAACCTGGAGGGAAACCCACCTGTCAATCACCTGCGCTGTGAGAAGCTTACGTTTAACAACCCCACACACGAGTTTCGGCGCAAGCTGGTCAAGGCCGGTGGGGTGAGCAGGGTTGTTTGTTCTTGCTTTTTCTGAACCTCTATAATCAGCTCTTTTTAACAGACTGACTCTCTCTCTCTCTCTCTCTCTCTCTCTCTCTCTCTCTCTCTCTCTCTCTCTCTCTCTCTCTCTCTCTCTCTCTCTCTCTCTCTCTCTCTCTCTCTCTCTCTCTCTCTCTGTCTCCATTGGGGTGTTATTCTTGTCTCAGGCTATAGTTGTTCCTGAGGGAGTGGAGATGATGCCAAGGCCCAGTCCAGATTATCCAATGCTGCCGACTATTCCACTCTCTGCCTTCTCAGACCCCAAGAAGATCAAGTCCTCTCATGCAGTAAAGGTTAGTAAAAAAGTCATCCTTTGGTCAAAGAGTTACCGGTAAGTGTTTAAGGTTGATAGTCTTTTCCCCCTGTTTCACAGAAAAATTGCTTAAGTTTGTGCTGTTTTAACTGAAAGCAACTTGCACCTCATATCTTAAAATATGTCAGTCCCATTGTTTTGTCTCAAGATGCACACCAGTATTGTTTCTTTTCTAGGGCACATTTATAAAAGCTACTACCTAATTTGAACTAAGGCCTAATCCTGGCTTAATCTAAACCCTGTCTGTGAAACTGGACCTTAAGGTTTAATTTAAAAAATGTGCAATATTTTGCACATTTGGACAAAAAAGAAAGTTTTTGCTTCAAGGGATAGTTTTCAAGCCCATAAGACGTTCGTTCATTTTATTCACATATAAGCATTGATCAGTGCACATACATAAAGCACATCAAATATGGTACACGGAAGCTCAAACGTGCTTGCTTGATGCATGAGAACCAATGTGTTTGTTGTCACGTGACACGCAAGCACCTTTGAGCTAGAGGTCTAAGCGAGATCAAGAACTTATTTTTATTGATTCCTGCTAAAAATAAGTTATATTTCTTCCGAGTCACATCCGCAACTTTTATGTTTCGTCCTGCTCCCACCTGCAAAATCTCACAGGTAGAAAGCTACGCAGTTTGTCCTGTTCCCACACACACGACATGGCGCTTCAGACCTCACTTTGCTGCATTTGTCGCAGTAGGAAAAAGGAAGGTGCTTTCCGTTTCTGTCGCATACAACTGAAAAACATTGAGAATATCCAACAACCATGTGCCTGTAAACCTTTTTTTTTGTTGTGCAATAGAAGAATTACATTCTGTACCTTAAAACATAAAATACATTTCCACACACAAATCAGTACCTTCCCTCTTGCACTCAGCAATTCAAAACTTGTCCCATGTCGTACTCAGTTGTGTCGAGTTCTGTGGATTGCAGGAATGCAGACCTCTAATTTGAGCTTTAGTTAACCATATTTGATTATTAAACCACTCGATTCAACTTTTTGAAGCATCAGCATTTTGGTGGAGTGCACTTTCAATGGAGAGATTAAAACATCTCAGCTTTCATTAAAAAAATCTTCAGTTGTGTTTTGAAGATGAACGAAAGTCTAATGGGTTTGGAACGACAGTGCTTATCGGGTATTTTCCAAGCTGTTATGCATTTAAAGAACAGTCTTTTAAAACCTTCTTTGTAGGAGTCAAGTAAAGATGGAGGAAGTGGGAGCAGCAAAGGTCTTAAAGCCCATAAGGCAACCAAAGAACACAAAGAGCGCACGCGAAAGGACTCTGAGAGCAAGGCCACGTCCCGAGAGAGCGACCGCGAGGGCAGCAAGTCCTCACGAGACCAGTCTTCGTCCTCTTTTTCAAAGAAAGCCCCGGATGGCAGAGGAAAAGACGATGGGAAACCGGTACCAAAAGCAGCCTTCAAAGAGCCCAAACTTACGGTCAGAGAGTCCAAGATGGATGGCATGTCTCCAAAAGGTGGCGGAGCAGTGACAGGCGGAGGGGGTCAGCTGGACACTCGAACCCCGAGCAAGCGGCCCTCATCTGCCATGGAGTCTCCAAAGCTAAGTACCAAGAAACAGAAGAGGATGGGCTCCGAGGGCATGAAGGGGCCTGTGAGCGGAGGCTACAGCAGCAGCTCTCCCCGTATTACCTCAACAACACCCTCCACGTACCCCGAGAAGAAACCCCCGAAAGATAAAGGCCACTGGCCCAAGATGAAACCAGAGGTGCAGGAAGTGAAAAGGCAGCCCGACTCTGACGAATCAAACTCTGAGGATGAAGCCTCTTCTAAATCAGAGGTATGTTTATGTTTTTCCATCAGCAGAACAGGGATTTGAATGTATTCAAATGTAATAAAGCTCAAGGATGTTTGTTTTTTTAGCAATCGGCTCCATCCAGTCCATCAAGTTCCAGCTCCAGCTCCAGCTCTGATTCTGACTTTGAGCCACCACAGAAGCAAGGCCAAGGTACATGGAGTTTACTCACGAATGGTCAGTTTAATGATCAGTAGTGTGTCGCCTCATTAATGATCGTTAATAATGATCGTTTCCAGGGACGCTCCGTTCTATGGTAGAGGATATGCGCTCTGAAGGCTCTGATGATGACAGCAGCTCTGAGGTTGAGACGCCCATGAAAACGACTCCACCCAATCAGGACTCTCGGTTTGTACCATGCACTTTGTGTTTGATCCAGTATGGTCTTGTTTGAATAACTGAAATGTTTACTAAAAAGGATACTTGACAGTAAAAATGCAGACAAAAAGGATTTTGTCCACACTATTCACATCATTAATATGAACACAACCATGTTGTTACACATTGAATCCGATTTATATTCCTTTCACAAGTTCATTATGATTTTCTCCTTTTCAGTTTAAGCATGGACAGTGAGAGTGATGGCAATGAGGAGTCCCGACCTCCCAGCCAGGAAGCCCCCTCACCTCTACCCAAACTGAGCTCAGCAAACCTCAAGGTAAGATTGGTAAGATTGCATTGCGATGAACCTTCAGATTGGTTTGTATTAGTTTTATATTTGAATTTGATTTGAAATCATTGGTGTTCTTTGTCAGATGTTAGGAAAAAAGAGCCCAGACTCTTGCACCCGTGAGAAGATGCTCAAGAGGGGATACGACAAGGTAGGAAGGGTAAATAACTGAATCATACTCCTCAGTAGCTGAAATTCAGATTTTTATTGCACATAAAAATACAATGGAAGTTTTAAACGAGTGATCTGATTACAGGCTTATACAGAGGAGCTTGTGGACCTCCATCGCAGGCTGATGGCTCTGAGAGAGAGGAATATTTTACAGCAGGTTATAATAAGTTATTTCTGTATTTGAGTGCATTTTCTAAAAAAAAAAATTATCACATCACGCATAATACCAAACCTCCATTGAAGATTGATCAGTGCCTTATTTCAGGACACGTTAGAAATTATTAGCGTACACTACCGTTCAAAAGATAACTGTCTTCTATTTGAATGTACTATAAAATGTAATTTATTCCTGTGATGGCAAAGCTTAATTTCCAGCATCATTACGCCAGTCTTCAGAGTCACATGATCCTTCAGAAATCATTCTAATATGCATTCTAATAAAAAAATCTTTGGTGAAGAGAAAGTTCAAAATAATATAGAAATCTTTTGTAACAATGTAAAAGTCTAAAGATCAATTTAACACATGCTGAATAAAAGTATAATTTTTTTTTATTTTTTTTTAAGTCTTTCTGGCCCCAAACCTTTGAATGGTAGTGTATGTAAAAGGTATAATTATTGAAGATTTTTGGAAGTCCAAAGTGCCTCTCATTGGAAAACAGCTGATTTATGTTTGGCTCATGACACTTTTGTTACCTTTCAGGAATGATTGCTGTTTGCTGATTTTGATTGACACATTACTTTGTGTCTTTTAGATTGTAAACCTCATTGAGAAGACTGGCCATTTCAACATCACAAATACAACCTTTGACTTTGACCTGTTCTCCTTGGACGAGTCAACTGTACGTAAACTCCAGAGCTACCTGGAAGCCACGTCCACATGACACAAGGAAGCTGCTCGGACGTGATTTTTTTTTAGAAGTGTGAGAGAGGCCTCCAAACTGACTGGGGGAAGAGGGAAAGGAATTGAAAGCAACATATAAATGCACAGGAAACGAACAAAAACAAAGCGAACAAACAAAAAAAACTTTATACTGTAATAGATATAAGCAAACAAAAGGACCAGGGGCATGAATGGGCGGCATTCAGGGTTTATCTAATAACAGCACTGCGCGTTGCACTAAGAAACAAACTGTTGGCACAATACTGTCCAAAATGGACAAGATCTCGCATAGGCACCGTGGATGAGATACCTTATTACAAGTAGGTACATTTCAAGACTGGTTTTGCACCAAAGCTGGAACAGCTTCCCTCGCTTGGGCCTTTTTGCAGGGTCGATGACTGAAAGACTGTGTCCCTTCTCTACCCTGTCACTCATGTCTACCACTCAGCACAGCGTGGTGATATGGAAAGAGCCCAACTCGATCAAACCTTATCGGCATACTGTTCGTGTCTGCATAGCTTTGTAGCCCCATGTGTTGGATAAAGTAATACTCTCAAGCTTTGGTGATAGATGCTCCCTCGGATCAGCTAAAGGGGAAAAACTATCTGCCTTTGTAGTGCCTTTTTTAAAATGTCATGTTTTTGATTATAATTGTTTGTCAGTCTCTCATTGGTCTTGGGATGACCAAAAATGATCCGTCAACATTTGAAATGCCTGAAATTGACATTCAAAGCCCTTTTAAAGGCGGTTAAATACCTGTCCCGAGAGAACACTTGATAAAGCCGTTCTGCATGTGTGATCTGAGAAGGTCTTGTGCATTAATCTGTTTTGTTTTTTTTGACGGTCAACAACATGGTCAATTTGTTAAGCATTTAAAGTTCTTTTTGTAGTTTATTTAAGTAACTGTGCACTTTTTCTGGTCACTTCAGTGCTTTGTAATTATCTGATAACTATATTTATGAATATTTTCTCTTTCTTTTTTTCTTTTTTTTTTTTTACATAATATTGACTTGCAAAAATGTACAGATTTTTGTCAATGTTTTTAAATGCATCTATTGAAGTCATATTATTGATTATTCAATCACTTGAGAGAATATGCACACAGAATGAAGGGGGAAGGGTTTGTCTGTATTCCAATGGTGCAATTGGAAAAAGAGTCTTCTGTTCACCTGAAGTATTATACAAGTGAAAATGTATTTGTGTCAGATACGTATTGTCTGATGACATTGCTTTTTGAAAAGCATACCTGCTTGACATGTTATTCTTCATTGTCGATTGCCAGTTACCCTTTTTGATTCTCAATAATGTATGGCTATAAAGTAAACAATGTTTTCAGTGAAACTTTTGTGGCAGGCGTATGTTACATCATGGGTAAATAGCAGTGATCCGTGTTTGTGCATGATTATCACATGAATTATCACTTGCAGGAATATGCATACAACTTTCACAACCTTATATGTTTGCTTTATCAGCTATTCTCAGGAATACAGAAGATGCTCTTAATAAATCCATACAATACAAACCCATATAACGTGAAGCACAAGCTAGAAACCTCTTGTAGATCTCTTGGTTGTGCTTTCTTCTCTAGTGTAGTAGCATAGCCTTATCGGGGGAATGGGTTCATTTTACAGCATTATGTAAATATGTAACAATGTGCAATTACATAGGTTACCGTACACTGAAGGCTGAAGTTGTGGAACCATGATTAAAGCTCATTCTCCATTTAGTTTATATCAGTATGTGTGTTTATAGATTTCCTTTTTAGATGAGTCATTCCTACAATTTGTGCATTTTGGGATGAAAGAAAATGATTTTAAAAGTTGTATACCTCAATCTCATGTCAATGACAAACTTATTATTTATAGCAACATTTTAAACACATGACTGACAAATTGTTCCTCCTGTTATGAATAAATAATAGCCTAATAGACTGTTAAAGTCAATTGTAATGGGTTTAACTATATAAATGCCATAGCTTGCACTGGAGATTCCAAAGACACTACATTTTTCTTAAGTACATAAAGTATGTGGAATGAAATAGTTTAGGGTCATTATAAGTAGTGTAATATATTGTTTATGGAGACCCTAAAGGGATAGTTCACCCAAAAATTCATATTCTGTCATCATTTACTCACCCTCGAGTTTTTTTGAAGAGAAGATATTTTGAAGAATGTCAGTATAACCAAACAGTTGTGGGGCACCATTGACTTCCATTGTATGGGGAAAAAAATATTACGGCCCACAACCGTTTGGTTACAAACATTCTCCAAAATATCATAAATGCTCCACATAACTTCATACATGTTTGGAACAACTTGAGGGTGAGTAAATGATGAAAAGAATTTTCATTTTTGGGTGAACTATCCCTTTAAGGCACCATGCCAGTGCCACCTTCGAGGACTTTTGTTTTGAAAATCGGGACCGGAAGCGACATACTGAAGCTAGATTCCCGTTGATACCGATGGTTGATTTGCTTGCCGGGATACGAAGTGAATGGAGAGTACGGGCGTCGTGTTTACGGTAATGATGGGATTTTGCATTTGTAAACACAACAACCCTTTTAGGATAACCTATTCGACGTGTGCTCATGTCTTCAGTTGCAGGGTTACGACCGTTAACGTGCATTTGAAAGAAATAATCATATCATGTCTCGTTGAAATGACTCATAAGATCTTTGGGCTACTACTAGCAACCGTGACTGTTTTTTTTTTTTTAAATTCATTCTTAATCATTAAATGAACGATTATATGGTTATGTAACGTTACTAATTAGTATTTTAAATTCGACTACATATATGTTTGTAACATATCTACATGATAAACTCAGGAGCTCATCTAGGAACAAAAGCTGCTAGTTCTAACGTTAGTGTCCTGACAACCGTTAATGTTACAGTCAGCTGCAACCAGAAACAATAAAGGATTAAACGAGTTTACTTTATAATTTGTCGTTAAATTGAAGGTATTTCCCCTATTCATAACCCTAGTAGCAGCTAAACATATTTGAATGAGATGACACTATTGCGAGAAGCATCGCTAACCTGATATTTGTAGAAAAATACCTTCAGGTGGTTTATTTTAACTTTAATAGCTATTATTATTTGGTTAATATAAAAATGCATGCAAGGTGAACGTCTGAAAAAGCTGTCCCATGCTAAAGCTATTGACTGGATTTTTTGTAGATCATGTGGTGGTGTGAGCATTGCAGAGAATCCAGTACTATTCTGCAGCCAGTGTGATGTGCTCTTTGTTCGAAGTAAACGCATCTTCTCTATTGCACGCTGCATTATGCCCTTTTTTATGTTGTACCTTTTCACAGGGGCGTAGAATTTAGTAGGGACGTGTCCCTACCAATATCCAGTGACACTGATATATCCCTAGCAATATTTTAGATCAAAACTTTAAATATATTAAATATTGATGTCCCCGTCCCCACCAATTACAAAATCAAACCTACGCCACTGCCTTTTCAGGAAGAAAGTGAGAGGTCGTGAAGATGAGTTCTCAGCAGTATCCACGTCCAGGTCTGCCATCTGGTCTGGGACAAGGACAAACACCAGGCAGTAACACTACAGGACTTTCAGGAAGTCAAAAGAATACAGGTTTAAGATGCACTGACTTAAACAAACTAGTATTAAACAAACCAGATTCTCACACCAACACCTCTGTAATCTTAATTAATGCTTAACAGATCATTATAAATGTTAATTTATATAGGCTACATTGTAAGAAGTTTGTTTTTGAAAGAAGTCTTATGTTTTTCAATCTAATCATTGATTATGTTGATCCAGTGCAATAGAAATATTAATTATTATTATCAATGTTGAAAACAGTTGTGCACCTTAAAGGGTTGGTTCACTTCACACAAAAAAGAAAATTCTGTCATTAATTACTCGCCCTCATGTCGTTGCAAACCCGTAAGACTTTTGTTCATCTTCGAAACACAAATGAAGATCTTTTTAATGAAATCGGAGAGCTTTCTGTACTCTCCATTGACAGTTAAGCAACTACCACTTTGACACTTCAAAAAGTTCATAAAGAGATTGTAAAACTAATCTGTATGAATCGAGCGGTTTAGTCCAAATTTTCTGAAGAGACACGATCACTTTATAGGATGAACAGATTGAATTTAGGCTTTTATTCACATAAATATTCATCAACTCACACACCAGTTGTGGTAAACGGAAGCTCAAGCATGTTTGCTTGACGTGCAAGAACCAATGAGGTTCATTCTCGTGTTATGCAGCACGTTTGAGCTTCTCAAGAACCAATGAGGTTCATTCTCGTGTTATGCAGCACGTTTGAGCTTCTCAAGAACCAATGCGGTTCATTCTAGTGTGTTACACAGCACGTTTGAGCTTCAGCAAGAACCAATGAGGTTCATTCTCGTGTTACGCAGCACGTTTGAGCTTCGCAAGAACCAATGAGGTTCATTCTTGTCGCGCCGCACGTTTGAGCTTCCGCAAGAACCAATGAGGTTCTCGCGTGTCAAACAGGTTCAGTTGAGCTTCTGTTTATGTTCGCTGATCAATGTTTATATGTGAATGAAAGCTTAAATTCAATCTGTTCATCATTTAAGCTATCGAGTCTCATAAGAAAATTTGGACTAAACAATTCATATGGATTATTTTTATGATCTCTTTGTTGAATAGCTGCCAAAGGAGGGACAGAAAGCTCTCAGATTTCAGCAAAAAGATCTTCATTTGTGTTTTGAAGATGAACGAATTCCTTGCTGACCCTAAACTTTTAAACAGTTGTGTAGTGTACAACAAGCCTGTTTATGTCATTAAACACTTCACATCATAAATATTGACTTAATGTGGTTTCATTAAGGAGGACATGAAGACTCTAATCATGCTCCGCGTGAGCTGATGTCCAGTGGAGCCACAGCGTTCAGAGATGACAAGCAGGAGACGGTAGTGGTGCGACCCTACCCCCAACCCCAGACTCATCCCTTACCCCACGGAATAGCTCCGACTCTGCCCCCTCCTCTCCCTCAGCACCTCCCCATCCAGCCAGGCACATCCGTCTCTGTGTCAGCAGCACCATCCCACCTCCCACAGGGTCTTTCCCTAGCCTTCACTGAGGGTCCTCTGAAGGTACATGGGTTTGGGGCCTTTGATACTTAAAAAATCCCGTCAGTTTATAAAGCTGATCCCTCTTGTCTTCTCCCTGAAAATGTCAAATGTAGGCAAATGTAAAAAGGCAAATATTTGCATACATTACTCTTCTCTTTACTCCAGTCTGCCCTGAAGACGACCATGCCAAGCCGTGTGATAGCTCCAGCACCTGTGTCAACACCGGGCCACCTCACCCTCCCTTCTAAGGTGCCTGCTCATATCACCGCTACCATGGAGTCTACACAGGCCTCTGGTATTCCTGTGGCAACCATCAGTGGTCAGCAGGTTGGTATAATGCTTTTAGATAAATATAAACAATTTTTCTGCATTAGAAGTTACTTGGTTTCTGTGTGTGTGTGTGTGTTATCTATCCATAAAAATCATAGTTTACTGTAATTAATTGTGATTTTTTACTCATAACAAAAAATTTAATATGTATTAAATGTGTGTGTACACAATATACATTTAAAAAAAAATTATTTCCAGTTTTGAAATTAAATAATTAATATGAATAATTAATAAATAAATAATTTTATTCAGTGGATAATAGTAATAGTTAATTGTTTAATGTTGGATATTTTGTTGGACACTAGTTCATTTTAGATTAGTATCAAAAAAATATAATTAGGTGTTTTATTTTTTAAGTAAAAAGTTAAAATAAAAGATGGCACACGGTGGCATTTTGTTGCTGGTGTTTTGAATTTTTTTCTTTAAATTAATAATTTATGGAGTTATTAAATTCTGTCATTATTCTCTCATAATTATTTACCTAGATAAACATTTGCATAGAAAAATTTATTTATTTAAATTAATGCACATTCTTCAAAAAACATAGTTATAAAAAATATCTGATATATTTTATGTATTCTGAAAAAAAATTGATGAAAGGACTCAGTTAAGATGTCATATTTCCCCATGTGTTGGACTTGCTGTGACCTTCAGTTTGGTTTTAATTGTCTTGTTCTTTTTGGTCACAATAAGGGTCACACTGGTAACCTGCATCATCTAATGACGAACGTGCAGATCATCCGCAGTGGAGCCCCTGCGCTGCAGATCGGATCCTCCGCTGCTCCTCCGCATCCTTTCACCTCCCATTTACCCAGAGGTGAGTTTACGGATATATGCATCTCATATCAAACAAATTTGTGTTGGCGCATTAACTGATTTTGTTTTGTTATCACAGGAGCGGCTGCTGCGGCTGTGATGTCAAGCTCCAAAGGAACCACAGTGCTGAGACCAGCAGCTGGTCCGAGCTCCGTCACGGGGCAGGCTACAGTCCAGCACATTATCCATCAACCTATTCAGGTTAATACAGCGATAGATTTTGGGATCTATTTAAACACGGATTTGTTTACAAAGCCTGATGCATTTCATACATATCTGTTTGTGTTACAGTCTAGGCCTATAGTCACTACCTCTACGGCTGTTCTGCCTACAGTAGTGGCTCCAGTGAATGCCACCAGACCTCAGTCTCCCGTCATCACCACAGTGGCTGCCCACTCCGGAGACATGGTACATGGGTAAGATGCATCCACTTTAGATAAACCACATACACGGAATTTATTGTAGTTGAACTGTAGAAAATGATTTTGTCTTTCTGTATTCTAGTCGTTCAGCGGTGACGATCCACCCACCCCAAGCGACTTTGAGTATCCAACGCCCTCCACCCTCACGTGACACACCCACGCGGATCACCCTGCCCTCCCACCCTGCCATTGCTGCTCAGAAAGCCCTTCCTCACTCTGCACAGGTTGAAAGCATTCTGCCCTGTCCTTCTGGGAATATATAAAAAAGAAAAATACTACGCATTAGGAAAGTTATACCTCTTTTTTCCTCTGTCTTAGAAGCCCATTTTCAGCACTGTGACACCTGTTGCTGCCGCAACAGTGGCTCCGATTCAGGCCACCAATACTGCACCATCACCCTCTACAACAGGTGATAAATCTACTCTATACACCTGTGATTCAGAAGCATCTATGCACATCGCATAGACTATTGTGTTTACAGATGTATTATAGTACTAAGGATCTGATATGTTATTTTAACACCTTTTTTAAAGGCTCCACCGCCCACACTCAATTATCCAGTAGCAACATTGTCACCATGACGGTGGCTTCCCACTCCTCTCATGCCTCAGCAGTGACCACATCCACTATCCCTGTGGGTAAGTTACCTTTAGCTTAGTCTCAGCCTCAGACGTCACGCCCACGGAACGTTGGCTAAACGTCTGATGCATATGGTACACTTAACTGGAAACACTTCAGGAATGTCGAAGTCGTCATCTGATTGGTTGAATTTTATCGGATTTCCGGGGGGTGCGAGTGTCGCGTTTATTTTCGGTCCGCCGGGAAACAAAGCACAGACGTGTGATTGCGGAAGAAAAACTGTTGTGTTTACATGAGTGACAATGAGCATTTATCAAGATCAGCTAAACGTAGGATTCTCAAAAGTATGCGAGGTTCACGGCGTAGACTCTTTAAGAGATGTCCAGGAGTTTTGTTTGAGGCACTTAGTGGAGACAAAAAGAGATATTTTAGCCTGTTTGCCGACGGGATTTGGGAAGAGTATTATTTTCCAAGCCTGGCCGACCCTTTGTCAGCATTTATAAGGCAGATCCAACTTTACTAGTTGTGTCTCCCCTCCTATCTATTACATAGCTGTCAACCCTCCCGTTTTTTCCGGGTTTCTCACGTATTTTAGCTCTTTTCCCGCTGTCTTCCCGTTTTATTATTTTCCCGTAAAATATCCCGTATTTTTACGCTCTGATTGTGTGAGACGTACATGCTCGGGCAGATTCGGCTTGAAGTCGTTCATCCTCGGATGCGGCGCCGCGTGCGCTGTTACAAAAAAAGCTGTGCACACAGCCAAGCGAAATGGGGTCTTGCCGGTCTTGCGCACCCAACGCGTAATCTTTGCCGCGCTCGTGCGGACGCGTCAAGTATAAACAATTATACTCCGTGTCAGCGCGCGCTTTGATCGGTAAAGGAGCACTGACCTCTCCCTAATCATCTCCAGCAGCCCCCGAAGCACCACGTACCGTTTCCCTCGTAAGCTGATATTAGTATTTAAACATTCTCTGATAAAAAATGTTTAAAAAATGACACACTTTCTCTAATACACACACACACTGTCTCTTTCTCTCTCACTCATTTGTAGTTATAAACTCTTTAGACTTTTAATGATTAGTGCTTTATTTTTAAAGTTTGTGGTGGGTAAGAATCGTGTAAAAAAATTCCCTTATTTTGGGGATGGATTCCGGGAAATCTCCCTTATATTCAATGTTGACAGCTATGATCTATTATGGAAGATCAAGTGAAATACCTAACTGTGAAGGGGATATCAGCCGCGTTTGCGGGCAAACATGAAACAACAGACGCTGACATTGCAGCTGGCCGATTCAGTATTGTGTTCGGTTTTCTTCTCCTCCTTTGATTTTCTATGCTGACTGACTTGTTGCACGCCGGTCTGTTGTTGTGGGGACATTTCCACGTGACGCTGAACGAAACGAACTGTAATTGGTTGTTTGACATGTCCGTCAAACGGCCTTATGGGCGGGCCTTGGCCAAAGAAAGCTGCTATGAGTTCCAGACCTTCAGCCGTCAGTCTGAAGGTCTGGCTACGCGAGACTACCTTTAGCTCATCTGCTCTGGGATTATTTTTTTTCTATTACCACAGAAGTGTAGTTTTATTATCTAATATTGTAAAGGGGGTCGCACTCCAAATGAGAAGCGACACACTGTGTCGTACCACGGTTTGAAAAATTCAAACACATTGTTTTCAATGAGTGTATGCACTCCAGCGGTGCCACTCGGCATCTGTCTGTGGCGTCCAGCTTTGGCACTGAGGCAAACTTTGCAAATAGATTCTTCTGATCCTAGGCCAAAATCTGTAGACTTTGATCAAATCTAAAACCAATAGGCACAGTAAAGTAAACTTAAAACAAAAAAAAGCAAAAGTAAATCTTGCACTGTTTTCATTTTCCATGACTAATCTACAAGAGAAGCCTTTCTGATATAACAACTAATTCTGATTTAAAGGTTCTTGGATACACAGATTTAAAACAAAAAAAACTTTATTTAAAATTGCAAAACTCTGCATTCTAAAAATATTTTATTGTGAGCAATAAATTTCGACACTGACGAAGGCAAAGAGCCAAAACGTTTGTTAACTTTATCTCCGGTTTACAATAAAAGATTTTTAGAGTGCAGACCTTTTTTACATTTTTGTATTGATACATAGGTCTCAGCACGTAATTAGCCGGGAGAGCGCGGTGAGTGTGTTGATTAACTTTATTTTTTACAAAACATAGTTTGTTGCTAGTGAGTGACATGCAGGCTCAGCGTGTGCACAGTCAGATGAGCGAGGAACACAAGAAAACACTGAAAAGGTAGATTTGGTTGCAAAAAGACTCGTTAAAGGGGTGTTTAAATGAGTCGCTGCACAGATGAAATCTGCTCAAATTGGCATTTTTGTGATTTGTAACCAACAAAGTGTAGACACGGTGTAAATAAGATGTTCTTTGTGCAGTGTAGTCCGCTTCATTGATTAGTATAATGGAAGTTTTCACATGAGTGACATTTTCAGTGATTATACAGGAAGCGTTTTTCTTGCTTTTCGTTTATAATTCATTTACAATTTCAATTCAAGTTTTATTTGTCACTTCTAAGAGGACCAACATCCACGTACAGACTGCAAAGTTTCAGGAGTGACATGGATTTAAATGCAGTTGCGTGTGTGAGTCACTGACGAAATTGCGATAACTGGCAGTGGGAACCATAGCAATATTTTGGCGCCTAGCGACTGAATGAAAACCATGGGGATGCAACAGTTTAACATGTTTGGTGGTTCTATTTTTTAACCAAAGTAATATTAGGGACCATTTACACAACACCGTTTTCAACTAAAAACAGAATTTTTATGCATTTTGGACATTTTGGGTGCCTGAAAACACCAAATTTTGAAAACATGTTTCAATACCATTATTGTCTCCACGTAAACTACAAAACGTGAATTTGTGAGAACAGTGATGTTATGCTCATGCGTATTACGTGTTGTTCAGTCTATAGGCACGTAGTGTTTCTTTACAAAGTGACATTGCCAACTACTGGCCTGGCAGCAGAATACAGTGATTTTAGTCATTTCCACGGATCCATATCGGGATCATTTTGACAACGTTGTGGCCTGTACGCAAAAAAAACGCAAAGGAAAATCTTTTCAGACCAAAGACGCATTATGTCCGACAGTTGTACTGATTTTAAACAGCGTCCTCTCCTAAAGAAATAGGATCCCTCTGTATGACCTAAAGAATATGATCTTTAGTTCAGTTGCCTTGTTTTGTAATTGATGACATTAATAATCGCAATCACAATTTCAAGAGAAACAATAAACAATTATGATTTTTTTCATCATAGTGCAGCAGAAAAAAGCCAAAATCAAATAAAAAAAGTCCTGAGTAAATGTAATTTTAATACTTCCAAAAGTATTTTAAAAAGTTCCATGCAGATGCACTCCCTTGAAAAATCACACCAATCATTCTAGAATGATTCATTCTTTCCAAATATAGCTATACAAGTTATCTGGTAAAAAAAAATGTCATATCGCTAAATATACAGCAGTAAAACAAAATATCGCAAATGTCTTTTTTTTATATCGTGCAGCCCTAATTGATTTGATTCCTTCTCCATTTAAACAGATATGGACTGTACTTGTATGGCTGGAAATAGCTGCCTGAGGGCATAACAACTGTCTTTGCAGAGTGAACCGACTTGCTCTAAAATGACTTTAGTTGAATGCTGTAAAAATTTACAATTTGCATATTTTTAACAGATACTTTAGCAGAAACACAAATAGTTATATTTGAAAACCTACTGCACTGCCTACATCCTAACTAGATGGCACAACATCCTAACTATGATGCCTTTACATACTTGCAACAGCGCAATTGTTTGCATTGTTTTCCAGGAATGTTTTGCTTGTAAAATGGTTACATTTTTACCTGAAAGAATTATCTGTTGGTTTTGCCCCCTCTGTCACTTTTAGCTAAAGTCGTTCCACAGCCCAACACACACATATCACCACGTATCCAGTCCGAATACACTGGAGAAAGGGGCAACCTCATCCCCATCTCTGGTCATCGCTCCTCTCCCAACCCCATAACCATGGAGAACCGCACTGACAACAGGTATGAATCATTTCCATTCAATATATTGAAGAAATTATGCTCCTTTCCACCTACTTTACATTTGAAATGTGTTTTTGGCTGCAAACTGGCAATCTCCAGATCAGGTTCATTCTGTTTGCCCTGCTTTTAATAAGATGTTTTATGGCTCCCCACAGACAACCTGTTCCAGTGCAGTTTCAGTACTTCCTGCCTACCTACCCATCAGCACCATATCCACTGACTCACACTTACACCCCTATCACCAGCTCTGTGTCATCCATACGCCCTTATCCAGGTACCATGTGGTGCTTACATTCATATTAGATAAAGCTAAATGATTTTCCTGCACAGGAAACTTGTTCATTTTGGCTTTAGGTTATTAACATTTGTTTGTTGTGTGGACACAGTTACTGCTCAGGCGCCCAGTGCAGCCATGCCTGCTCAAGCCAGTGTAGGAGTTGCATCTGCAGTTCATCTGAACTCTATGCAGCTGATGACGGTGGACCGCATCACCCAGATCAACACTCAGAACATTCAGCCAGGTGCCATGGCAGCACAGGGCATCCAGCCCACTCCCATCCAAGCCCAGGGCCTCCATACGTCTGCTCAGATCACCACCACTAGCATTCAGCCTACACCAATCAACCAACAACAACCCCCAACAGAGTCTAAAGCTTCAGGTGAGGAGCCTCAGATCAGCTCTGAATCTTACATTAGGGTCCACCTTTAGTTCTTTGCATGTTTATACCAAAGAACTGCATGAGTGAAACATTAGTAGTGATGAGTGTCTTTCTATGGTGTTTTTCTTCAGTTGTACTGGCCGATGGTTCCACTCTAGTGGCTTGCCAGCCTGCCACCACTGTGGCCCAGACGCACAGTCAGAGTGCCAACGCGGCAACCCCCTCCCTTGTGACGTCCCCTCGACCCAGCATTCTGCGCAAGAAACCTGCCCATGAAGGGTAAACATGACAAACTCAATATTGTCATGTTCTTGGCAGTATTTCTCAAGTGTATATCTCATTGAGATGTCCTAATTACAAACAATAATTAAGAAATCATATTTTGGAAAAATGTTTCATTGTGGAATTATTTTCTTCCCAAATACTAATATCTGTAATTCAAAAAAAAAAAGTTTTCATTACTTAAATGCACTAATGAAAATCATCTTGTCTAGACACAATGATTTATAACATGATAAACAAATGATTTATAAAATTATAAACAAATGACACACTATTAATTACTACGATCTTGATTCAAGTACAACTTTACAATTGTACTTAATTTAAATCTTTTGTCACTCACATTGCAGAAGAAGACTAGCTAATTGCTTAATTATCATTAAGATAGTGGCCCAATGAAAAAAATAATTTTACCAAATTTTGGTACTAAAATGGGCATTATTTTCTTTACTTAAGATGTATTTGATTTATTTGCCTTTTCTGAATTTGGTGTGAATTATGACCTATACTTTTCATGTTCAGTGTTAGGAGTCAGTGTTAAAACTATCTTAATTATAGTTTTAATTTTATTTAACAATGACAATGCTGATGTGAATCTCCTGTAAAATGTTTCTACTACGGTCTTCTATATTTTGATTAGTAGTTTAACATTTTGGAAAAAAATTATTGACATTCTCAAGCTTAATCTCTCTCTTTGGTTTATTAAAGTGCTGCAGTTAGGAAGAACCTGATCCCAAGTCATCTCAGTGACTCCACAACCCCTAGAATTGATGGACACATCAGGAGTGCATCAGGATCACCTCGTCCTGCAGGGTATGAAGTATTCAAATTGATTTTGAGATAATTTATCCTTCTCTTTGTAGTATCACTTGGTCTTAAATTGCAGCTCAGCTTTACATACACTAAATCTCCAAACCCTTTGGCAGAGTAAAGTCCAAACCTGACATCCACATGAGCCTCGTTCCATCAGTAGCTGCGGCTATAGAGGTTATTCCTAGCCAGGGAAATGAACAGCAACCGCAACACGTGGGACCACCTCCCTCCCAGCTGGCCTCTCAACCTCTCCCCTCCCTCCTGACATCAGCCACGCCTCCCTCTCAACCCACTCCTGCTCTCTCAGCCATACCCCCTGCCATGGCAGTCACCCCGCCAATCCCCTCCATGGCCAATGTAGTGGCCCCTCCCACTCAGCCAGCAGCCAGCACCACTTCAGCATGTGCCATCAGCTCCACCCTTCCAGAGATGAATATTAAGCAAGAGGCGGAGCCTATGGAAACTACAAAACCAGGTGAGATCTTTATGCAAACGAGGTTTTACACTAGTAGTCAACCTATATATTAAAATTGAGATTAATTTATTCAACCAGTATTTTACAAACTCTTCCCAGTGCTACATTGTGTATAAACTGAAACAATGAAAAGAAAATGATGTGATGCACATATCAAAACCAGAAGTGTCAACTGATTTAACTGATGAGGCAGTGTCTTTCACCTCAAACTCTCTCAGTGGCATCAGGGCCAAACAGTGGTGCACAGATGTTGGCAGTCCCTGCTATAGACGTCACCCTGGGAGCCTCACCCAGAAAGAAGCCCCGCAAGCAACAGCACATAATTTCCACTGAGGAGAGCGAGATGATGGAGACCAACAGCACAGATGAGGAGAAATTCCCACCCAAACCCCTCAGCCTACGTGCAGAGAAACGCAAGTCCCCTCCTAAAGAATACATCGGTACGCTTCATTACGGTTTTTAGAAATTGAAGATGAGTTACCAAGATCTAAAAAGGTTCTTGAATCTGAGGTTCGATAATCGGAGATTTTTTTTTTTTTTACAGTTGGGACAATCAGGTTAATTATTTCATATTGTTAGAATCAACATAACTTAAATTCTCTACAACAAATACTAATAATCTACCGATTATGCCAAAAATTGTTCGATTTTATCCCGCTCTCACCCGAAACGTTCATGTTTTGTCCCGTTCCCGCCTGCAAAAGCCCTTAGGAAGGGGTATAGGCTGATTTTTCAATCCCGGTCTGGTTCGATTCTGTCTTGTTCCGACTTCTGCGTGCTGTCTCCCGCTTCCCGTGCAGATATCAGTATCTTCCCTCCCGCATCCGCACTCAGCAATTCAAAACTCGTCCCGCTCCGCACTCTGTTGCAGAGCTCTAATATATAGAACAATGTTTTGATTTTTGGAGAAAAATTAGAATTGGCATAAATTCACTAGTCAAGTTACCTTTATTTATATAGTGCTTTATATAATACAGATTGTTTCAAAGCAGTTTTACTGGTATAAACAGGAAAACAATTATTCCATGAATTCTATTCTGTTGTAAAGCAGCTCTAAAAAGACAATAATAAACAGTCATTCAGCTGAAATCAGTGTCCATTCAGTTCGGTTCAATAACTGTAAAGTTAATAAATTATGGAATGAGTTCAATTCATCTATAAAGCAGCTCTGGAGGAAAAATGATCCAGCTCAGTTCAGTTCTCATCCGATAGTATCAGTGCATTCAAATCAATGATATTGCTGAATATTGAGTGTCCCAAACTAAACAAGCCAAAAGGTGAAAGTGGCAAGGAACCCAAACTCCATTAGTGACAGAAATGGAGAAAAAAAATCCTTGTGAGAAACCAGGTTTAGTCGGGGGACCAGAAGAGAACTGCAAATACTACCATGATATTTCACTTATTTAAAAATGTAGTTTTATCATTTAAATAAATAATTAAAATTAGAGATGCACTGATTACAATTTTCTAGGCCGATTCCGATTTTTCATTGAGTTTGACCTGCCGATTCCGATTTCATCTTTTCTTTCATAGAACATTTTACATTTTGCATAGAATTTTTTTTAACACATAATCGCTATAAAATAGAACTATATAAATTACTCCTGTTATGGAAGAACCATTTCCTTCTTTTCACACGCAATATCCAACTAAAAAAAATGTATATATTTAGCAAACCAAAATTCTGTATGAAAACAGGTAATGGCAATAAAATAATATATAAATAACAAATTAAAATAAAATAAATATAGCCTTGCAGTATAAAGATATTTCTCAAAACACACACACAGGTCTATTGCAATCACTTGTACATCAATGGCAAGTTTTTCTTCACAAACAGAAGCATTTCTGCTTTGTCACCAGATAGTCTGTTTCTTCTCTCATCTGCCACATGTCCAGCCAGGCTAAACAAGCGCTCACTGTCAACGCTTGTACATGGTGCAGAGAGGTAAGCTCGGGCAAGTGGAGCAAGTGCAGGGAAAGATTGGGAAACTGAATAATAAAAACAAGTTTAAATGGGTACATTTTCTATAAATATTTGAGTCTTCATTTTCTTTTGACATAGCCCAGTCCAGTTCTTGTTAAAACACACTAGACATGCAAATTCTGTGCATTTTGGGCACTTTTTGTGTGAAATAATGTTTATTTTGTCCATCAAATGTGTGCTTTCACTTTTATTGAGCGTGAGCAGCGCAGCAAAAATAGACTCTGCACCGAAACCCGCACTTCACTTCTGCTCACGCGACGCTCCTGCTTGACGCTCACGCACTGCTCCTGCTCCCGGTGTGAATGCACTCATTGATTAACACTCCGCTCACGCTTGCGGTGTGAAACGGGCATAATTTACGAGGTTTCCTACATGTGCGTTCCATCCGTGTGCACGTGTGATGCTGATGTTGCGCGATGTTAATCATGCGCCGCCCGAGTGCATTTGACTGGCATAAAATCGGCATATGTCAGACTGACCGTCCGGTCGCCGGTCATGGCCAATCACGTGAAAATCGGCCAATTCCGGTCACCTGCCGATCAATCGGTGCATCTCTAATTAAAATAGTAAAATAATGATTTAATAATTGACATTAAATCATTTGTATCTACATTGCAGAAGGCTACTGCTAGTTGGGGGAAGATTGCCATGAAATTTGTGCCACAATGCAAAAAAAAAAAAAAAAAAAACTTTAATTTTAAAACAAATTTAAATATTTTTTTTCCACTTCTTTCTCTATGGAACATCTTAAGACTTACTGCCTTCTACCTGTGAAAGTCCAGTTGTCCACTAACCTTTGTTCTAAGTAGTACATTATGAAATGGCAATGGTGATGGTGTCGTAACATGATTGAACAGGGACCAAATGTAATAACATTGCTGGAATAAGATAAACCCACATAGTGATAAAGATCAGAATCATCTTGGCAGTTTGTAAGTTGTTCTGGTGGCAGGAATTGTGCGACTAGCTGTAGTTTTGACTTGTCACAAGTTGTGTAGTGATTTGTTCACTTTAAGAAACTCAGTTTCAGTACAAGACATTGTGGCAAAATTTAGTGTATCTGTTTCACTGCAGATGAAGAGGGAGTTCGGTATGTCCCTACCCGAGTTCGGCCTCCGGTCACTCTGCTGCGCCACTACCGCAACCCCTGGAAAGCAGCATACCACCACTTTCAGAGATACACGGACATCCGTGTCAAGGGTCTGTCTAGGCTCATCACACAGTGTCTTATTGTCCATTTTGCATTAATACAATAAATATAGTCTGTCTTCAGTCATTCATTAATACCAGTTTGTGCTATCCAATCAGAAGACAAGAAGGGAACCCTGCAGGATGTGGCCAATCAGAAGGGAGTGGCATGCAGAGCCCAGGGCTGGAAAATTCACCTCTGTGCAGCTCAGCTCATGCAGCTTGTAAAACTTTCTCTGAAGCTTTATTTCATTACCAGTAACTGGCATTAATTCAGTCAAAACAGTGGATGTGTTTTTATGCCCTCCCTGCAGACTAATCTGGAGCATGATGTCTATAGTCGTCTGACGACTCTCCAGGAAGGCCTCGTTCCGAAGAAGAAGGCCGGCGCAGATGATGATATTCACCGTATAAATGAGCTCATACAGGTGAGAGCCGCTGATCACTTAACCACAACCATCACTTTCAAATAGGTTATCAGCAAGATTAAAACTTTTGCTTTCTTAAATCTTCTGGAGATCTATCAGTATGTGCACAATATATTGATACAATGTCAGTTATCTGATATTAGATTTTTTACATTTTTATTATTATTCATTGGTTTCGATCAATGTTGGATATTACATGCTTATTTCCTCTATTTTTACATTTAGATTACTATAAGTCAGTATTGTGTCATTGCAAAACAGCAGAAAATTTTATAATTTAAATTGTATAATAATGTAATAACCCTGATAAATGTAATCTTTAGCAAATCTCAAAATGAATATCCATTTTCATCCTGTACATGATCGTGTGATGCTTAAATTCACTTGTAGCATTTGAAACAAATAATTTTAATCTTTTGTTTTATTTAGACCGAATAGTGTATTCTTTTAATATCGGCCCATTTATTGGTTATCGGTCATAACATGAACCAGAATATCTGTGCATCACTACTTTAAAAAAAATATTGTAAAAATGTTTTCTTAATACTCTTATTTTCTATACCAATTAATGGTTTAGTCATTCAGGCAAACTAAATTTTAGTCAATTTTAAAAATATGTACACTACCGATCAAAAGTTTGGGGTCATTTAAGATTTATTTCATGTTTTTGAGAAGTCTCTTATGCTCACCAAGGCTGGATTTATTTGATCATTAATGCAGTAAAAACAGTAATATTGTAAAACATTATTACAGATTAAAATAACCGTTTTCTGTTTTTATATGTATTTTAAAAAGTAATTTAGCTAAATTTTCAGCATCATACCTCTAGTCTTCTATGGAAGCTTGTTTCCGCCACAGAATAAAAATTAAAAAAGGTAATTGCTACTTTTTATCTCACAATTCTGAATTTTTTTCTCAGTCAGATGTAAACTCGCAATTGTGAGATGAAAAGTCGCAATTATCAAATGTTTTATTCTGTGAAGGAAACAAGCTTCCATAGTCTTCAGTGTCACATGATCCTTCAGAAATCGTTCTAATATGCTGATTTTCTGCTTAAGAAACAATTCTTATTATAATCAATGTTGAAAACGGTTTTGCAGCTTAAAGGGTTAGTTCACCCAAAAATGAAAATTCTGTCAGTAATTACTCACCCTCATGTTGTTCCAACCCCGTAAGACCTTCGTTCATCTTCGGAACACGAATTAAGATATTTTTGATGAAATCTGAGAGCTGGATCACTCCTCCATACTAGTCCATAGGCTTCTTCAGGGATTGAACTTGCCGGCCTCGAAAAGTTATTAAAGACATCGTTAAAATAGTCCAAGTGACTACAGTGGCTCAATCTTAAGTTTATCAAGCGACGAGAATAGTTTTTGTGCGCAAAAACAAACAAAAATAACGACTTTATTTAAACTATTCATTTCCTTCTCTGTGGGCCTCGAGTCAGTTCACTAGTGTAATAGCGTAAGCTTCTGTTGTTGTACGTCACACGCTTCACGCACATGACCAGCGTCGGCCAATAGTGAGCCTACGTGTGACGTAGCTCTACGGAATCACACTAGTTAACTGACTCGAGGCCCAAAGAGAAGGAAATGAATGGTTGAAATAAAGTCGTTATTTTTGTTTGTTTTTGCGCAGAAAAACTATTCTCGTCGCTTGATAAACTTAAGATTGAGCCACTGTAGTCACTTGGACTATTTTAACGATGTCTTTAATAACTTTTCGAGGCCGGCAAGTTCAATCCCTGAAGAAGCCTATGGACTAGTATGGAGGAGTGATCCAGCTCTCAGATTTCATCAAAAATATCTTAATTCGTGTTCCGAAGATGAACGAAGGTCTTACGGGGTTGGAACAACATGAGGGTGAGTCATTACTGACAGAATTTTCATTTTTGGGTGAACTAACCCTTTAATATTGTGGAAACAGTTTTATATATATATATATATATATATATATATATATATATATATATATATATACATTTTTCTTTCTTTTTTGATGAACAAAAATTAAGCGTTTATTTGAAATAGAAATCTTGAATTACATCAAATGTTTTACTGTCAGTTTTGATCAATTTAATGCATCTTAATTTCTTAAAAAAGAAAAGAAAAAATTCTTTCTGACCCCAAACGTTTGAGTGGTAGTTACACAGTTGATTTTAATCATAATACTGTTTCACTGCATAGGGCAACATGCAGCGCTGCAAGCTGGTGATGGACCAGATCACTGAAGCCCGTGATTCCATGTTAAAGGTGCTGGATCACAAGGAGCGTGTCATGAAGCTGCTCAACAAGAACAGCAGCGCTAAGAAGCTCAATAAGCTGAAGCGTAAGGACAGAGCGTGAGATGCACGGACTGGGACAGGGTTCAGCATGAGCACAGAACCTCCTGCTCCATGACCTCTAGCATGCAGGCACACTGCCCTGGCTCACTCGGTCTCTACCAGAAGAGATTCACTTCGAGTCCTGACCTGATGGCAAGACGTCTTTATCTGGCAAGCCCTTCCTCTCCCACAACCACAACATGCATCTCTAACTGTATCTTCACTAACATATGAACATCTTTTTTTTAAACAAGTCAACTCGGTCACAAAGAGGTCATTTTAGGGAAGTTATTGGATGTTGAAGATTCCATTTTAAAGTTGTACATAAGCAGATATCAGTAAAAGCAATGCTGTAAGTCTATAGATTATATTCACCACTTTTTCATTTGGGTGCCTTGAACGATGACCTGGTGTTGACATTCGTCTGTACTGTATTAAACACCAGATGGCAGTATTTCGTAATTGCCGTTCTTCACACCGAAAGGTTTCCATTTTGTATTGTAGCACTTGAAACAATAAGAATTGAGAAGCCATAACAACACCATCCTCGCTGTCCTAAATGAACAAAGACTGAAGTATTTTACCACATATGATTTGTGGGAAACGTTAAAGGTGCTTTGGTGAAATGGAGTATTGTGCCTTTCTGTGTGCCTCATAAAACATTGGGTTTGTTGTGATGGAAGCAGATGTTTTGTGAAGGTTAAATGGAGTCTGAATGTCTGAATCATATTACGTTCTCCCGTCACGGTCTGTCGATTTGTGAGGATTATTTTATTTTATCATCAGTCTTGCAAGCGCTGGCTTTCTAGGTTGGCTCTTTTGTCGGGGGTGGGGGGGAGGGATTTATTTTGTGCATTAAGGGTGGTGAGAATCATGTTCAGATATGACGTCAATCAGAATTTAGAGGAGAGATTTGTAAGTTAAACCTAAGTATATATATAAATATAAAAAATAAGCCCTCTACCATTTTTTTTTTCTGTCATCGTAAATGAACAATATTATGTTTATTTTTCCAGTTAAGTTGCTTGAAGCAGTGTCATTTGTGGCAAAGATAAAGCGTTGTATACTGTTTGATCTCTGTTTCATTTTGAATGACATTTCATGTTGCACTCCACTGCTGAAGTAAAGAAACTTTGAACATGTATCTGCGGATGTGTGTTTTTTTCTACAAAGTCTAATTTAACTCGGTAATCTAGATACTGATGTATTCCCTCCCCCCAAATCAAGCCACTGGTTACACAAAACCATGGTTTTACCATTGTATTTATACTTCTGTACACCATAGGGGGTGTTTTATTTATTTAGTTAGTTTTTAAAAAAAAATTATACTTTTATTCAAGGCAAGGCATGTTTATTTATATAGCACATTTCATACACAATGGCAATTCAAAGTGCTTTACATAGAAGAAATTAAAATAATCAAAACAAGTAAGAATAATTAAAACAGTTTAGAATAAAAAATCAAATAAAGTAGTACTGGTCCCCCCCTATCTGAGATGGAAGAGATTGAGCCGGTTAACGGTGCAACTGGACCTCTAGCCCATTATTCAGCAAGGATGCTGGTCAAAAGTTACAGGAAAGGCATTTATGATGTTACAATTAATTTCTATTTAAAATAAATGCTGTTCTTTTTTTGCTTGCTTAAATCCTTAATCAATTTCCACAAAAACATTGAGAGTTCTCAACATTGAGAATAAGAAATATTTGAGTACCAAATCAGAAGATTTTACATTTGAAAATACATTTTTAAAATAGAAAACAGTTATTTGTAAATATATTTCACAATATTACTGTTTTGTTATATAAAAAATAAAAGCAGCCTTGGTGAGCAAAAATAAATGGATATTAAAGCTTTATAAGGCTAATTTGGAAATCGTTTACATTATTTTATGATTTACTGACTGGTCAAAACATGTTAGTATGCACTAAACAACACAAAGAAAAACGGTAATATTGAGAATTCAAAAGCACTATTTTCATTTTGAAATATGTAAATAAAAATGTTTTATTAAAAATAATAAAAATGTAATCTATTCCTGTGATGCAAAGCTGATTTTTCAGTATCGTTTTCAGCAGTCACATGATCCTTCAGAAATCATTCTAATATGCTGATTTGCTGGCCAAAAAACATTTCTTATTATAATAAATGTTAATACTGTTGTGCTGATACATTTGAATCAGTTTAATGCATCCTTTCTTAATAAAAGTATTTATTTCTTAAAAAAAAAAAAAATCTAACTGACCCCAAGCTTTTGAACATGTATGTAGGTATAACCCAAATAGAGATTTAATTATTTTAAACAAGTAGTCCTTTATAGGTTTATAAAAAATAAAAAAACAGAAAATCTGGTGCTGCTTATTGTATTTTTCCCTTTCTGACAATACATGCCGTTTTATCTAGGTAATGAATCACTGTCCAAATCATCTCCTCGTCTGGTTGTCTTAGGGGCTGGTATTGAATGCATTTAGATAAGCAATCGGTTTGTAGGGTGTGACTACCTTTAGAGTTTCTACGCACTTAAATAATTGGTCCCACCTTTCTTAAAGTAATTTATAGTTTTCTCGAGTTAACCAGCTGGTTTGGATTGAGTCTTATCTCCATGGAGACTAATAACACAGAAAGGTTTATCCCTAAACATAATTAATTACACTTATCTAAGTGGCGGCCTCAATACTGAAGCTTGTTTTATGCTAAGCCCTTTATATTTATAAGGCCTAAAAAAACTGAAGGAAATAAAGGTGCATTTGTGTTGACCTTAACTGTACTTTGAAACCTCCTGGCTCCTGTTTTCATAATCAATGCGTGCAACATCATCGTCACTTTAGAAAACAACTGCTTATATGACGCCCAAACAATTCCATTGCAGGCTAGTATCTGTTCCCTGAGACTGTGTAAATGAATATCCTCTAGAATCTCACAGTTTTACTGCTTAACAGCCGCTCTGACTCAAATAATAAAACTGTCCTCTGGTACCATCTTCCTCTTGCGTGAAAAGTCCAAAAGGCACATGTGGAGTGTGGTTAATGTATAGGTGATTTGTTTGATAAGATGCACAGCATTTCAGATTTCACATGCAAATGTCTCAAAACCCTAAGAATCTCTTGGTTTTGAAGTCTTTGTCTAACTAGTGATTCACTGCTTGCTTTGTTCGCAGTTCAGCACATTGGAAACTTAAAGAGTGAAACTCTCAGACTGGTGATGACGTCCCTTCACTGCCCTCTCCGCTTGATGGTGAAAATCAGCACCCGATGGAGCAAAGTCTAGGGGCCATAAAGAGATGAAAACTAGGGGCACTTCCTTGTTGCGGTCACACAAGCGGATGGAAAAGTTATTATTAGACGCGTATGATTTTTAATTCCTTCTTGGAACTAGTCAGCAAGGGCGTGTTGTCCCCAGTTACGAAAAAAGATTGCCTTTCGTACAAGTCGTCGTTTTTAGCCGTATACGCTTCGATGAGGGTTACATCTCCAACCGGTTAATATATATTTTTTCAGGTTTTAATTTTAATTAGATGTCTTTGGTACAAAGAGGATTGTTCAAATGGTGATGTTAAAAAAGGTAATTCATTTTATAAATCTTAAATGAATTCATTTGTTTTATTTTATTTTATTTTACAGAAGTAATACATTTGCTTTTCTTGTGAACAATTTATTGAATGACATTTTCAAGGCTTTAGGTTGGTTGTGGGTAGTGTTTGGTTTTAAAATGTGAATCTGAATCTAGGGGGACTACTTCTGGATTGACTCCAGTATTGGGGTCCCTATTGGAGGATGTGTAAAGATCTCAGACAGTGGACAGTATTTCCTGATCGATGATGAAGGGAAGGTAAAAATGATGACGGAAGGAGAGACCGGGCTAGTTGTTACAGAGGCTTTTATCAGTGTGGATCAAATGCTGGTTTCAAATACTCAGTTCAAGACCCTCTTAAATTGAGTAATTGGGTATTTATTTGTGAAATCTGTCCTCCAAACTAAAATTCCACTGTAATCATTTTTTTTTTTTTACTGATCTTTGTGGTCAAGACAAGGGTATTTCTCATAAATGCCTTGTGGATCAAATTGTCACTTATGTTTTAAATATTAAAGCCTAGATTTTTTGAATTAGTCAGTGAAGATTATTAAATCTCAGCTGTAAAATAATTTTTTGTACTGTTATTAGAATTGAGAGAATCTTGAGAAGTGGAGATACTTGTTGTGCTTTTGATTGCACTTGGCATATTCAGTAACTTGTAGACTTAAAACGCTTGTTATTGTATGTAGTCTGCTGGTCATTTTACTATTTTTACATTTTTTTAATTGTGAAGCAAAATGTGCTAAATAAATATGAATCATTATTTAATTTTTTTAACTGAACTAAAAACCTATTTCCATTGTGACAACAGCCTCATAATGTGCCAATATGCACCACCCTTGTGTTGTTTCAAAAGTTTTTTTCCTGGAATAATTTTATTTATTTATTCATTTTTTGGTCAAGACTGAAAAATAAATGTCTATACAGAAAATGTATTTATTAAATATATCCTGAAAATATACACTGGAGTAAAAATGTGACAACTTGCCCCACTCTCCCCTGTATGCTAATGAGATATTACATCACAACGCATTCTTTTTTGTTGTAATTAATCTACACTTGTCTAATCAGATGAATCTCATGTTTTGTGATGGTTTTCTCAGGAGCGCCTTATCCCGGAGGGGGAGAGGGCCAGTCTTAAGCCTATGCACCCCACCTCAGTGGAGGGTGTGGATAACATGGTCAAACTGGGGGACCTCAGTGAAGCTGGTTTACTCAGAAATCTGCTGGTGCGCCACAGACAGGGTTTTATATATGTGAGTGGATTCATGTTACTTTATGGCATAACAAAAATGAACTGATTAGCCTCTGTAATCATCAAATGAAATATAGTGTATTTCCAAATTAGTATTTGATCTGAATTTTAACTAAATAAAATGCTGTGGTGAAAACCTTCTAATTGGTTAAGAGTAAGTTCCCCTACTTTATGCTTTGAAAATCTGTACTAGAGCTATTGGGACATTTTGTGTAATTTTACAGTAAAATACTGTTCAATCTACAGTTTTTAGAAGTGAAAATGAAAAATCATACAGTGAAAAATGTAAGTTGACATTCCCAGAAGTCCCTGTGTGACAGCTCACATTTGATAGTTTATGATTGAAATAGCTGTTTCCTCTTAGATTTTTCGTAAGTACATAAGGATCTACACATCTTATGTTTTTAAAGTAATGTTTATTGCATCTGCGTATTACCATGATGGTATTTTGTATGTATGCGTATGATACTGTGTGCACCTTTTATAAATATATATATATATATTAGTATTTACCTCAGCTTGTGGAAAAACTTCCTTGTGATGAATTTTTTTTTTTACCTCTTATGTTTTAAGGTGGTTGTTAGTATCTTATATAAATGGCAATTTTAGCAATTTTGGTATATTAACATTATTTCAGTTGATTAAATATACATTTTTACTGTAAATTTAAGTTCAATCTGTAAGGCGTCAGATGTAGCTTTCTTATTTTTTTTACATTAAACGTCTGGTAACCACAGCTACCAGTTTTTACTGTACATTTTTGTACAGTTCATTACAAGTTCAATTATGGTCATAACAATTTGAGTAAAAAAGAATGTCATAGTGTCGTAGTATTTTCGTTTGTCTGTCTTTTGCTGTAATTACAGCAGCACTTGAGCAGAACAAGTCACGTGATCAATGTCACAATTTGTTTTTGAATTTTGATTAGTGTCATAGAAATAGATTAGAATCTGAAATGCGTATTACTAATTTTTACATCATGAGGTTTCATTGTTGTAAATCTTAAAACTTTTTGTTGATTTTTAAAATTAAATTAGAAACCTAGGTTTTCAGATGTGGTCTCAGATGTTCAGATCCCGAGGTCTATATAAGCTGTGTGATATATTTCGTTTTTTTCTGTTGTGTGCCGTTTAGACTTATATTGGCTCTGTGCTAGTGGCAATGAATCCCTATCAGATGCTGCCCATCTACACAGCGGATCAGGTGCACCAGTATCACGGGCGTAAGCTGGGCGAGCTCCCACCACACATCTTTGCCCTCGCTGACAGTTGTTACTTCAACTTGTGCCGCAATAAGCGCAACCAGTGCTGCATTATCAGGTACATATTTGTTCTTTTCTTTTGAACATTGAGAATTGAATCTAATGTTTGTATTATGACAGTAGTAATTTTATATGGTTAGTATCTAAGAATGTAGAAGTTTAAAAAGTTGAATATGCTGCTTTTGTAAGGGAATGTTGTTACATTTAGTCACACATCATAACATGTGTGAGTGTTGTGGTCAATGTACAAAATAGAGTTCTGCTTGGGCTAATGCAGTAGAAACAGTGAATGTAAATATTATATTATATTCGCTAATGCAAAAAACAGTCAATGTAAACAGCCATCAAACCCAATAATGTAGAATGGCTTTAAGTATTCTATTCTATTTTATTCTATTCTATGCACTAATGCCAGAAACAGTGAATGTAAACAGCTATCAAACCCGATGGTGTAGAATGGCTTTGTTAATTTTTCTATTCTATTCTATTCTATTCTATTCTATTCTATTCTATTCTATTCTATTCACTAATATCAGAAACAGTTAATGTAAACCGCTTTCAAACCCAATGGTGTAGAATGGCTTTGTTAATTATTCTATTCTATTCTATTTTATTTTATTCTATTCTATGCACTAATGCCAGAAACAGTGAATGTAAACAGCTATCAAACCCGATGGTGTAGAATGGCTTTGTTAATTTTTCTATTCTATTCTATTCTATTCTATTCTATTCTATTCTATTCTATTCTATTCTATTCACTAATATCAGAAACAGTTAATGTAAACCGCTTTCAAACCCAATGGTGTAGAATGGCTTTGTTAATTATTCTATTCTATTCCATTCCATTTTATTCTATTCTATGCACTAATGCCAGAAACAGTGAATGTAAACAGCTATCAAACCCGATGGTGTAGAATGGCTTTGTTAATTTTTCTATTCTATTCTATTCTATTCTATTCTATTCTATTCACTAATATCAGAAACAGTTAATGTAAACCGCTTTCAAACCCAATGGTGTAGAATGGCTTTGTTAATTATTCTATTCTATTCTATTCTATTTCATTCGATGCACTAATGCCAGAAACAGTGAATGTAAACAGCCATCCAACTCAATGGTGTATAATGGCTTTGTTATTCTATTCAATTCTATTCTATTCTATTCTATGCACTAATGGCAGAAACAGTTAATGTAAACCGCTTTCAAACTCAATGGTGTAGAATGGCTTTGTTATATTATATTATATTATATTATATTATATTATATTATATTATATTATATTATATTATATTATATTATATTCGCTAGTGCCAGAAACAGTGAATGTAAGCTATCAAATTCAGTGGTATAGAAAGGCTTTGTTAATTATTCTATTATATTATATTCTGTTCTATTCTGTTCTGTTCCATTGTTTTTGCAATGTGTTTGTTTATTATTAGCTTTAATGGTTTTTCTTACAATCATATAAAAATCTATAATAAATATATATAGCAATGTGAAAGTAGCAGAGTTTGATCACACTGCAGCTCTGTCTCAATGGATTTGAACACATTTATATTGATTCATTTAGCAGATACTGTTGTCAATAGGGCCTTAAAAATCCTAGCAAACAATGAATGAATAAGAACCGCTTCTTGTTTGTGTGTGTCAGTGGAGAATCTGGTGCAGGAAAGACAGAAAGCACTAAACTGATTCTTCAGTTCCTGGCTGCTGTGAGCGGGCAGCACTCCTGGATAGAGCAGCAGATCATACAGGCCAACCCTGTCCTGGAGGGTAAGCACCGAACATGCTTGTTTTTATTTCAATCCTTTCCGTAGAATGCCGTCTCACTTTTTCATATCTTACAGCCTTTGGGAATGCCAAAACCATTCGCAATGATAACTCCAGCAGATTTGGGAAATATGTGGAGATCTTCTTTAATAAACAGGGTGTTATAGAGGGAGCTCACATGGAGCAGTACCTGTTGGAGAAGTCTCGTGTCTGTCATCAGGTGAGACCAAGTTGCACCCTACGCGAGGAAAGAAAAAGCAAAACAATTGCTTTTGAAAATTATGTTTAATATTTAATAAATACTGTAGTCTTGCATTTTAATGATTAAAACCTAGAAATTAAATGTATTCAATCAATTCTTTTAAGGCACCACAGGAAAGGAACTACCACATTTTCTATTGTATGTTATCTGGGATGCAAAGTGAGCAGAAGAAGACTCTCTCGCTTGGTAATGCATCACAGTTCAAGTACCTGACTGAGGTGAGCACTTCAATTCATGTTTAGTAGAGAGGATAACTGTAACACTTTGCTCGTGTACTCAGTAAATATTTAACCCTACGTTTTGGATTTTTGCAGTGAATATAAATGTATAATTTAATTGAGTCAGATACAATTAAATAATAACTATCATATCATTCATTAATGGTGTTACATCCATTGAGTGTTACATTCTCTCCTGCTATCTGTGGCATAAAGTACAATATCTGACTCCTCTGATGGTTGTTTAGGGTGATTGTTTGACATGTGATGGTCGTGACGATGCTGATGAGTTCGGACGGATTCGTGCTGCTCTAAAGATCCTCACTTTCTCAGACAGGGACTGCTGGGAAATCTTCAAATTACTCGCTGCCATTCTCCATATGGGCAATATCAACTTTAATAGTTAGCGTCTATAACCTTTCTGTTACAGTAATAATATGCAAACTATCTTTACATTAACAAAAGTTATTGTAGCTTATTATACCATAAATTGAAGTTTACTGATTTGCTCATAATCTTTTTTCAGGCACTATAATGAATAACATGGACAGCTGTAACGTTCTGTCATCGAATAATTTTTCGGTTACTGCCAAGTTGTTGGAGGTACAAATGCTTCTTAAGAGCTAATGCTGATTTAGCAAATCATTTTCAAGCTTTACTATCTTTTATGCAATCAAACATTTGGCTGCTGAATGTTTTTGATGACAGCCCTTCTGTCAATTTGCAGGTAGAAGATGAAATTCTTGAAAAGAGTCTCACATATCGCTCCTTCATGACAAATAGAGAGATAGTCACTAAAGCCCTCAGCTCAGAGCAGGCCATAGACACCAGAGATGCTTTTGCCAAGGTACACACATGCTTTTATCCAAAAGCCCATTCGGGGGATTTAACATAGATTCTGGATTAGGTACAATATACTGTTCAAACGTGTTTTTTTGTGTAAAAAAAAAAAAAACAAAGTCTGTTTTGCTCACCAAGGCTGTATTTATTTGATTAATCATACAGTAAAACAGTAATATTGTGAAATATTATTACAATTTAATTATTTGGTGCTCAAGAAATATTTCTTATTATTATCTATGCTAAATATAGTATTTTAGTAACGTTTTTGTGTAAATCACTGTGATCAGATTTTTTCAGGATTATTTGATGAATAGAAAGCTCAAAAGGGCAGAAATTTGACAATTGAATTGAATGTGTCTCTGCAGAAGAAAATTAATACTTTGTAAAAATAAAAAAATAAAAAATACATTTATGAACTAAAAGACATTCAGGCTTCCTTAATGCTCATTGTTGTTGCACATGTCAGTTAATGTTTGTCATATACTCCCTGACAGGCACTGTACGGACGGCTGTTTGTTTGGATGTTCACAAAAATAAACAGCGCCATTCACAAACCACAGACTGATGAGTCCTCTTACACGCGCAAGTACATTGGCCTGCTTGACATTTTTGGCTTTGAGAATTTTCCTCAGAACAGGTAAGTGTCTGTTGACTAAACTAGTTATTAGTTTAAACTACAAAATATACTGATAAATTAACATGGTTGCTCAGCAGGGGTTTAAAGTACTTCAGTAATTGTATTTTATTGGATGGATGGTTGGTTAGATGGATGGATGGAGTTTTTACATTTAATCATTAGATTTACATTAGTTTTTACCTATAGTTGTAAAATTTAGACACACTACCCATACTTTAAATATACTTTCTCTGTGCTTTTGCCCGCTGTTTAGTTTTGAGCAGCTGTGCATTAATTATGCCAACGAGCACCTGCAGCAGTTCTTTGTGAGTCACATCTTTAAGCTGGAGCAGGATGAATATAGTAAAGAAGGCATCTCATGGAAGCGCATTACTTTCAGTGACAACCAGAAAACCCTGGACCTGCTGGCCATTAAACCTCTCAACATACTGGCTCTGGTCGATGAGGAGAGCCACTTCCCTAAGGTCAGCTTCATAAGCTACATGGTCTGGTTTATATGCTTATAGATATTTTGCCTGTGCTCACTCCATGTTGTCCTGTTTTCAATGCAGGGAACAGATGCCACAATGTTAAACAAAATGAACCAAGAACACAATGGGAACAAACTGTATATCTCATCCAAGAGCAAACATGGCATGCATTTTGGGGTTCAGCACTTTGCTGGGCTGGTTTATTATGACTGTGAAGGTACAATTTATTACTTGAAAACATTTCCCAGTAGTTACTTTAAAAGCAAATTGTTTCTGGTCTGAAAGATCTGTATTTTGTCAGGTTTTTTGGAGAAGAACAGAGATGCCCTGAGCACGGACATCATGGAGCTGGTTCGGAAATCTTCCAACAAGTTGCTCAAGCAGATCTTTGAGAAGGAGATGAATACAAACTCAGTCAAAAACACTAACAAACTGAACAAAATCATCATGACGCCGAAGAACTCATTACGTGTATGGGACAGTTATGCAGCAGATTGACAGTGTTGACTTGATATTGACAACAGCTTTTTAATAAATCATATCTTTTGTGTCACACAGCAAGTAAATGATTCGAGGCGGCAGATATCTACTCTGAGTGGCCAGTTCCGCCAGTCTCTGGACTCTCTGATGAAGGCCCTGTCTCTCTGTCAGCCCTTCTTCATACGTTGCTTCAAACCAAATGACAAAAAGAGGCCCATGGTATCAATTCACATCCCATAAGTTACATGTTTTGTATTGTGTAGTCATCAGAACCCTTTTCAAATCATGTTTTTCTTTTGTTTTCCTTGTCAGTTTTTTGACAGAGAGCTCTGCATGCAGCAACTTCGCTACTCTGGAATGCTGGAGACCATTCGAATACGCAAGTTGGGATATCCCATCCGGCACACCTTTAAAGACTTCCTGCAGCGCTATCGTGTGCTCCTGAAGTCTGTAGATTGTGACCCCAACACTGTACGAGACAATATGATTATCTACAGATGTGATGCTCTAAATATGTGAATTATTTAATATAAAGTGATAGTCGAAAGTAGATGAAATTTGTGTCTAAGTAGGCATGTGTTAACATCCATAGCTGAAACTTAATTCATATTCTGATTTAAATATAGTATTAGGGTTATGGCTGAAATTGGTTGCTAGGAATAATGTATTTATGATGTTGATGCAAAGTGTGTCATTTCTGCACCACTAGAGTGCAAGTATAAGCAAAACGTAAATATAAATAACCGGTTTCAAACTGGTTTCCCTAAACACTCCCCCATCTGTCATTGGTCAGAAATTCAGGTAATCCTACCCCTGTCTTCACACCATTAGTTGAGCCAATGCTAATGTTGGGCCTGCTGGTGGAGATGCTCAAAACTGAGCAATGCTTACACTTTATGGGAATCAATCTAGGAATGGTTTACTTATAATTATCTACACATATTAAACTGACAGGAGAAACTAAAATAATAACACGCTTCAGTTTTAATGTTCCAGGTTGGCATAATTTGATACATAAAATCTGTGTGATACATTTGATCTGTTATTTGTTTACCAGGAGCCTTCTTCCGACTGCTGTGCAGCCATCTGTAGGGCTATGATCAAAGACGAAGAGGACTGGAAGATTGGCAAAAACAAAATCTTTCTCAGGGTACCTCAGGCATAATATTTCTCTAGTGTATTATAAGAATTTTACATCAATATATGTATACATCCTTGTAATATTAAATCAGCTTTCTAAAGGCATTGTTGCCATTTTTTGTATTATATTAAACATAAACCACTGTTCAAAAGTTTGGGATAAAATTAAATCTTTATTTAGAAAGGATACATTCAAATAATCAAAAGTGAAAGTAAAGACATTTATAATGTTAAAAAAAAAACGTTTATTTCAAGTAAATGCTGTTCTTTCTATTCATCAAAGAAATGTATCATGGGTTTCCACAAAAATATTAACCAGCGCAAATGTTTTCAACCTTGATAATAGTAATAATGCATAAAATCACCATATTAAAATGATTTCTGAAGGATCATATCACAGATTAAGAGCATAACATAAAAAAAAACAGATTGACCCCAAACACTTGAACGGCAGTGTATCTATAAATGTTCACATAAGACTAGTCTTGCATCATGTGTTTCTTTTCTTCCTGCTGCAGGATCATCATGATTCCTTCCTAGAGGTGGAGAGAGAGCAAGAGCTTAATAGGAAGGCACTTATCATCCAAAGAGTGATGCTTGCCCACAAGGATAGGTCCGTCCCCCACTGTCGTAATGTTTCTTATGCAGTTTTACAGCTTTATTCAACTAAATCATTCTTCATCCACATACAGAGGAGCTTTTGTAAAGAAGAGGAAGGCAGCTCTGGTTTTGCAGAAAAACTGGCGTGGCCACAGAGACAGAAGAGGCTTTTGCAAAGTAAGCTGTGCAGGAAAATCACATGTCTGTATGGAATACAGTTAAAATGAGTGTAGTGACATAATGAAACATGGCTCACATTGTGTCTGTTTTGCCTGTTAGCTCAAGCAGGGATTTGCTCGGCTGCAGGCCAAAGTGCGCAGTCGGCAGCTCCATACGGAGTATATGCGCAGACGGACTGCAGCCATGACTCTACAAACACAGACCCGTGGCTACCTCGCCAGGAAGGACCTGAAATGTAAAAAAAACGCAGTGATACTGCTGCAGGCTCAGACCAGAGGACTGCTGGCCAGGAAAACCCTCAAGAGAATGAAATCAGATGTGAGTTTATAGTGGAATGGACCTTCTTTGTAGTACGTTTGTAGTGTTTTGTTTTGTTTTATATACACTACCGGTCAAAAGTTTAAAATAATTAAGATTTAATTAAAACAGTATTGATGAAATATGATTACAATTTAAAAGAACTGTTTTCTATTTGAATATATTTTAAAATGTAATTTATTTCTGTAATGGCAAAGCTGATTTTTTTTATCAGCGATTATTCCAGAAGTGTCACGTGATCCTTCATGAATTTTATCAAAAGATTGAATTGAGCAAAAGTGACAGTAAAGACATTTATAATGTTACATAAAATGTATATTTCAAATAAATGCTGTTCTTTTGAACTTTCTATTCATCAAGGAATCCTGAACAAATGTACTGTATCACTGGTTCCACAAACATATTAAGCAGCGAAAATTGTTTTCAACATTGATAATAATAAGAACCTTAATTAATAATTGAGCACCCAAATTAGCGTGTTAGATTGATTTCTGAAGGATCGTGTGACACTGAAGACTGGAGTAATGATTGCCATCACAGGAATAAATGTATTCATATAGACATATCAACAGTTATTTTAAATTGTACTAATATTTCACAATATTTCTGTTTTACTGTGTTCATTTTACGGTGTTTCATCAAATAAATGCAGCCTTGGTGAGCATGAGAGACTTCTTTCAAAAACATTAAACATTGTATTTATTCCAAACTTTTGACCAGTAGTGTACTTCATTTTTTTATGCTTTTATTCATACCCTTGTCCTGTGTCAGGCGTTTTTGACTGCGCAAGAAAAAGAGGCCCAGGAACTGGCAGCACTGGAGCTTCAGCAACGCCTAGAGGAGCTGCTCAGAAATAACGAGGAAGCTGCCAAATCCCAGAATAAGGATGATGAGGAAATGGTGGAGAATCTCTTTGGCTTCATGAGTACATTAGGAGGACAAGAGGGCCAAGCTCCTGAGGGTTTTGAGGTTAGAGTCATCTTGACAGCAGAAGAAGGACACCTATTTGACAGGAACAAACACTTCCTGATCAAAATACAAAAAACCTGTCACCTTTTATTGTCAATACACAATCAATTAATGCATACTACACGTGCTATCAGTGATACTACTGTATACTGTACAATGTGAGATTTAGGAATTCAAAATCAATCTATTTCTAGGTTAATACTAACTTTGTCTATATGTTCCTAATGTTCTAGGATTTTGAGGCAGAGCCGGTGAAGTTAGAAGAGGTTGAACTAGTAGAGAGCCCTGTAATGGCGAGAAAGGCTAGGTCATTACCAGACAGCAGTGAAGACGAAATAGAGGATAAAGAGGAGAAGAAGAAGGAGGAGGAGGAGGAGGAGGAGAAGAATGAAGCTGAGGATGATGAGTTCGCTTTCTCTAAATTTACATCTTTACACTTCCAAGGATCTTCTACCCACTCGCATATCCAACAGAGACTGCGGAAACCCCTGCTCTACCATGAGGATGAAGGGGATACCCTGGCAAGTGTTGTTCTCATTAGCATCATGTCCACATTCAAAGCGAGGCTTGATAGTCAACTGTGTCTTGTATTGGCTAGTCTTATTTCTTCTCTCCGCTTTTTTTCCTATCTCCTCCAGGCCAGTTTGACAGTATGGTGGATCATACTAAGATTTATGGGAGATCTTCCAGAGCCGAAGCAAGAACGTGTTTCTACAATTGCCGACCCCATTCAGAGGAACCTCGGTCAGAGACAAGCACGGCGACTCAGTAACCTTGTTGGATTAGATCAGGTAAACAACCGAGACACCATAATAAACCTTCCTTCTTTATATGTACACCTATCAGATGTACAGCCTATATCTCGACTGCCTAACCTGCTGGAAAGACCAGCCTGTCTATATTATAACATATAATGTTATATGCTGGTTAGTGATGGTTTGGTATTAGTATATATTATATTGCAATAAATATTTTAATGTAAACGCATATTTAAAATATAGACTAGCCAATCATATAATGTTTCAGATGTGTTACACAGCCAGTGGCATAGAAGGTGACAACCAAGGGACCATAAATACAGGGAACAAAATACTGTTACAGATGTCATACAATAAAACTTAATTACCCAACATACTGTATGTAACTAGTGATTTTCTTATAGCATCATATTAAACAAAATGTGTGGGTTTATTATTTTTTTTGTTGGTCTTGTAATTGCAGAAATTTTTGAGGAAAAAAATGAAGCAGCAGAAGGGGACAGGGAAACGAAAGCCCTCAGCCATTCCTGAAGAAGAGGTGAAGTGTGGTTATATACACTTCTGAGTACAACACTGAACATTATCCGCAGCTAAAACATAATAACTGCATCACAGCAGGTTCTTACTAACCATTCTGATGTAATTTGCAGCCAGAAGAAGTACCACAACCTAAAATGGAGGCAGTTCAGGAGGAAGAGGATGTACTGTTTGGAGAGGGACCAACTTTTGATCGCCCAATGACATCCTTGGAAAAATTACACATTATTGTGGGATATGCCATTGTACGACAAGATATAAGGTTAATGTGATGGGGCCAAAGGTCATTTAGATTCTTCATAATGTGTGATATACTGCATTCCTCATACAGAGAGATAATGGTTACATAATCTTTATGACTTTCTATATTTTTTTCAGAGATGAAATCTACTGTCAGATCTGTAAGCAGTTAACAGACAATAAGAACCAGAAAAGTGTAAAAAGAGGCTGGATCCTTCTGTCCATCTGTCTGGGCATTTTTTCTCCTACAGACCGCCTCACTAAGGTATGAAATACTATTTTGATAAAAATAAACCTGACAAGGTGATCAGGACACTGATATGAAGCAGAGGAGTAATGTTTTGTCCTGAAGGGGTCTATTTTGCAACAATTTCTGCTGAACATTTTACTGCATTATATCATAGCACAACTATGTAGAAATAGGTTCTCTGGGACCATGGTCAATTACACAGTTTAATCATATTACAAATGCCACGACTAACCAATCAAGCCGTGTGATATATGGTATGTTATGTTGTGGTGTTATGTCGTGTTATGCTGATATATGTTGTTATTATATTGTTTAGTCATGTTAAATTGTCATATTATGTTGTGTTAGATGTTATCATTTGTTGTCGTTTTTTGTTATATTTTGTTATATGTCATGCTGTGTTTGTTGATAAGTTTTATGTTTTGTTGTGTTATGTGTTGATTTGTGTTGTTACTGAATGTTGTCATTTTATGTTATATGTTATCCATTATGTTGTTATATTTGTTATGGTGTCATGCTGTTTTGTGTTGTTGTTACGTTTTATGTTATGTTATGTTGTTGTTATGTTATGATATGCGTTTTCTATTCTTTTTTGTGCTATTTAATGTTATGCTGTTATTTTATTTGATGTTATATTATGTAATGTTATATGTTATGTCCCACAACCTTTTGACCATAGTACCTGGAGAGCTTTATACGCCATGGGCCAAGTGAATACTCCTCCTTCTGTGCGGAGCGACTGCAAAGGACTTTAGCCAATGGAGAAAGAAGTGAGCCGCCATGCTGGGTTGAACTACAGGTAGGCAATCCCTCTGTCTGAAATGATGAAGAATACTCCCCTTACCTTAAACATGACCAACCCTTCTTTCCTGTAACTGCTAGTCTGTGGAGACCAAGAACCCCATTGTAGTGGTTGTGGGTCTGATGGATGGCAGAAGCATCAGCCTCCATGTGGACTCAGCCACCACTTCTAAAGAGGTGTGCAATTCAGTTATCCAGAAAATAAACCTGCAGGACAGTTATGGCTTCTCCATATATGCTGCAATGAATGAGAAGGTTTGTAACATCTGAATGGCTTCAAGATGAATCTTCACTCGTAATAGTAACATGTAACTAATAAGCAATAGAAACAAAGTCTTCACATATGCATTTCTTGCTGCAGATGTGGTCTCTAGGCAGTGGCAGTCAGCACATCTTGGATGCCGTGTCTATGTGTGAGCAGGAAGAAAAGAGGCAGGGGAGAGAGGAACAGCACGCTCCTTGGCGCCTCTATTTCCGCAAAGAGATCTTCACTCCGTGGCATGACTGTTCATCTGACCAAGTCAGCACAGATCACATCTATAGGCAGATCATCCATGGACTCAAACATGGAGAATATCTGTCTGATAAGGTCAGTCCAGGCTCTGTGCTTGACCTGTTCATATAGCATATATGATTTTAATATGAATGAGATTTGTGATTTATACTCTGTTGTTGAAATATAATCTTGATCTAGGAGGATGATTATGTGCAGCTCGCAGCCAAATATTACTATATACAGCACGGCTCTGAAAGCAGTTTGGAAACTGCCCAGAAGATTGTTCGTGAGTGCATGAACATGACTATAATTGAGAACAAGTCTTTGGTCAAACTAGTGCAGTTGGTCAATTCTGCGCACACAGAGGTATATGCATATCTTATTATAAATATCATTGTTCACAATAGTTTGATTTGGCTGCAACAGAATTTGATTTGGCGGCAGTGCTAATTTGCAGAATAAAACAAGCAGTAATCCAGTGTAATTTCTCAGGGCCCTTACATAAACTCTACTACACCTGTCCATGAAGTAAAAGCAGAGATCGTCCAATATGCACAGCAGAAGTGGCCAATCTATTTCTCCAAGTTATATGAGGCTAACGTGGTTTCAGGTAAAAAAAAAAGAAAAGAAAAAAAGAGTTGTTCATAGTTATCATAGGAGTAGCTAATCCAAAAATTCACATTTTGTTGTCTTTACTTATCTTCATGTCATTACAAACCTGTATGACTTCATTTCTTCTGTGGAACACAAAAGGAGAGCTTTTGAAGAAAGTTCATGCTGCTCTTTTCTATTCTATGAAAGTGGATGAGACCATGGACTGTAAAAATAAAAAAGGCAAAATAAAAGTCTTCTGAAGCCATATTAGAGATTTGTAAAAGGAACCGACTGAAATTTAAGAAGAACAGCTTGAATCAGCTAGAATTAATTTTGCTTCCCACAGAAGTCAGACAGGTTTCTAGAGATATGAGGGCGAGTAAAAGTTGATAGAATTTTTATTGTTGGGTGAACTATCCCTTAAATGCATTGAATTTGGGAATTCACTGTTGCATTTTATTCAGGTCCCCCACTGCCTCAAGACCAGTTTGTAGCTGTTGTGAACTGGAAAGGGGTCTTCTTTCAGGACGAGACAGAAGCCGCATTTCTGCAGCTCTCTTATCCCGAGGTGTCAAGAATCGAAATGCTGAGGTAAAAAGTAACTCTCTTTGGAGAAGCACCTTAATTACACCTGAGCACTATGCTCCAAATATTATTTCTGCAGATTCTCAGCCTAGTTTGTGAGATGAACCGCTTTTAGTTCTTTCCTATTTCTGTTTCCTTCATTCCTTCCCTCCTTAACCTTTCTCCTACAGCGATGAAAAGTCTGGTGGGATTGTATGTTTGACAACTCCAAAGGGGATGTATGAGCTGAAGGTTGTGAAGGGAAACGAATTTGTGGAGCTGGTCAACATGTTCATCTTAGGGCTTAAGAAGAGATCCCTGTATGCCGTGGCAATACAGGACCTTAGCAGACAAGGTGCTTCTTTTACATTGGTTACTACATTGTGACAAACAGCAATTTTCCTTGTAGTATTTTCATTTGAGGGTGATTCTTCAATTCTATGAGCACTTTTGACTATTTCAAATCCTTACAAATTATGTGTGAAGGTAATGACATATAATGCTAATAACATTTTTCCCTTTTTGGAGAAAATTTGAAAAGAGGGGAGTTCAAGACCACATGTAGAAATTCTGATAACATTGATAATAAACAATTGATAATAAACTAGTAAAGTAAAAAATTAGACACTGAAAATTGGGTTAAAGCTATTATAATTTATTTTTTAATTTAAGTATTTTTAAAAATATTTTTGTCTTTAAAACCATCCAATGTGACAAAGTTTCCACTTGTTCATTTGGGGGTGATTGGGGTCTTCTAACCATTAAAATTGTCAAAATTGCTTGGATATTTATCTTTCTGATTTTTTCTTCCTTTCAGAGGATCCCACATTCCTGAGCTTCAGAAGGGGCGATGTGCTGTATATCATAAAGGATGGAGAATATAATTTTGAAGAAGGCTGGATCAAAGCGAGGAATGAGAGGACAAGTCAAACTGGAGCAGTTTCCTTAGATTCTATTCAGATTCTACCGATGTTGACTAGGCCTACAGAAGAAACACTGGTAAACATGATTGTTTCTCATTGATTTGTCAAAGAGATGACTCCTCATCACTGGCCATCATTGTGTTAATTTTTTTACCAGTGTTTTGAGGTTTTGTCTTGGAAATAAATACCAGAATAAAGCTAAAGAAAAATGATGGAAAGGCCAGCAAACATTGTGCTGTTCCTCACTGTATTTGACGCCTGATGGCGAAAAGTAATGACAGTTTAAAATGTTTAAAGTCAATTTCTTTAAAGAATGAATGTACCTTTAAAGTTTTTAAAATGCCTTTAAAGATTTTAAACTGGCAGTTTAAAATCTTGAAAGGCAGTTTCTTTAATTTTAACAGTTTAATTCCAAGAGTTAAAGAGAGAGTATAAAATTGATAAATAAAAATAAAATAAAGCAGTTTTGGTCCAGCCTCCAACCATTAAAAATATTTAGAAATTATTTACAAAACCATCAGTGAGGTTCTTTTCTTAGAGTGAAAAAATATGCTATTTTGTAAGTCAAGAACAGAAATGTAAATAGAGTCATTTCTATCCTCTAGAATTTGCTGAATTTGACCCCAGCACGGAGAAAGTCAGTGATGCCGGTGATGCCGATGTTGAAGGAGGAGCTCAGCACAGAGAGAGTCGCCCACATGTCGCTCAAGGAGTTCTCTTTCGACTATTTCAGGTGACAGTTGTACAGTTTGCAATCATCTCAACTGACATAAATGATAACTGCTCCAAAAAAGCAGCAACTTGTAAGTTACCAGTTTTGAGAACATGTCAGAGCTCCTTAAGTGATAACGTCATCACGTACCTCTTTTCAATGGCTCACAGGGAGTCAGGTAAGGAGGGTGGTCGTGGCAAGGGAGGAGCCAAAGAGAAACTGTGGGCCAACAGCAAAGAGCCTCTCAAACAGCCTCTGCTCAGGAACCTGCAGGGCAACTCAGAGCTCTGCCACCTCGCTTGTGACTCCTTCACAGATATCCTTCCCACTTACATGTTACATATCTACAATAACGGATTATGTATTTTGTAAATTATAAGTGAAAAAGACTTAAGTGCATGTGACCTCAGTAAATTTTAATGAATGATGCTCGCTGTTTTCTTTAACATGGTCTCTACCTATCCTTAAATATATGGGAGATTATCCAGTCAAGCATGTACGGACACCCATAGATCTAACAAACCAGATCTTTGGGCCAGCAACAGCGCACGTCGAGCTAAGAGATGAGATCTACTGCCAAATAATGAGGCAGATGACTAATAACAAACATGGGTTTGTCGACTGCTTTTAAGAACCCAGACATGATATGATGTGATGTCACTTTATTTGTTTTAATTGCTGTGTTGTTTTTCTCTCAGGTTGAGTATGGAGCGAGGTTGGCAGCTGTTGTGGCTGTGCTGTGGTCTCTTCCCTCCTAGTCAGTTGTTACTGAGGCATGCTCAACGTTTTCTGGAGTCCAGGCCCAGAGAGCCACTGGCCTCCACCTGCTTGCAGAGGATGCAAGCTATGCTCAGGTTAAACTTTACTACTCAAACAGATTGTTTGATTATTGTAAACATGAAGGGGCGAATGTTGAACTGTAATGCATTTTTTATTGTCCCGTACAGTATCGAGGGAAGGAAGTTGCCTCCTCACCAGGTGGAAGTGGATGCCATTCAGAATAACAGCACTCAGATCTTCCATAAAGTTCATTTTCCCAACGATACATCTGAAGTAAGGAGTAACATTTCAGTTTGAACTATCTTACACATTCTCATTTTCATCCGCCTTAAAAACTCTTTTTTTTTAATTTCAGATATTTGAGGTGACCACCACCACGAGGATCAGAGATTTAATTCGCAACATTTCCAAAGACCTCCGCCTCTCCTCATCCGATGGATACAATCTGTTTGTGAAAACAGCCAATAAGGTTTCAGATATGATTTCTTTTTTTTCTGAAGGTGATGTTTTAGGTCCATGCTAATCTTTGTATGTTGTATATGATACTTTCAGGTAGTAAGTATGGATTCTGAAGAGTACTTTTTTGACAACCTCAGGCAACTCACAGATGTCGCCAAAAAAGGAAAGAAAATCAAGGAGGGTGAGCTGTATATGCTAACATGCTAAATACTGTAATTAATCCAATATATATTCAGGTGTGTGTTATAATCACACTCTCACTATGATAAACATTGATCCTGAATTCAGCTGCTCCAACTATTGTCCCTTACCTGGTGCTCTTCATGAGGAAGCTCTGGTTTAACGTGATCCCGGGGAAAGATCTAACCGCTGACCTAATGTTCCACTTTCCTCAGGTATGTTGTCAAAACCTGTATGAGTTTCTTTCTTCTGCTGAACACAAACAAAGATATTTTAAAGAATGTTGGTAATCAAACCGTTGACGGCACCCATTGACTTCCATATTGGGAAAACAAAAAGGGTGTCGTCAACTGTCTGGTTACCAACATTCTTTAAAAAAAACATTATGCACAGAAGTGCAGGATCTTAGGACTCATTCCTGCAGCACTCTATTATGCAGTGCAACTTTGCCCAACTGTCTTCTTTTTATTTTCCCAGGAATTGCCGAAGTATTTGCGGGGTTACCATAGTGTGTCTAAGGAGGACATGATCAGTCTGGCAGGACTGCTGTTGCGTACTCAGATTGACACGGATAAGTCACAGTTTGTCATGATCCCTAAAATGCTGAAAGATCTAGTGCCAGCTGATCAGCAGAGGATCATGACTCCTGAGGACTGGAAAAAGGTGATCCTCACGCCTCTTATTTATTGAATACATTTCAAATATATGGCTCTATGCATTTTGACATAAACACACACTACCTTTCAAAAGTTTAGGATAAGTAAGATTTTATTATTAGAATGATTTCTGAAGGATCACGTGACACTGAAGACTGGAGTAATGATGCTGAAAATTCAGCTTTGCCATCACAGGAATAAATTACATTTTGAGATATTAAAATAGTTCACAGTACAAAAAACTTCACAGTACAAATGTTTCACTATTTCTGTTTTTACTCTATTTTTCAAATAAAATAAATGCAGCTTTGGTAAGAATCCTAACTGAGAGGAACCTCATAAGTGACATTGCTTCAGAATGTATAAAGTGTTAATTAATCATATATTTTAGTACCGCCTGACCCGAACATCATGATAAATGACAGAGTGGTTTTGGCCTTTGGTTTGCAGCACATGATCAGTTCATACAACAAGCAGGCAGGCATAACTGTAGATGAAGCCAAACTCCAGTTCCTGAAGACCATCTCACAGTGGCCTACCTTTGGATGTGCTTTCTTCGAAGTAAAGGTAACCAGAGCAACACTAAAAATACACCTGATTGCTAAAGAATGAGGTTGTTTTCTTGATACTGACTGTACTTTTGCTCCCAGCAAACATCTGAGAAGAGTTACCCCGGTGTCATCATGATATCAATTAGCAAACAAGGAGTTAGCCTCATCAACCCTAAGACAAAGGTATCGATCTGTCTGTATATAATACAACTATAATGTACTTAGCATTGTGTAGCATGTGATTTTGAAATGTGTTTTGGCTGGCTTGCCTGCAGGAAGTGCTTGTGATGCATCTATTCAGTAAGATCACTTCCTGGTCTAGCGGAAGCACCTATTTTCACATGACCATTGGCAATCTAGTGCAGGGCACCACTCTGCTCTGTGAGACCTCAATGGTAAATATAGCACACACACACACACACACACACACACACACACACACACACACAACTACAGCAAGTGTCACACTGCTTATATGTTAATATCCTCTCTGGCTGTTTGTTTCTTTCAGGGTTATAAAATAAGCGATCTCCTGTCCTCTTACAAGAACATGTATATGAAGGAGATAACAGTGGTGCGGCCCAGAAATCAATTGTTCTCTTGAATCAGCATTTAGTATGATCATTTTTTGGTAGCGTATTTCTATTTTTTATCTTTACCATAATAATTCTACTATAAATTTGTTTTGGTAATTTTGGTGTACTCTGTAAGTAAAATTAACATTTATAATTACTGTCGGAAATCACTTTTTAATATGTAAGTCACTATAGATCTGTCAGTGAATCAGCTGTTTAAATCATGTTTTTGCTTGTTGCGTCTTCTATGTGCATATATATGTTTTAAATAATAATTTTATAGGCTTAGATATTTATTATATTTCAATATTCCACCTTTTCATTGACTTTGCCTTGCAATGTTACACTAGGTGGCAGTATTTTTACAGTTTAATTCTAATCTATCTAATACTGCTTTGTAGGAACAACTATATTTAACAATAAAATGTAAAATTCAAATTGGTTTTGAATTTAATTGTCAGTGAATGGTGACTTTGAACAATTTGTAATTACTAATAGTAATAATTTCTACATATGTTCTCCGTGTAATGAGGAATTCCTTAGTATTTAGCAGTTTGTAGCATTTGCAGTTTGGTTACTCTTAGAAATAGCTTATAATTTACTATACAGTAACTGACTGACTCTCTTTGCACTAGACACATGGGTCATATTTGATCAGATATGAAATATTTGACTCTTGATGGTTTAAAATATGAAATATAGGGCATTTTACACTACTGTTCAAAAGTTTTGGGTTGACAAGATTTATAAATGTTTTTGAAAAATCTCTTTTGTTTATTGTTAAAATTTAAATGAACTGTTTTGTATTTAAATGTATTTTATTTATTCCTGTGATGTCAAAGCTGAATTTTCAGCATCATCACTCCAGTCTTTAGTGTCACGTGATCCTTCATTTACTGCTCAAGAAACATTTATTATTATTATTATCAATGTCTTTTGTAATGTTAGAAAAGGCTTTACTGTCACTTTTGATCATTTTAATGCATCTTTGTTGAATAAAAGCAGTAATTTCTTTTAAAAAGCTTTAAAAATTCTGCCTAACCCCAAACTTTTGAATGGATGTTTACATTTCTATTCTCATTACACAACTGATTTAAAATGCTTACAGGGTGTTATGCATGTTGGTCAGACTGCTCACAATGAATGTGTAACATTCAAATTTTGAACTGCAAGATTTAGATTAACATACTTTAGTTAATCTCACAGTACTGTTAAATTAGTTAAGACACGGAATATAACGTTAAAGTTGCTTTTTTCTTTCCAAATCCACTGAAACATGCACTGGCTTTTGGGATTTTCACAGCCTCTCTTGCCATTCTTCCACTAAACCAAAAATATCCTAGTGTGCCTCTCTCAACCCCTGGCCTCTTGACCAGCAATTCAGACTTTCCATGAAACTGAAAGAAAGGCTTGTGCTAAAACGGGAAAATCCTGCATGAATACTCCACAGCAATCATGGTAATCGAGAGCATGTTTTTTTTCGCCCTGATGCACACTTTGCCATGTGCTCACTATTAGCTTACCAAATAAAAACACAGGACCCTGGGCTAGTGAAAGAGACGTCAGAAACACAACACTTCACTGTGGGAGAGAAAAAACATTTCGTTCACGTGTCTAAAAGTGAAATGTATCAATTTCTCTATAGCCATGAGCTTCATGTTGTCTTACTGACATTAGCCTTATGTTATTATAAGCATGTTCTTGATATCACAACGTCATGGAGCAACGTAACCCAGGCTGACATCTGAAATCTGACATCTGGAGCTTTTACTGTTGAAACCTTATGTTTATGCTTCTTTGAGCAGTTATGGAGCAGTTGTATCAGTCAGCAGACCCTCCTTAAAAATATAAAGGATTTGCAGAAAAAGAAACAAGGATTTTAAAGGGATAGTTATGATTTACACACCCTCAAGTCATCCTAGGTGTATATGACATTCTTCTTTCAGACGAATACAATCAGAGTTATATTAAAAAATGTCCTGGCTCTTCCAAGCTTTATAATGGCAGTGAATGGCCGTTTCTGTCCATAAAAGTACATCTATCCATCATAAAAGTGCTCCACACGGCTCCGGAAAGTTAATAAAGGAAGCGATTTTCTGAAGCGATGAGTTTGTGTAAGAAAAATATCCATATTTAAAAATGTATAAAGTAAAATAACTAGCTTCCGGCCAAACGAACATACGGATTCCACTTAGACTAAAGCGCAACTTATGCGAGTAATGCGACATACTGCTGATATTTACACTACGCCATGACCCACTACGCTACTTCTGACGTCATAAGTTGTGTAAGTTCCGCTTGAAGGCCAATTTATACTTCTGTGTCGGGTGCGCGCAGTAGGTACGGCGTAGCATACGCACAGACGCGTACCACACGCCGTACCCTTCGCCGTAACCTGACGCGCACCTCCTCAAAAATGTACTACACGTCGCGACGACGCGGACCGCAAGATCTGTGATTGGCATAGACAGTATAAGAAATGGACAGAGCCATCTCATTGGAACTCAGTTGAGACAGTTGAAGCCCATTTTTAGCGATTTCTGAGCACTTCCGTTACTGACGCGCAGACTCAAACCGACTCAAACTAAGCTTGATGACGTGAGCAACCTGTCTGACAGACGTACTCTTCTAGTAGCTGTGCGTGAAAATTGCCAACGTTAATCTTGCAGAGACGGGGAACTTGAGCAAAGAGTTCTTTGGCGTGAGTGAGCAGGACTAAGTATTCCGTTGCTTTAATGGACTCATTATCTATGGGCTTCTCCCTTGACGGGGCGTCCCCCCGATTGACTGCGAGCTTCTCCTCGGCCGTTTCTCAATACCAAGTAAGCAAACTTCGGACTTGCGTCCTTTGTAGTTCGGACTTGCCAAGTTCGACTCAGGAGAACGAACTCCCGAGGACGAGAGGACGCGAGTCCGGTTATTCTGCAAATGGAACAGTGCGTTCTTGATCGCGTCACTCAGCACGCTCTGGCTACTCCGGTTATCTCTTTATGTATATTTTAGGCAACAATAAAACGAAATATGCTACAACTCTGCCTCTTTTCGTCAACAATAAAACGAAACATGTTATAAAACACCACCCTGCCTCTTTTCATTTAAAAATCTTAAACATAGTAGCCTAATGGCCATGTGGTTCAAGCAACGCGTACTATCTTCACATATTTATAACAACATGAACATGATCTTTTTGTTTTCATTTTAAAAATATGAAACATTATTTATTTTTATTGACATTTAACAAACAGAGACAGGGTTGTGTAATTTTATTTTATTGTACATATAGTGAAGAGAATGTTAAAATAAATAAATAAATATATATATATATATATATATATATATATATATATATATATTTTTTTTTATATATATAAAATACAATTACACAACCCTGTCTCTTTTTGTTAAATGTCAGTTTTAATGATCAATTATATCTACAATGATAAATAAGGCAAACAATTCAAACATAAGTAAGCTCTCTAATAGGCTACAAAGTTAAATAGCCTAAATATATAAAGTTATGAAACCTCACTTTGCCCTCAGCCAAAACGATTTTTTTGCCAAGGAACAAAGTTTAATGAGACCAAAGATCGACTTATACACAAGACGAATTATACGTCAAGTTTATCCACTAGACTAGAGACATCAGAGCCAGCGGCAAACGTCAGAAGCACTAGCCGAGGAAAAGCTGTTTCAGTCGGGGTTGATGAGCGTTGAACACCCGCGGTGAACGCCTGGATGTCACAACTCCGAAAACGTCAGATACATTTTTCAAATAGGCGCTATCTTTATAAATAAACCACAGATTTGAGCTTTAAACAACCACATTCTCGCCTGAAACACTCTTAAAAGTACATTTCATGACACAATAACAGTAGTATTTTCGATATTACGCGGGTTTTCTCCTCTGCTATTGACGCTTGCTGGTTGGTGCGAGATGCATTCTGGGATACCTGGCTGTCTCAAGTCCGCACAAGTCACCTCTCGATGCATCCTCGGTAAACGGGGCGGATCAAGAACACATCCGGGGATTTGAACTGGACTTGGCTAGATGTGAACTTTGAATTGGAACAGTAGGCTACTTGGGCAGTGACTGATGACGTTTCACAAGTCCACAAGAACACAAGTACAGACAAGAACGCATATTGAGAAACGGCCCTCCTGTCTGTACGGTAATTTCTGTACAGCGCGACAGAGAGTCGAGTGGTTATGACGCAATCGTTAGCCTATTTTTACTAAAACTGCTTCTACGGGGCCATAATGTAACATAGAAGGTAATGGAGCACTTTATACATTGTCGTGTTTCTTTAGAAATAAATAATGGACAAATGGAGTCTTTAAACGCCTCAGATGTAAAGTTATTCGCTGTCAAAGTGACGCCAAAATGAATGGGAGTCAATGGAAATGCTAACGCAAGTGAAGTTCTGCTACAACATGGCGGCACCCGGCCGGCTTCAACTTCCGGTCGATGGATTACCCCCTTGGTGATTGGTCGGCTTGGTAGCATCGCGTTTCCTCCTATGCATTTCCGGCGTGTTCTTCTGCACCGCCCGCCATTTTTAAATTCTAAGTAAAGCGAAACTGTTAAAAAAAACTAAAAATTTACCTTTTCCACCTCGATAAGCTCCAACTCCAACATGATCTGCTCTCTTTCAGTCGCCATTGCTTGTAGTAACCTAAACTCAAAACAGCCGCGAGGAATCTTGTGTTTATCCTGTGTTTAGATTCCTTGCCGCGAGGAATCTAAACACAGTGGAACATTAAGACCCTCCGCCGCCAACTAGCGTTTCGGCGCTGTACTGCAGAGCAACGCAGACCTAAACGCAGAAGTATAAATGCTCATGACGGCGTCGCCTACGTGCGTAGCCCACGCCGTACACTACGGCGTACACTCGACGCAGAAGTATAAATTGGCCTGGTGTAAAGCCCAATTTATACTTATGCGTCGAACTCACGCCGTAGGCTTTTGCCGCGGTCCAGGCAACCTGTAACCCGTGTTTTTCCAACCTTATACCCGTGAAAGTGCACTGGAACGGCAGTCAAACCCGTGACTTCCCACCCGTGAATTCGTACTAGATCGATGTACTCCCAGTTACGAGTTGAAAAAACACGGGTTACAGGTTGCCTGGAACGCGGCATTAGTGTAGCACGCGTACCCTGACGTTACAAACGCATCGCTTCGCTTCAGAAGGCCTTTATTAACCCCCCGGAGCCGTGTGGAGCACTTTTATGATGGATAGATGCACTTCTATGCTTCAAAACAGAAACGGTCATTCACTGCCATAAAGCTTGGAAGAGCCAGGACATTTTTTTAATATAACTCCTATTGTATTCGTCTGAAAGAAGAATGTCGTATGAGGGTGAGTAAATCATGGGCTAATTTTCATTTTTTGTGTGAACCATTTCTTTTTTTTAAAAAGGCCTATAAAGTTACCCTGGAAGAACTTTAAATTCAGTAATCGTGTTAAACATTATTGAACTAAACATATTTAACTGATATTTTACATTCATTAACTTTGACAGCCTTACAAAATACATTTTCTAAAATATTTTTTCTCGAGGGGAGAAGTTTTTCTGTGGGCACCCCTGACCCCTGCTTGAAAGCCACTGTATTAATTATCTATATCTTCCTTATGTGCATTACTTTATCGCTCAGTATAATTAAAAAGTGAGTGGACTCCATCTGTTTTGTTTTGGAACCTCACACAGGCTGGTTTTTTGGAAAGCCTTACGTTGTGTTCTGAACTGTCACATTATTCATGCCATTTAATTGATAAGGAATGCTTTAATGCATTCCTCTAAATAAATAGCAGCAAATGCAATCATGGCCAAATGCTGATACATTAAAACAGCAGAGCTGAAAAATGCACCCATGCATATGACTATCATTTGAAACGTTGTCATTCCTAACCATGAAAACACATCATGGTAGCTTTAGTCATGAACCGGGTATGTGTGGCACCTTGTGGTTTTACTGCTCTTCATCATTGCACTTGGACTACTGCAGTCACGAGGTATAGTTCAGATTGTGGTATAAACATGAAGGCAAGCCTGCTTTAATTCATTTGACTTGCGGCATGTTTCAGATCTATCATTCAGAGTCCACATTGAAGGTTATTCCATCCAGTCATCAATCAATGCTGGAAACGTGTGCGGCTGAAGTGATCAATCTACTGTCTGAGAGCACAGAACATCCAACCAGCATGTCAGAAAATGACCAGGACAACCTTTTCTTTTAGAAAACTAGTGGGTTTGTTTGCAAATTAATCTGGTTTTAAACATTGTTTGGTTCCTGACCAGACTGACCCAAAATTCATCTAACATCTAATGTTTTTTGTTTTTGACAAACAGCAATGTTCCCAACCGCTTTAATTCAGATTTGTAGGGCGGATTACTGTGGCCTCATATTTGCTGGCGTTCCGCATTTCAAGCTTCAGGAATGTGCCCTTTGAACTTGAAATGCTCCACGGCCCTCCATTTTGTTCATGTCGAGGAAAAAACCCAAGGTTAAAAAATGTCAAGTGCTTCTCAAAAGTCGAAAGAATGTTGGCAGCTTTTCTGGCTGTGAGGAGGAAAAGGCCTCCACTGCGCTTATAAACAAGATGAATGGCAGTGTATCACATGTTTCCCGGTTCCCATACAGGCTCTAACCACCATAAAAAAAATGCTAAACCTTTTCATTCCAACCAAGAGGATTTTCTCTGCATATATAAGCTCATCTGGAGCCAAGTTTGTTCTTGTGTTGGTATGAAGATCCAGTGCCACAGTGTCGTCATCATATTTGCCTGTTAAACTGTTATTTGGTGGAAGACGGTTTATAGCAAATATTGAAAGCACATATGAATAATGTCAGTGTTTATAGGCGAGGGTCATGACCTCCCCCACTGTTTCCTCTCTTTTTCTGTTATAAGTTTAAATGGCAATGCTGTTATGATTTATAAACTGCACTTAAGACGTTCTTATACTGAGACATGACAATCCATCACTGTATTTATTACTACTTTATATATATATATATTTTATAGTCTGACCTTTTAATGGTTCTAGTATGTTGGTTCTTAATGACACTGTTTTGTGTTGAATGTCTGTTTCAAGAACTGAATTTGAAAGAACGTGTTCTTAAAATGTCTTTTAGACATTTCTTAAAGAAATTTTTTTATCATTTAAGTATCATTTAACTGATCCTTCCCGCCTTACACTGACCAATCTTACATTCTGTTGTCATATTTTTATTTATTTATTTGTTTATTTCTTTTTAAATAATTTTAAATAAAATTTTAAATAAAATTTTAGAGAAATTGATTATTGAATGATTGCGAATGCCAGTATCCACCACACCGGCTCGGCGACTGACAGCCGCACATTCTCCTCAAAACATTGTGTTCATCCGCGCTGTGGCGTGCCGAGGCACAACCCACGTAAAGTTGATAATTCCGCGAATAACTGCAATTGCAGATTTCGAACAGAGATAGCGACAAAGAGGAAAAACTATGGACTGCAACTTTAAGTAGAATTAAAAACATAATCCATACCTTCCCCTTTCAAACACTTTATTTAAATGTTTAAATCGGCATTTGTAATAAAGACAATAATTAATTTATGAGCCTTCTTTTACAAGTCCATTTTCAAGAGGTTTTAACATGTTCAAAAGTCTGAGAACACAAGTGAAAATGCCTCATTTTGGCATTTTCCATTTGGTCCATTTTTGTTTCATTACAAATTATGGTCACACTTTAGTTTATGGTGTCCTTGAAACACTGTAATTATATATTAAAGTGTAATATTATTTAACAACATGTATGGTTAGGATTAGGGTTAGGATAGGAATACAAAATGATGCTGGATTGCACGTGTGAGCTGCCAAGTTTTCCCACAGTTCAGTGCTAGCATGCCTTGGCACTATCTAAATAACTGACTTACCAACAAACAACTTCCTCATGAGCAATGCAAGTCTGAGATGCCTCTCATTCATTTTTACAAAGATCAGTTAGTTAAAAACTTAACAATGCATATAATACAGAGTAGCCTTGTCCTAAATTTGGAAACAGACTGTGACATCAGCACTATGTTAAAAAGCATGTGACTACACTTGGAAATATTGAGTTGACTCTGTCAGTGTCAGTAGTATTCCCAGAATAGGAGACTGGATGGGTTAGTCAGGTGTTGGGTAAGTCAGCTTTGAGCGAGTTATCTATTGTTCTATCTCAAAAGCAGAATGTTTGTCGGAATGACTCAGAAGTCTGAGTCTAAAATGCGGATAAAGGTGAGCCTGAAGGAAATAGTGCGATGTTTTCTATGGTGAAATTTGAGCGCTGGAATGCCCCTCTGGCATTCATTTATAATAACTCATCTTTCTCGGACTGTATGTGAAAACCCGGAATAACATGATGGAGAATGTGCGAAATGGGATCAAATCCAGTAGGTGGTACTTGCTAGAACCAACAAATATTTCACAAGGGCTTCACAAACCCTTTCACAAAATCACAAAATGTTTTTATATATTAATAGCTTTATTGTAAATGTATGAAATGTTTCAGAACATTCACATCTTTCATGGATTAAATAGAAGAGGTCAACCCTTAGTCATGTGTTTACACAACTTTACTGAAATGCTCTTTGGCACCAGTTCCTCAGCATTACATTCCAACCCAACACAAAATAATTGTACAAAATATATATTAATATTTACTTTGAAACGACACCTTGACCAGCAAATGTGCCATTTAAGAGCGAACACATTCAAAAATAAAGTACAGGAACGCAAATTGTAATATAATACAACTGGTTTTCTCTCTGACAGAGTTCTCTTAGACTCTTCGGTCTAAATAAAGTTTTTGTCTCGCACAACGTGACAGCATGCAATGTAAAAGAATAACTTCGATGAAGGGTGTAGCAGCCATAAATAGAAAAACATGAGAAAAATGTAACCATTTATAACAATCAATAAAGGTGGGGTGGAAAAGATACATGCGAGAGCCTCAGTCTCAAGAAGAAAGTCAATTGAACTGGAATGTGGTGAAGTTACCACAGGTCTTCTGAGAGGAGGGACAATGCAATAGTAATGACAATTTAGGTGTTTGTGCCCGTCTTCCTGTACGGGACGGCTGTAAATACCAAAATTTCTGGATTCTCACCAGAAGCAAAAGTGTCAGTAATGCAGTTTACTATCAAAACATACCAGACTGGAGATGTACTTTAAAGACAAGAGCTCAGCTCCCTCTTTCAAATGAGATTTTGAGCAGCTCTGTTATTATGCTGGACTCTTTCTTCCCAACAGTATAGGGATGTGATGTCATTTAATATCTTCCAGAGTTCCTCATCACACAGGTATGATGTATTTATATTTCAGGGCAGTTTGTCCTGCATGCCTTGTCCAAGTGTTCTTCATCAAATGAAGATCTCCACTGCATCAGCCGCCACATCATCCAGGCCCTTAAAAAGGTCCACAGAAGATGGCGCTTTCTGGATGCTATCTGTGAAAAACAGTAACAAAAATTAACCAGTTATCACACAATGTTACTTAATTTGAATTCTTACTTTAAACTTTGTCTCTCAAGTAGCTTATTTTTTACTCTGAGATGAATAATGGTTGGCTTTTTTATGGTCATTTTTTAAGTTACTTTTTCATTTTCCATATTATGGAGAAACAACTAAAAGTTGACTCACTGGGGTTGGGCTCTGTGCAGGAGGCTTGATCTGTTGTCTGTTTCTCTGACAGGACTGGCTCAGGATGTCTCCGGGTTGCTACAAGAGCAAGAGTGGAATATGACGTACCAGCCGCCTGGTCACTGGATTGACTCTTCCCTGGAAAAAAGATTCATAAGAGTTTTTAAGATCTAATTCTACTCAGTTCATTTTGTCAGACACTTACTTAACTAGTAATTGCTAACTAGCAGTGAACACTATGCTTAAGTTATTTAGATCATCAGGGCTGTAGCTGGGGTATTTGAGGCCGGGGGCCCTAGAATCGTCACCACCTTTTGCCCCGCTAGCGACAGTCCTGCATACAATAACTTAGCTAGTAAAAGCTTGACTAGTAACTACTAAAAGCAAATGACTAGTAAAAGTTTACCTAGTAAATGCTAATTAGCAGTGAACACTAATGTCAGTCAGACAAGAACCTAGCAAGTAAAAGCTAGTAACTTACCTAGCAAAAGCTAGGAATACTAATGCTAATATTAATCAGACACTAACGTAACTAGTATAAGCTTAACTTGTAACGTTAATTAGCAGTGCACCATAATGTTAATTTTAGCATTCAGACACTAACCTTTGCCCTGGGCCATGTGTGTGACCGTTGAATGAGAGATGGTGATGGAGGGTTCAGTAGTAGCTGGGCGGAAGTCACCTGACTCTCCCTTCTGCTCCTGCTGCAGCTTCTGCTTCAGGATGCTAATCACTGTGTCCTTCTCCAGGATTTGGGTGTACAGGGCACGGATCCTGACAAAATATGAAACTTATGAGTCCTAAACAATCTTTCAATCCAAAATGGTTCATTAAACACAACTGAAATTTAATGTTAGATGCACTGAGGGTGATTCTCTTACCTGATTTCTACTTCCTGGTTTCTGTGCTCAGAAGATGGGAGCTCCTCAATGAAGGAATGACAGGGAGAATGGTTGATGATGGTTGTGTCTCTATGAAGTACAGGAAGAAAACAATAAGAAATTGCTTCAAAACTCAATATTTTCTGAAGAATTTGACACCGAACTCCTCTTTTACCTCTGAGCTGCAGCGGTGGCGGCGGCATCCATCGCAAACTCCCTCATGGTCTTCTCCTCCAGGTATTTCTGCTCCCAGCGCATCTTGTCAGCCTCCAGGGACAAAATGTGCTCTTCTTTTTCCCGCAAAAGCCCCTGCATTGTGGACACACTCATATCGGATGCTCCTCTGACTGGCTGAGGCTGACGCTGTGGAAAAAGAAAAACAAAGTTTAAGATTATTGTGATATGCCGAGTTGAAGTCTCAATCTATTATTAGCTTCCCTGGAAGGAAATAGTCCTGACCAACAATGTCACATCTGAACAGTTAAAAATAAAAAACAAAGCACCGTTTTGTCTCAGTACCTGCTGATTTCGGAGGCTCCGCAGTTCCTGCTCTAGCCGTGTCCTCAGGCGCATTTCCAAGCCTTCTCTTTTCTCACATGTTGATTGCAGCTGAGCAAGAGCCCTCTGCAAACGCTCAACCTTCTCCACATACGCTCTCTTCCTCTGCAGCTCCATCCACAGCTGCTGGCTGCGTGTCTGCGTGGACCTCAGGGTGCTCTCCAGGGCCTCGCTCCTGCGCTGCTGGTTCTCCGCATCGTTTCGCAGATGCTGAACCTCCTGCTCCAGATGTGCACACTGCAGCTGCTGTTCTTCATCTGTTAGAGAACAAAAAATGTGTGTATGTAAATTAAATTGAAATGAGCAGGTCAGATGCTTAGAGAGTCAAATAAATCCAATTTGTGGCCCCCACATGCCAAGTTTAAGTACGTCATCCATGGGTATTATTTGGCATAAAAAAGTGGTGGGGACGGTGGCGGTTTTTCTGTGCACATAACACATAAAGAACATAACAAAATTACTCAAATTTAAACAAAAATTGTTAAAAACTGAAAATATAAACGTAAGAACTAATTACAATTATTATTGTATAAATAATACTAAAATACTAAATGTTCTACAGCGGTTATATTATATTATATTTAGTTGTATTATATTATTATTATGTCTCTGTTTTGTGCAATTTCGTAAGTGGTGGTGACCTTTTGTTTTGACAAACTTAGTAGGAATGCATGAACTGAGGAAATGGTTGCCTTGAAGGCAATGTATGTTGCATAAATGTTTTCTGTACATACTAAGCCATTATGTCCAGTCATAACAGGCATAGGCATTTATTTATCTGAGGACGTGAGAAAGAGGCTGAAGGAATGTTTATGCAGGCCCTCTCCAGCACCACTCCCCATTGGCTTCCTGCTCATAACAAGGGGAATTCAATCGCAAAGTCCGGAGCGCCTCATTTACGCAAGCGGTTAAGGAATGCAGAGGGGAGGAGAAGCGACCCACTCTCCCTTTGACCCACATCTCAGAGCTTCAGATTGTTCTGTTTATTTCCCACCAATCACTGCAAAACTCATCATCGTCCCCGCCTCTTCCAACTTTCAGCAAACAGGAAGTGAGGCTGAGCAGAACATTTTGTTAATCGTCAATGTGGATCAAACGAGAGCATTGACAGTGTTTGGCAGTGGTTAACTGTCCCCTGGCATTCTCCCCCACAAAGCTAAGGTCACATCTGACATTTAATCCTCTTTTCTGATCATTCATCTGCTGTTATGTGACTGAAATTCCTGTGTTGGAACGCTCTAATTGGAAACACATTCCCTCTTTTAGCAAAATGACTCAACATAAAAACAGATCTCACATTTGTAGTGCAACTCTGGGTTAAGAAGTATCCAGAGCATGTGAAACAGTAATGAGGTTTAATGTGGCCGTGTTCATGAACTCACTCTGCAGAAGGAGCTTCTCAATAACATGCTGGTTCTGGTCAGCAGCTTCGGCTTCTTTAGCCGCTTGAATGCTTGAATGCTGCAGCCTCTTGATCTCAGCCATCAGCTTGTTTCTTAGCGCTTGCTCCAGAGTTTCTCTTTTTGCACAGCCCTTCATCAGAGTGTTGTAGGCCTCTGAGATCCTTTCGATCTCTTGTTCCAGCTGGCAGAAAAAAATAAAAAGTTAAAAACAATTAAATAGCATGTCAGATGTGTCCGTCTGAAAACGATGGCCTCAGAAATACTCAAAGATGGTTAGCAATGTTCTTGGTTGTGATTAAGAGCAGAGAACAGAGAAGCTGTTCAGGAGTGCCATATGGAAAGACCAGGATGGCGTTAACCATGACTCCATCATCCCAGGCATGTTTACACAAGGCAGTGGCCTGATGGGTAAATGCTCAAACCTGTGTAATTATCATTCTTTCAGAGTGAGCAACAGCTTAACTGCACTGATGTAATCCACTGGAAACACTTCATGGCCTTTTGGAATTTAGCCAAAGTGAAATGAAAAGCTATTTTATAGTTGTCATCACTCTCTGGTATATAAGTATAGTGTCTATATGTGTGTGCGAAATATTTATTTTATATTATAATAATAGTATGTATATATATATATTTGTATATATATGTTCTTTTCAGACAGATGTCCCAGATCATACAGATTGAGCCTTGCTCAAATGTCTCCAAAACTTAATTTTGTATCCATAGCCATTTGTATTCAATTTGTATTCAGAGAAATAGTGTTATTATATAACCTGTTGTAAACAGCCTGTGTTTTTTTTTTTATTATTAAACCGAGTTATCTTCAGATGGGTGTCCCATTAAGATCTGTATTTACAGTATTTACAGTACAGCTAAATATGTCAGGGTCTTTTACCTTCTGAATTCTGAGGGCATTCTCAGTGTGTCCCTCTAGCTCCTGTCTCAGTCTCTTATTCTCATTCATGAGCATTTCCAGTTGAATGCGACTGCAAGCTGCGACCTCCCTGTCAGCAGGGGGAGATGTGGAGAGCCTGTGGCAAACTTCTGGTGTTTGAAGTCTGGAAGTAGAGCAAGGTAAAAATCATCATGTTTGATGAAAAACTAAACAATGGGATTTAGTTCATCTAGAAGACAATCTACAATAGCATGAACCATATTGCATACTCAGCCATAGCATCAGCCAACAGACTGTTAGTCATAATGACACATCCAATAAAGTACGTCAGAACTGCAGGAAATGCATATAATGTGTCACTGTGGTTAAGTGTAAATTATGCAATTGTTCTGGTCTTCTCTACCTGTTGTGCTGGGAATGAAATGGTGGTGGTGCTTTGTAGCACTGTTCATACTCCGTGGCTTGTTGCAGAGGAAAGGGGTACTCGGTATAAGGCACACGCTTATTGTACTCCAGTCCTTGCTGGCTATATTGTAAGTGCTGGTCTGCATGATATCCATGTATCTGAGGGTAACTGGCGGAACATGTTGCAGGCATTTTATTGTGCTCCATTGAAAACTGCAACGGCCGCTCACTCAGTGACCGTGCGTGGCCTCGCTTCGGGTCCCAGCTGTCTTCTTCCTCACGGGGCATCTGCCTTGTTACACTATCCTCTAGTGAGCAACCCCTGTGCGGTTGGCACCACTGGGAGGCCAAAAACTGAGACTGGGCCTTGGCTTGTTCATAGGTGGGCAGCTCCTCGCCGTGGTGTGGGTGTGTTGTGTAGTTCTCAGAGTGCTGGTAGTCAACCTGGTGCTCCTGACCCTGGGGTTCTTGGCGGGCAGAGAGCTGAGGAGACTGGGGCTCCTCCTGGCTGAGGCTCTCAGATGAAGACTGTGGAGAACAAGCCCCTCCGCTGCCAGTTCCAACACCTCCTCCTCGTCGCAGGGCCTGCTGCTGGATGGCCAGGAGTGTGCGGGCATCTGTAGGGTTTCCATAGCGAAGCTGCTCTTGGATTAGTCTGTGCAGGACAGTCCCAGATGCCTCTTCACCTCTCATTTTATTTGATGAAGATGTGTATTTATGAACTGAACCGGACCTAGAGGGCAAGAGACCCATTAAACAAATGATTATGATTGTTTAAATTCCATATAGATAATAACAGATGAACAGAAAGAAAGAAAGAAAGTAAATAACCATGTTTAAACTCTCATAAGTTAAAGTACTGAATCATTTTTGAATCAGTTTACAGAAAGTGCAACTAGCACATTTTTAAGCAACAGTAACAAAATAAATCTAAACAAACACTAAAAAGTACACTAAAAATGTTGTCATTTTTTGTAACATCTGATTTAACTGGTTTTACCTAGGCTAAGTCAAATAATATGCAAATATTTATTCAACTAAAGAGTTACGCTAAAGACAATAGATACATGTTTTAGATAGGCCTACACTTTTTACAGTATGTTTGAAATTAATAATGATTATTTTAATAAAGCTATTTGTATTATTTATAAATAATTAGGGCTACAATAAGTAGGCTGTATAGCTATATTGGAACATAACTCAATAATAAACAAAATTTAAATAATACAATTTCTAAAATAAAACCAACACAACGCAACTTCACCAACAACTATTCAAATATAGGGCTATTGTTTTCATCCCAATAGAAAGGTAGCGCAGTGAGCGCACTAAAGGGAGCACAATATCTAAAATTCATTATTCCTATAACACGTGCCAAACTAATAAACGTCATAAACATGAAACATTTTTGTTTCATGGATCGTGCTCAAAGCCATTCAGATTTATCGGCGTCACATTTAAAGTTAACGTTACATTTATTTGGGTTTTCTGCCAATTAATGCACGAACGCGTTCGCTGCTATTGATCATTAAACTCCATGTCTGTAGTAGAACGAACATTGAAGAACAACTTACCAACTAACACTTTCATTCCACACGGATTCTGTTAATGGCATGTGTAATAATCCAAGTACTCCAATTTATATCTTCTGTTTGTGTTTTATCTCCTCGTTTTTTTTTTGTGCGCGCGCTTTCGGGTCTGGTTGGGTTATGAGCTGGTAGGCGCGCGCTCTGCTCTCATAAATAACTGAGCGCGCCTGGAATGATCGGAATGTGTGAGCTCAGGGATCAAAAGTGAAAAGAGAAAAAAAGAGCCATTTAATACAGCAGCTGCAGTTCCGCTTTCGTCCACCGGGGCTTTCACAACAGCTACGAGCGCTCAGGTTTTTTCACTAATAAAAAAGTCCTGTGATTTAAGAAAACGGTCCAGTTGTTGTGGTCGAAGGAAATCTATGGCAACATAAAGCCCTGTAGCCTATTAGGCCTACTACAGAGAGGCTAAGCAGTGATGTCACCTTAACAGAGAAAAGGTGTCAAAAGGTGTGACCCAATCTGAAAGGTATGCAGACGTGTTGACACAAGAATACAATAACCAGAGCGAGAAGATCAACTTTGTGTATTTAAGCATATGAAAAGTTATTTGATGCTTTCTCTGGGCACAGTTCTTTAGTTTATCTGTTCAGTCTGTTCTTTTGGCCTTCTGTCAAGTAAATTTTATTCAGTGTCGAGAAATTAAATTTTAGGGGTCTTTCTAAAGAAACAAAAAACATGTAGCACATTCACACACAGATCCAACTGAAGTCCATCTGACACCTCAAATCAGCATATCAGAATGATTTCTGAAGGATCATGTGACACTGAAGACTGGAGTAATGATGCTAAAAATGCAGCTTTGCCATTACAGGAATGCATTACATTTGAGTATATTAAAAAAGAAAACAGTTAATTTCAATTGTAACAATATTTCACAATTTTACTGTTTTTACTGCAATCAAATAAATGCAGCCTTGGTGAACATAAGAGATTGATTTCAAAAACATTAAAAATTATTTTTTGAAGAAAAACTTTTGACTGGTATATAAGAACTCTCATTATCTGAGCAGACGGAGAAGGTGGTGATGACACTTTTAAAAAAACAAAAACATTTACTGAATTCATGAACATTGCAAAAAACTGGACAGTATACCTTTGCCTTGGTCTTTCAGTTTATTTTATTTTCAGTTTATTCAATAGTCTAAAACCAGCAATTCGCCACCAGGAAACAGGGAGGTAAAACCCTGCAACAGCGGACAGGGTGGTAACTGCCTTGTGGATGAATCCTCAAGTTTCTCCTGACTAAAGCAATTAATAAATGGGAAAGGGTGGAATTCCACAGAGTTCGTTGATAGGAATGTTTAATCAGTCAGGCTGGACTGTACGTTGAGATCAAGCACCAGATATCCAATGAAAGAGCACAAGACAAAGAGAATGATGTTTAAAATAACTAGGGAAACTTTATTTGCTCCCTTGTTATGATATTGAGCAATCCACACATTCCCCTCTTGATTTGACTGATAGCAGGGTTATTTCCAGCTAAGTCTCAGACGGTGACTCAATGGGAAACATGCATGTTGTGGACATGTAACTACTTGATTGCAGGTGTGAATGAATGAAGCAGTCACAGGCAAGTCTGTACAAATCTGTGGAAATCTAAGTCGTCCTCAAAATCACTCCCGGAAGCAAATGGAAAGACATCAAAGCACCTCTTAGCAGTGTGATCTTCCATTTGACAGTGAGCTCTCTCACTTTGTTTTTCTCCAACAACCGCTTTGGGAGGCAAACTGGAATATCTCCATTCCTTCAGCCTCCACAATGATATCTTAGACCTCTGAGTTATAAACTGCTTTGAGGGCTGTTTAGAGGAATCACAAGACAGAAGACAACTCAAAGGAGAAAATACAGAGAGAATGAACTCAGAACAACAGGGATCAGATGTGGTTGTTTGGGTCGTGCAAAGCAGGCTCTTGGTATGGGGGACTAGAGAGGATGCTCTATTCTCATCACAATTATGCCTTTATTGGCCGCAAATGGCCTGGCATTTTTTCATGGCACATTTGTGATTTAGGATGCGATTGAAGCAAGAGCCACTGAGATAGCCTACAATGGACCAAGCTGTTTACGGACCTGCAGTGCTCCAGGCCACTTTAT